>NC_061109.1:35506858-35524358 GCF_015104395.2 Macrobrachium nipponense
ATTCTCCTTAAATATCTCCAGTAAGGGCATTAATATTGCCATTCCCCAAAAATTATTAACACCACTCATCACTCCCCGGTATCATCACAAATCATCACCACTCAGCAACACCAGGAATCACCAATCATCACCAATCACCCCCACTTTAAAATAATCTCCATTTCCCAAACAAATCTCCATTAAAAAATAATCTATGTGTCCCCAGTTATAATTACGCCCTCTAACATTGCGTAAAAGCATTCTCCAAAGCATAAGGAAAACTTGCACCACATTCATATGCATTTCATTTCCATTTCCTCTCCACTCAAGAGAAAGAAAATAAATCTTTCCAAAAGAAACCCTACGAGCATGTCATATCAAAACCCAGTGGTTATCAGCTGATTCCATGGCATTGAAATTCCTTATTCAAAGCCAAACAGCCCCCATTACCCTGACACAAAGAAAAAACAAAAGTTCACCCCCCCACAAAAAAAAAAATAAATAAATAAAATAAAAAAAAAGAGCATCCAACAAGACATATCAGCATTCCTAAGCTGTCGCTCGGACACTCAGTCTCTAGGGAAGTTAAAAACGATGATTCCCCAATTTCTTAGGAATGTCAAAACACGTGACATACAACAATGTCTCATACATATCATATCATATCATATTATCATCTTTATATATATATATATATATATATATATATATATATATCTATATATATATATATATATATATATATATATATATATATATAACATACCCGTAACCTACATATAATATTCATTCAAGTACCGAGTGAAGGACGGGTAACCCCATTTAAGTTATCATGCCTATATATCCTAATTATTCCAAATCTAAATTCTTATAAATACATTCATCTATATAAACCACCCTAAAAACACACACAAGTCATACATATTTTATCTCCCCTCTACCATTTCCATTTCTGGGAAAATAACACCCTTGGGTGCCTTGAAACGAAAGATTCCTTGCAACAAACGTTAAGTACATTGTAATAAATAAATCTAACGATGATTCCTCTATTAGAAATGACACGGATATAAAAACCCAAAGAAATGAAGGTGTAAGGGGAAAGGAATGACAATTGTAATCTCCTTGTAACACTACTTCTACTAAGGAGATTTGAATTTGTTTAAGAATTAATTTGACGGATGTGCTACAAGTGATTGAGACAATTGATCTCATGCAACCTAGGACAAGTTAACTATATTAAAAGAAGGATAAAGATTTAAGTAGAATTTACAGTTACTCTTGAGACCTTGCATCTTCGAACTATAGCAAGTGACACATTCTATTAAATATCACGCAAATGTAATTGAGAATTATACAAAAATCGTTTGACTAGAGGGTCATAATGCAAAATAAATGTAACAGATATTGCCTTCATAATAACATTAGATGATACGAAATATTTCTATGGAAAATGGAAAGATACTAATAATTTAATAATTGCTAAATATGACCTCATATATTTTGGGGGGATAACCTTTCCATTTCTCATTAAGTCTTCCTCAGGAGACTTTTCTCTTAAAAACGAATGGGATGGATATGTATGTATATATATATATATATATATATATATATATATATATATATAATATATATATATATATATATTATATATATTATATATATATATATATATATATATATATATATATATATATGATATATATATATATATATATATATATATATATATACTGAATGAATAAAGTACATTGTTTATAGATTAAAATATACGAACCCTTGATATAATACAAGCGATCTATTAGAAAACAGCGGGAATTTTCCAACAGGCCATCTATCGTAGGATACACATACAGAGCAAAAGATGAGATATGTATTTTTGTTATTATGGAAAGTTTATTAGAAAAACAAGAGCGATATATTCCTAGAAATATGTTTAAATCATGCTCAAACGACAACATTACATTGATTGTGTGATATACATGAAAATGTAATATGTTGCACTCTCTCCTTCCGTTTATTTTCATATTTCTTCTCTGTTTGTTTCTCTACATCTCTCCCTCAAACTTTTTCAGTTACATTCCATTGTGAAATACACGGAAGATCTCTTCTAATCATCTTTCCATAATTTCCTTTATTCTCTTTTATCATACTCGACTCTGTTCTTTATTTTATCTTATACCTGTATTAGTCATTTATATATGTTTTGTTTTCATATCTATCCCTGTTCGATTACAAATATCTTGCTTTACTTTATTCTGCATTATTTGTTTTCTTATTTCACCAACATCTCTCTTTTTAATTTCCTATTTAACTATACTCTCTACCAATTCTTTTCTTTCATTTTTATTTCTCTCTATTTTTATTATGTATTCTCTTATTCTACTTCCTTTTTGCTTTTCCCATCACAATCATTACAATAACATGTTATATTTTCTAATTTAAAAACGTTATGTTACAATCACATTCCAAAGAGAAGTCAGATATACGTCCAGTATTCTTTCTTAAGTATTAGCTTGATTTTTTAGAAGGATATACTTATTATTAAGCTAATTATTTTTTTCTTACATGGATCACTATTTATGTAAATTTCTATTAAATCAATTGTTTCATCAGATGTATAGTTTTCATAAAATCTATTTCGCGAAATTTTAAGTAACTTCGATTAAGAAAAATATATAATGGCTGCAAATTCTCCTACTCATAAATACTTACTATTATCATTTCAGTAAATAAATGAAACCTATTCACATGGACCAAGATCACAGCGGCCTTTTGAACAAAGAGGCATTGAGTTTTCCTCGGTGATATTAAGCAGAAGACCCTTGAGAAGGTCTAACTTCACATCAATTCTCAACGCTCTACGTGTCACAAAATGTTAAGAGAGGGCAGTGCCAGTCAATCTTCTTATTTCATTTTTCGTGCCTTTTCCTTAAGTTTTTATAAGTTAATGCCTTTTGAAATAATTTCCCTTAATTCTGTAACAGCATTGTAACAGTCTCGGCTCGCTACCTAGCTGTCTCCGACAGCTCTAACTAAGCTGAAGCAAATATTATACCTACGCGAGGACTGCTAACTTAGGCTTATAAGAAATCATACTGAAATTTTAACTTAAAACACCAAACTGAATATAAACATGAACAAATCCTTGATTAAGTAACATTAAGAGAAACATTAAAACTGAATATAAACATGAATAAATCACATTAAGAAACATGAAACTGAATGAAAACATGAATGAATCTTTAAGCCACATAAGTTATGTAAATGCATTGCAAAAGCAAACAAAATTATAATTCCATCAAACTTACAATATTTGATTAAGTCCTCAGACCTATTTTATTAAAGTGGTTATCACCTTTTCTTTATGAAATTTAAATTTTGTTCCTTGTTGACGACACTTGTGATGACTCTTCTTAATCGATGCTGTGATTGGCTACTTGGGGACAAGTCTGGGGAAAAATATCCTTGAGTATTTGTATGAGTTAACAAGTGTGTCCTTGACTTCCTACTGAGATTGCGTATGTGTTTATACTAATTTTCATTGGACTTTCTTACTGTAATTCTGAGTATCCTTATACACTAAACTTTATACTTTTACTGCTTGATACTAAGATAAAATTGGGAAATCACTTAAAGAAACTGGTTAGTATTTGTAGGTTTCTTCTACATTTACTATCACAACATTTAGTAAGTTTTCACCAATCAATATCTTGTTAGTAAGTTTCATCTAATTAATATCTTGTTAGTGAGATTCCATAAATCAACATCTTAGGAATTGAACAAAGTGAGTATGTTAGTTACCCTGACAAAATCTGAATAATTGCTAAAACGAATTTCCCTTATCTTAAAATAACTTAATATCTGCAATATAAAAAGACACTGTATCGTGCTTCTTTTTTTACTTAGTGATCAACTCCACAGGAGGATGGACGAAAGCTTTAAGCTTTGTATATATTTCCATAAACAAGGATATTACTGTGGATCCTTCTATTGAAAACTTAATATCTATCTTGGCCCTTTCTCTTTATTCTCTTATTTCTAAGAATGTTCTTATGGAACAGTTAAATTTAATAGATGTCTCGAAATTCTTATACTATGCATTGAATTGTTTCTTACATACCCAAATACTCCCCTTCAAGTCAAAAGTAAATTCGAAGTTAGTGCATTTAATTTCAAAATTTTGCTACAAAACCGACAAATTAAAGTAAGAATTGCAACAATAATAAAAAAATTATTCCTGAGTCGACCGATGAAGGTAAACTTAGCAATAAAGAAATCAAATACATGGGAATAATAGGATGGATTATTGGGTTTGTTCTTGTATTTCACTGAAAAGTAACTCTTCTATGTCTTAGGTTATACCTAGTTCCTTTTTCTCTAATTACTTTTGACTCCTCAGTCATTTCTGGTTCTTCGATCTCTTTGGTTCTCTTGGCCTTATCCTTATTTATCCAAAATTATTCTTCTTCTAATGATTCAGCATATGTAGAGGGCATTTGGTTATTCATTTTCTTAACCTTTACCTTAGTCTCTTGTACATCAACGACCTTGTATGGTCCTGTGAATTTAGTGGCTAACGTATATAATTAATACCACTCCTTACTTCCTTCTTAATATACACTTCATCCCCTATCTTGTAATCTACTGGCTTTAATCCTACTTGATGTTTGTCTATCATATTCTTCTGGGCTTCTTCTAGATTCTTGTGCAATTGCTTGTGGATTACTTTAAAGTTTCCGATTCTTATCTTCATAATATCTTCAGAGTAATTAGGCTGTGTTGACTGATTCAGGCATGCATAAGGTAATCTGGGTCCATATCATATCAAAGCTTTTATGGGAGTTGCTTGAATACTTGTATGATGACTAGCATTTAATGATAACTGGACTAAAGGTGAATTGATGTCCAAGTCTGGATCCTTGCCTCCTGTGTGATGCAATACATCTAAAACCTTCCTGTTATTCCTTTCTACTAAGCCATTACTAGTTAGGTGATACGGTTGTATCGCTAGCTTTTCTACCTAAAAGGAGTTAGAAATTTCTTGAACTACTGAGTTGTTGAACTCGGTCCCATTATCAGAGATAATGAGCTGTGGGGCAGAATATTTGCAAAATATCTGATCAAAGAGAGCAGTTGCACATTCCTAGGCATCTTTATTAGTTAGTAGTATCAACTCTGTATATCTTCTGAGCGCGTCGATACACACTAGTATATTCTTAGTCCCTTTGCTCGTGGTATGAGGATTAGTGATAAGATCTATAGATTCTCTTTTGAAAGGAGTCTGTGGGATAGAGTATTTTCCTAGAGGTACTTCATTATCTTTTCTTCCCTTGTAACTGTTGCATGTGTTGCAGCTCTTGATATAATTCTAACATAATACAAAGAACTTTCCTTTGTATTAATCTAATTGTCTCATCCCTTCCTGGTTGAGCTCTCATGTCATCGTCGTGCATTAGCTCAATGACCTTGTTTCTTAGAGTCATAGGTACTAACCTTTTGTGAAGCACACCTAAAAATTGACCAAATGGATCATATTCGTGACACATCCAAACTAATACGTCGTCTATGTCAATTAATGCATCTGTGGGACATCAAACCTTCCTACCTAGTTCGGTTAATTCTTGTTGGCTATATTTTCCTTCATTTCTAACATGCTTGAGCAGTTCCCTTATGTCTTCATCTCTTTCTTGTTCCCTTATGAAATTTTGCCGGGAAAGCTCCTCTGTATAATACATGGTGAATACATTTATGTCATTGCACATTGTTTCACTCTGTTCTTCTTCTTGACTTATATCATATTTATACTATCACCTTGTGAAGCATATCTTGATAATGCATCCGCCACTTTATTTGCCTTCTCAGGGACATATTTCACCTCTATATCATAGTCTAGGGCTGTCATGAACCAACAGGCTCTACATCCAGAAAAATTAGGGTTCTTTAGCATTTCTACTGCAGCTGAATGATTCGTAAACACGGTCATCGTGTTACGAAAAAAGATATATATGAAATGCTTTAAAGCGTCTATTATAGCTATTCATTCCTAGTATTTCTCTTTTAATGATCTCCTTCTGGGATTGTGCTACTCTATAGGCTAGTATGTAGAGTGGCTTTGTGTCTGGTGGAATGTCTATTCTGTGTGTTATTTCGCCTGTATTTCCCAATGTGTCGTCGTTAAGAGCAACTATATTTTTATATTTGCACAGTAAGTCTATGATTTTCCTTAATATCCTTTAAATGAGATCCTATCTTAGCCCTACTCAAGTTTATGTCCTGAGCATAATTTTCATTTTCTTTACTGATTGCTGCTACCGTTTCCCCTTCTACAACTCGAATAGGTATGGTGTATACTTCTGCTAGGCCTATATCTGTAACTAATGTTAACTTGACCTTTCCGCCTCTGTTATTTGTAACCTGTAAAGCTATTTTGCTCTGTCGAACTTCATGTAAACTAGAAGAATAGTGTATTCCATTTACTTGGGACTTTTCAGTAAGTGTGAGAATTTCCTTCCCTTCAAAAATTGGATTTACTGTACTTTCTACCCTCGTACTTTTTCCAATTTAAGTCTTAACTCCCTTTCTAATTTTAAGTAAGTGTCTTTATTTGATTCTAAGAGGTTATTGTGAACTCTGGATGCATTTTGGATATCTTCCCTCTGTCTTATCTTTCCTTAAAATACCTTGAGTGAGAAGGTCCTTTCTTATAATTCTTATTTTGTTTTCCGTGCCTTTTCCTTAAGTTTTTATAAGTTAACGCCTTTTGAAATAATTTCCCTTAATTCTGTAACAGCACTGTAACAGATACACACACACACACACACACACACACACATATATATATATATATAATATATATATATATATATATATATATATATAATATATATATATATATATATATATATATATATATATATATATATATATATTTTAAATCAATTGCATTTTCAGGTGTATAGTTTTCATAAAATCTATTTCGCGAAATTTTAGGTAACTATCATTAGGAAAAGTATATAACGGTTGCAAATTCTCAATCAGCAATCACTGACTATTATCATTTCAGTAGATAAGTGACCCCTATTCACATGGAACAAGCGCAGAGGGGCCATTGACTTGAAATTAGAGCTTCTAATTCTAAAATGGTGGTTTCACCGTCGAACTGCAAAACATAATTTACCTTTAATCTTATTTTTTATTTTCTATCTTACAGGAAAGTAAATCAAAATGGAAAAAAAATATTTTTTTAGACATATTTCTACGTTTGTTTCATTTATTCACCCAAATCTCTTTTATTCTGTTTGCATACACACACACACACACACACACACACACACACACACAACACACACACACACACACACACACACATATATATATAATATATTATATATATAAAATTTTAATATATAAATTATAAATATATATATATATATATTATATATAGATACATATATAATATAGATATATTATATATATATTATATATATATATTAGTATATATATGTATATATATATAGGAATTATATATATATATAGTATATATAGATTTAAGAATATAGATATATATATCATATATATATATTATATATATAGACATATAATATATATATAATATAAATATACATGTATAATATATAATATATATATATATATATATATATATCTAATATATATATAGAATGATTATCAGATATATGTATATTTATATATATATATATATAGTATATATGTATATATATATATATAGAGATATAGTATATAAATATATAAATTAGATATATATAATATCTATATGTAGTTATATAGTAGATAATATGTATATATCTATATATATATCTATTTAATATAATATATATATATATATATATATATATATCTTATATTATATAATATATATTATATATATAATATATATATTTCTATATAATATATTATATTTAGATATATATAGGATTCTACTATATATATATATATATATATATATATATATATATATTTCTATATATATATAGTATATAATTATATTATATACATATATACATATATATATCATATAAATTCTCTATATATTATATATATATCTATATATATATATATAATTAATATAAATATATAGTATATATTATATCTTATATATATAAATATGTATATCTATATATATATATATATATACATAATATATATATATATATATATTCATCTATATATACTATATATTATATATTATATATTATCTATATATATAGATTATATTATATTATATATATGGGGATAGCAATCCACAATGAAGTAAAATAAGTTTTTGAGAAATATATAGTTCTTGTTAGGATTAGAGCTTTCGACCATCAACTGAGGTCTTGTTCACTAAAGTGAACAAGACCACAGTTGATGGTCGAAAGCTCTAATCTATACAAGAAACTATTATTTTTAAACTATTTACTTCATTGTGGATTGTATCCCAATTTACTTAGAGGTACGACTAGTACCTGGCATCTTCATATATATATAATATTATATTATATATTAGTATATTATATATATATATTATAGTATATTATATATCTATATATATTATAGTATATATAATATATATATAGTATATATAAATATATATATATATATAAATATATATATTTATATATATACTATATAAATAATATATAATAGTGATATATATTATATAGCAATATATAATATAATATATATATCTAAATAGATATTATATCTATATATAATATATATATATATCTATATACTATATTCTATAATATAATAATATATATATATATATATATATATCATATATACATATGTATAAATATTTATCACATCACTGCGATTCATATAAATCATTTGAGCTACAAATGTCCTTTAATATCTAATTCGCTCTACCTCGGAATTGATATATTTTCATATATGTACCGGAGGGGAATTTTTAGTTGATAATAATTTCGTCCCCTCATGGGATCGAACCACTATTCAGTGGACGGGCACGAAATCAGAACGGATAGTGACTTTATTGAGAGGCTACATATTTATATCGATTCTGACCATTACAAATCACCGTCGAACTCAGTGTTTTCCGTAATTAGAATCGATATGAAACCCTGACAACCATGTTAGCCAATTCGAACGTTTGACCAACGAAGCCTAATTATGAAAAATTATCACATCAACGTGATTCATATAAATCATTCGAGCTACAAATGTCCTTTAATATATAATTTGCTCTACCTCAGAATTGATATAATTTTATGTGTACCGAAGGGGAATTTTTAGTTAATAATAATTTCGTCCCCTCATGGGATCGAACTACCATCCAGTGGACGGGCACGAAATCAGAATGGACAGTGACGTTTTCGAGTCGGCCAACAGAGAGGCTATAAGTTTATACCGATTCTGACCAATATAAATCTCCATCGAACTCGGTGTTTTTCGTAATTAGAATCGATGTGAAACCCCCTCACCCATGTTAGCCAATTCGAACGTTTGACCAATGTAGCCTAGTTATGAATAATTATCATAACACCAGGATTCATATAAATTATTCAAGCTATAAATGTCCTTTAATATCAAATTCGCTCTTCTTCGGAATTGATTTACTTTCATATGTGTACCGAAGGGGAATTTTTAGTTGATAATAATTTTGTCCCCTCATGGGATCGAACCACCATCCAGTGGACAGGCACGAAATCTGAACGGACAGTGACGTTATCGAGTCGGCCAACAGAGAGGCTATAAGTTTATATTGATTCTGACCATTACAAATCACCGTCGAACTCAGTGTTTTTCGTAATTAGAATCGATATGAAACCCCCTCAACCATGTTAGCCAATTCGAACGTTTGACCAACGTACCCTAGTTATGAATAATTATCACATCACTGTGATTCATATAAATCATTCGAGCTACAAATGTCTTTTAATATCTAATTTGCTCTACCTCAGAATCGATATAAACTTATACCCTCTCTGCTGGCCGACTCGATAACGTCACTGTCCGTTCTGATTTCGTGCCTGTCCACTGGACGGTGGTTCGATCCCATGAGGGGACGAAATTATTATCAACTAAAAATTCTCCTTCGGTACATATATGAAAATATATTAATTGCGACGTAGAGCGAATTAGATATTAAAGGACATTTGTAGCTCGAATGATTCATATGAATTACGGTGATGTGATAATTATTCATAAGTAGGCTACGTTGGTGAAACGTTCGAATTGGCTAACATTGTTGAGGTGGTTTCATATCGATTCTAATTACGTAAAACACAGTGTTCGACGGTGATGTGTAATGGTCAGAATCGATATAAACTTATAGCCTCTCTATTGGCTGACTTGATTACGTCACTGTCCATTCTGATTTTGTGCCCGTCCACTGGACGGTGGTTCGATCCCATGAGGGGACGAAATTATTATTAACTAAAAATTCCCCTTTGGTACATATATGAAAATATATCAATTCAGAGGTAGAGCAAATTAGATATTAAAGGACATTTGTAGCTCGAATGATTTATATGAATCACGTTGATGTGATAATTATTCATAACTAGGCTATGTTGGTCAAATGTTCGTATTGGCTAACATGGTTGAGGCGGGTTCAAATTGATTCTAATTACGAAAAGCACAGAGTTCGACGGTGATTTGTAATGGTCAAAATCAATATAAACGTACAGCCTCTCTGTTGGCCGATTCGATAACTCCACTGTCCATTATGATTTAGTGCCCGTCCATTGGATGGTGGTTCGATCCCATGAGGGGACGAAATCATTATCAGCTAAAAATTCCTCTTCGGTATATATATGAAAATATATCAATTCCGAGGTAGAGCAAATTGGATATTAAAGGACATTTGTAGCTCAAAATATTTATATGAATCACAGTGATATGATAATTATTCATAACTAGGTTACGTTGGTGAAACGTTCGAATTGGTTAACATGGTTGAGGGGGTTTCATATCGATTCTAATTACGAAAAACACAGGGTTTGACGGTGATTTGTAATGGTTAAAATCAATATAAACTTATAGCTTCTCTGTTGGCCGACTCGATAACGTCACTTTGCTCGTCCACTGGATGGTGGTTTGAGCCCATGAGGGGACGAAATTATTATCAACTAACAATTCCCCTCCGGTACATATTTGAAAATATATCAATTCCGAGGTAGAGCGAATTAGATATTAAAGGATACATGTAGCTCGAATGATTTATATGAATCATGGTGATGTGATAATTATTCATAACTAGGCTACGATGGTCAAACGTTCGAATTGGCTAACATGGTTGAGTGGGTTTCATATCGATTCTAATTATGAAAAACACTGAGTTCGACGGTGATTTGTAATGGTCAGAATCGATATAAACTTATAGCCTCTCTGTTGGCCGACTCTATAATGTCACTGTCCATTCAGATTTTGTGCCCGTCCACTGGACAGTGGTTCGATCCCATGAGGGAACGAAATTATTATCAACTAAAAATTCTCCTTCGGTACATATATGAAAATATATCAATTCCGATGTAGAGTGAATTAGATATTAAAGGACATTTGTAGCTCGAATGATCTACATGAACGACGGTGATGTGATAATTATTCATAACAAGGCTAAGTTGGTCAAACGTTCGAATTGGCTAACATGTTTGAGGGGGTTTTATATCGATTCTGATTACGAAAAAGAGTTTGACGGTGATTTCTAATGGTCAAAATCTATATAAACTTATAGTCTCTCTGTTGGCCGACTCGATAACGTCACTCTCCTTTCTGATTTCATGCCCGACCACTGGACAGTGGTTCAATCCCATGAGGGGACGAAATTATTATCAACTAAAAATTCCCCTTCGGTACATACATAAAAATATATTAATTCTGAGGTAGAGCGAATTACATATTAAAGGACATTTGTAGCTCAAATGAAATATATATATATATATATATATATATATATATATATATATATATATATATATATATATATATATATATATATATATATATATATGCTTACAAAATCATAATATATGCACGTGACTTCATTACGTGAGCGCATCCCACAGGAAAATAATAGGAAGATAGTTAGTACCAAATGCTTTCACCCTTATCCAGGCATTGGCGAGGCATAATGACTGATTAAAGCAAATGTGCTTGGTACTGACTTTCTACTTTCTGTCGATGATTTTCCTGGTGTATTCGTTTATATATATATATATATATATATATATATATATATATATATATATATATATATATATATATATTAGTGGGTGCATGAAACGGTTATTATCCCTAGATACCATAATGTCTAACAACGGTAACCGGCATTCTTGCTCCTTTTCTATAGTAACGTTTACTATAGAAGAGAAGCAGGAGTGCCGTTTATTGTCTTTAGACGCTCTGGTATCTAGGGATAATAACCGTTTGAACACCACTATTTTTAGGAAGAAAACATGTAATAGGTCTGGGCTTCAATTTTCATAGTTTTTATATCTATAACTTAAAAATAAATTCTATTTATACCCTTATTCATCGGGCGCTATTACTCACTTCAAACTGGTAACTTTTTCACAATGAAATTACCTTCCTATACAAACATTTTAATAATAACTGTTTCCGTACCAGGATCATTACCAAGGTCATAGAGAAATCACTTGTTAAACAGTTATGTAACAGCCCTGTGTATTTGAATGTGCCAAAGCAAAAACTCTACGCACATATTCCATACATAAACACTGACAATTTCCGTGCAGGTTTACTGAAATAATCAGAGGCCATTTTAATGCCCTTGTCAGAATAAAAGATCGACTCTGTTTTGATGACGCCCAGTGTATAAGTATTCTTTTCTGAAATGTGATTTGGGAAATTTTGTGGGATCCACGAAATGTCTTCTTGGGTTACGAGGGGACTCTCTTAAGGGGGTTAGTCACAGAACAGAACGAATCCTGTTCAACCCAGACAGGTCTACAACTCTAAGGACTTACTTATTTTAGAGACACTGAAAATGAAATAACTTTTTCCTTTTTTAAATACCCGCTCTTCAATTGTTTACCTTTTTTATCTTGATTTTGTTGTTGTTACTTTTCATTTCTGCTTTTAATTTTACTTTTAGACTTTGCTCTGGCAGGTTAGCTCCTCTCGTCCTTTATTTATAAATTTATTTTTAATCGAAAACTTGTGAATAAACCTTGTTTTGTTTGAAATTACTGTGCAATTTAATTGCTAGTTTTTGGAAAATAATTTCTTGAAAGTTGACTTATAGATAATTATTTTGATTTCATAATTGTAAATTTTTTTAAACTTTTTATTTATATCATATCTATTTATATTTATATCTATTGTACAATTCTATGAGGATAAACTGTCAAAATGTCAAATTCCTGTGCTCCTGCCTGCCTTCATCTACTTTGACTTCGCCGAGTGGCCTCCTGCTAATTTTGGATACACACACACACACACAAACACACACGCACAAACACACACACACACACACACACACACACACACACACATATATATATATATATATATATATATATATATATATATATATATATATATATATATATATGCACAAATATTTTTTCCAGTGTTATTAAAAATTGCATTGATAATTGTGCTTGTGATTCACGTTAACATGATATGTCTATAATGTTAAACTGAAGTGAGAGAATGCAACCTATATTTATTTGTTAATGGAAAATGCTGAAGAGAATAAGATAAAGAAAAATAATCACGTTAACTCGGAAATGTTTGCTTTTGTGATGCACATTAGAAGCAGAGAAACTTATAGTTTTTTTTCAGAAAATGAACGTCAAGATAAACTTCCTCGCTAAACGTAGAAGTCTCACAAGCTACAAATTTCTGGAGTCTTACTCTTTGTGAAAAATAACTAGTACAAGCAGTTCCCATAAAGATATGTGGGTGTTCTGTGAACATCAATTAATTTTGTTTTTAACTTTCAAATCTTTGTACTAGTGAGGATTTGATACAACATTTTATCTTTGCAACGCAGTGTTGCATAGATTTCTCATACTAAAGCTTGCAAAAGAAAAGAAAAGCACACACATATACACATAAAATTGTGAATTCGTTAGTATATATCTTAAGATAATTTTTTCTGCCTGAGACCAAAGCATCTACTACAAAGTATGATCTTTCCGTATCGAAAGCGAAACTTGCGCAAGCTAGTTCATATGAGCGAGGCGATTTTAACAACAAAAGCTCAACAAGGTCTGTTTATGCACTCTGAAATTGCCGTGACTCTGATAAGGTAAAGTTGCATTAATTTATGGACCAAGTTGCCCAATATCTCGTAGTATATTGCACTAAAACTGCGGCTTTAAAGGCTTTGATAAGAACCAGTTATAAGAGGCCGCCGGTCGGGATTTGCATAGTGTGTGTTTATTAGACGTGCAGCTCATTCGGTTCCTATCGGGAACCTTTGAGTCTCCAGAGGTGCAGATCTGGGTTCGTTGTTGCCATTCTGTTTCAAGCAAAAGAGAAACAAAATAAAAAGAAAAGAAAATATTGAAAAGATTTATACGAGTCTTTTTTTAGCATGCAGTTGCTTCACAGTAAGCAAATGTGGTTATTACTTTCATATTCTTGCTAATAAAAGGTTGAGGAATGCTTCTGCAGGTTACTTTCACACGAGATGTTAAAAAAGAGCACTTTCGTCTTATTGTATTTGGCCTTCAGCCGACACCTTGTTTTCTTTGTCCCTGATTAAGCTGATCGTCTCCTAGTTAATCGCAGTCAGAGAGAAAGTGCCCATCCTAAGAAACCACGTCAATGTTTCTTAATGAACAAGAATGTTATATATATATAATTCTATATATCTAATATACTATATATATAATATCTAATCTATTAATTATATAATATATTAAATATATCAGTGGTACCTCAACATACAAAAGGCTCAACATACAAAAATAGTTCAAGTTTCGAAAGGTTGTTGCTGTATAGTCCCGAGATTTGCCCGGACCACAGAGAACAATTTTAAAACTCGCGCGCTGCCAACTGAGTAGACTCGCCACCATCCTCCCGCTCTCCCATTGGTTCCTGATGCTAGTCACCGCCGTAAGATCCTGCTATCCTATTGGTTAGCATCTTCCCTATGTGCTGTATGTATTCTATTGGTAAAAGGATGCTGTAAATTGAGAAACTTATTCATGCAATACATTTAATAATAATAATTAAAAAAAAACATTAGGTAAAGATAGAATAAAGAATAGAAATGAATGGTTAATATACTGTTTGGTAGTTTCAGTAGTTGAAAAGAGATAATGAAAATATGATTACTGTATGTACCGTGTGCTAGGTGAAAGGGGTTGTTTGACGATCGTTTGGTACTCGTAAGTGCTGAACGTAAACAGAAGGTTGGAAGCTTTTTTTTTTTTTTTGATTGTTTATTATAGTTGATGGTTACTTAATAATTATTTGAAATGAGTATTTGCAATACATTTAATAAAAAAATTTGTGAATTAGATATCATAAAATATAAAATAACTCAGACTGCTATCATCGAAGGCAACCAATATTTTCTAGAATTTTTCTTCTGTTTTAATATTATATGTTTCATTATAGCTGTCAGTAACTCGGTATCTCCATTAGGTAAAGATAGAATAAAGAATAGAAATGAATGGTTATTATACTGTTTGGTAGTTTCATTAGTTGAAGAGAGATAATGAAAATTTATGATTTACTGTGTGCTAAGAAAAAGTGGTTGCTTGGCGAGCGTTCGGTACTCGTAAGTGCTGAATGTAAACAAAAGGTTGGAAGCTTTTTTGTTTGTTTGTTTGTTTATTATAGTTAATGATTAATTAATAATTATTTGAAATGAGCACATACTGATTATTTATACATTTTATTGGCATATTCAAAGCTTTTTGCTTCTTAAGTTTAGATGTCAGAATCATAGACTAGGCTACAGTAGCAACTGCTAACATAGGCTAGGCTTATTGCTAAAGTACATATGCTAAAGTCCTAATACTTGCAGTAAAAATGGGGTTGAACATTACATGCAGTTGAATATTACTCAAGTATGTACAGTACTTTGCCTTTTTGGAGTCATATTTCTTCTGTTGGATCGGCGTTGTAACCCTAGAACATGTGTTGTAAGTCTGGAAATATAATTTACTGGGGTGTTTTTGAAGGGCTTGGAATGAATTAGGCAATTTACATGTACAATGTGGTTCAAGATACGAAAAGCTCATGTTACAAAGGCCGCCGTATATATATATATATATATATATATATATATATATATATATATATATATATATATATATATATATATATATATATATATCTATATTATATATATATATATATATATATATATATATATATATATATATATATATATATATATATATATATATATATTCCTGTATTAAGACTGATGTTCTTAGGATGGGTACTATCTCTGACTGCGATTAACTAGGAGACGATCAGCTTAATCTGGTACAAAGAAAACAAGGTGTCGGCTGAAGGCCAAATACAATTTAAGGGGCGGAAATCGTAAGGAAACTCCAAGGGTTAAATTAACAGAGGAATGTATTTACACCTTAAATGTTACTTTAATGAAATCAATGCATCGGTAGTGATGCACGCGACCCTCACACAAGGCCACGGAACGGAACAATTGAAAATGAGCACGTGTTCAGAGAGGGGTGTAATGATTCGTAGCGTTTCCTACAGGCCGAGAGTGATAGGGCAACGGGGATCCACCTTCACAGCAGGGAAATTGCAGACATCTGCAATACAGATGTCGTATAAACACGTGATAAGAGTTAACATGAATCTTAAGATTCCTCAGAGGACAATGAATGAATGAATTATGGCTCAAACGTTACTGTACTTAAAGGGGAGGAATAGAACACAAATCACTTTTTGAAAGAACCACAACTCTTCCAGAATCTTTCTAGGGGAAGCACAGCTGTGGGGATTAATGAAATCACTCTGGAGGGTCGCACAAACACTGAGGAAAGTGGGAGCATAAAAGATATTAGAGTTTTAGAGGTCCTTTGTAGAGCCATCTATCCAATGTATGACCATCTGGGAGCCCTCCTGGATAGTGGTTCCCTCTAACATGGCTTCTCGGGCCACCAGACTTACCGCGGCCCCGGTACTGGCTCCGAGGGGTTAGTCCCGCTAGCTGGTGCTAGAAGAAATCTGTCTAAGCTTTACCACTCAGGGGTTCCCTCAGATCTTGACTGGGCTGAGCGCCAGCAGTATTTAGAATTGGCACTGCCGTGTCCTCGTCTTCGGCAGTCCTGGCATATAAGGTTCTTCCATCCGCTCTTGACTCCGTTGAGGCCTGGTTTTACACCGGATGCTGTTCCATTCAGAAGGGGAGGATTGACGTGGGGATGGGGGCATGGTTGCAGTGGCCGGGGGACCTGTTGAGTGTAGCACTGTTTTGTTTAGAGGTATGTCCAGGTCGGTGGCAATGGCCACATACAAGTTTCTGCATTGGATTATTGGATCGCTGAGCAATATGTGAGCTGGCAGTCAGGGTCAG
>NC_061109.1:35529358-35589358 GCF_015104395.2 Macrobrachium nipponense
TTCTTCTTCTTCCTAAATAATTAAATACCCTCTCAACTACTCGATTTCCCCACACTTTGGACAAAGCCTCGATAAAAATGAAAAAGTACTTAAAGATATTCTGATGACCAGGCGAGCTCTGCTTTTTCATCCGGGGTAACATTAAATGACTGACTAGACTACGAAGAAAGTAATAGTTTATTCCAGCTCATATGAACTATCATCTGTCGAATTCACATATATTTACTAGAGGTAGAAATAGACTTACCATTATAGCCAAGTATTAATCGTTTATTGCTTTTTATGCTGAAATGTACGCTGATGTAGATGATGGGAATATCGCTGCTTTAGAGCTCGGAAAATGATGAAAGAAGAAGAATGCTGGCTCAGTAAAGATTACAGAGGTGATAAGAGTATCAAGATTGAGGTTGCATGGGCATGTGTTGAGGATGGATGACGAGAAGAGAATGAAGAGGGTTCAGGAGGAACCTGTTAGAGGAACAAGACATAATTAGATGGCGAGATAAACTGATAGGCCAGTCAATATGGGATTGTTTAAAAGGAAAAAATTCATGGAAAGCTGGAACAAGCTTCATTGTCTTTGTACTAAGGTATTTGATAACGTATAAATTTTGCACCCCTCTACCGCCCCGGATTTTGCCGCCATCTTGGAAAAAGGGCGACGAAAAACAGTTTTTTGCAAATATCTCGCTTGGGACTCACTTTACCAGAAAATATGTCAATACATAAATTAATTTACGCAGAATTTCCTATAATTACTCCCCTATGCATATTTTTGATATGTTGCACCGTTTTCGTACCAAGCCTACGAAATATTTTGCGACTTGTTTTGCCTTCCCCTAATCTCCAAAATTTGTCTCAAGGGTGTCCTTCCTCTTTTTGTTTCTGGCTTAGGACAGACAGTGAATGCTCACTGGCAGAGTTACCACCCTTGCATCCAACCATCCACCCTAATTATGAAGTTATCAACTTAAACAATGCTTTACCATTTCTTGCTGCACAGTTAGAAGTATTGATTTCCAGGATAGCATTGGTTTTCTCGTAATGGGTAGTATAGCGAACTACATTGTTCATCATAGGAAAGTAATGACAAGCAGTTTGGTTCTTTTATAAAATGGTTGTAAGATAAGATAACAGCTTGGCCTGTATCTATCTATCTCTTGCCTGACACCTTCATCCCTTGCAGGGAGGCCATGAACCAACCTCCCCAGGGAGGTTTGTTCACTTTCTTTTTAACTGTATTTGCTTTTCATTAGGAGTGGGTCGCTGGCCCTCCTATAATATATTCTGATTATTCTATTCCACGAGTTTCTTCACCCTCTTACATCAAGGAGTTTTCTAATGCGGCATCAAGGGGATCGTCACAGTCCTCTTCATCATCAATTACGTCAGAGTTTGAACATGACAACCCCTTGCATAAAACAAATATCACAGAACATTTTAATCCTGCCTGTCTACAGCTGCAGGTGGCAGTCATGCCACCTTTAGCACATTTGCATGAGACGATGTTGAGCAGGTCTGGTGGAGCTGGGTCTTTATGTGTAGTGACTGGAACCAATCCTTTGGTAGTTGCATTCCAACCCCAATTTGTTGGAGACAAGTAATTTCCCAATCACTTCTGCGCTTGGTGATATGTACGGAAGGAATGAAATCGAGCAGCTGCATCTGTAGGAGGCAGCGAAGCCAAAGTGAACTTACTTTCAATGAGTGACTGACCATAGCACAGATATCTCAAATCAGAAAAGGATTCACATTCATTATGGCCATATAAGTGAAATTCTTTCCTGCTTCAGTAATCTTTGCAGATTCAGCAGATGGTTGGTTCTTTAAAGACAGCAACAAAATCTTTTAGTTCTTCATGTTTTTCCAAAAGCCTTATGAACTTAAGTTTTCCCTGTCTAAAAAAGGCAGAAGTAGTGTCGCACCCACTAAATGCACATAAGAAGAGAATGTTGTCCTTGATGACTGATCCAAATTCCATGGAGTTTGGTGTGTACAGCTTGCGTTCTGTATTTCCTCTGCCTGGTTTTAAGATGTATATATATGTCCTTGATCCAACCAAGGCTGTAAGGATGATTAAGAGGTCTACATCTCCTACGATTGTTACTGATTCAGCCATGGTAAATTCTTCAATAGCAGTAGCAACATTCAATCTGTCTGCATCTTCAGTGGCCTGTTTTACTGTATAACCCTCATTGATCAGTCTAGAGCATTGTAAGAAGCCGGCTCTTATTTCTCTCATTTGAAGAAACCTGGTTTGACTTGTTGTTATGGGCATTGATTCATCAAACATTGTGTCTGAGGCAGAACAAATCATTCACCGAGCACGTTCAGCACATTTTGCACTTTTGTCCATTAGATTTTCTGGATATCCCTCAAATATAACAATGGCATTTCTCTTGTAGTGGTTCTTCACATATTCAGTGTACCTCTTTAGAATGGCTGCAATCATCTCTCCTTATTGCCAAACAACTCGACGCATCAGAAATCCTCAATCAATAACAAAAATCGTATCTCCAACAATTCTTGTATCACTAAGAGATGCACATAGTTCATACATCATGGATTTCTTGGTTTTGCGAATTCCTATTTCATCAAAAATGGACAAGGGATATAGAGCTAGTTCATACTCAGAATTAAGTTTGAATAGTTCATGTGAGTTCTTGGTGAATGAAATTCTTCTAAATAACATCTCAGGTTCAACTGGACAAGTAACATTTCGTATATTTACTCCTGTCATGGCAGCTCCGATGGGTTTGACTCTCTTCCTCCGTGCAAACTTGACTTTTGCAAAGTTACTGCCAACAATATTTGACATTGAAACTACTCCAGCATCATAAGCATTATGAGGATTTGTTTCTGTATCTCCCGTTACTCCTGTGCTTATCGACATAATGCCATCAAAATGGGGAAATGGTGGGTGGAATAAGAACCAACATACAAAGTGCTGAAGGTCTCAATTATCTCTGTGATCCTCAAATTGATAGGCATTCTAAGAACCCATCTGGTTAGCACAGTATCTGACATTCCTCTACCGTGGGTCAGTCCACCAGAACTCTTCATGGAACGCATCAAAGTCTGTTCAATGGTCATGTCAGACCAGATGCCGCACCAAAATTTTTCCGAACTTTTTATTGTAGAATAAACCTTTTGAACATAATCTTCATATTCCTTTTGGGTTATGCAGTCCTTCAGGTCTAACATGTCTCGTAGATACAACTAAGCTGGTTTTGCATAAAAGAAATTACCACTGGCATGAAAATAGGGTAGCATCTTTTGAATTGTTTCCAGGTGTAGTTTTCAGTTACCTGATCACTCTGCTTCAATAAACTATTTTACCAATGTTACCATTTCAAAATACTGCATCCAGAGTTTTGCAGTTGCACCTTTACTCTTCATCAAACTCAGTGTACCATTAAACTTGCAAAACACATTTTGTAGCACTTCATTGTCAATCAATGTAGAGTCGATCATCTGTAAGTTTGCTTCTGTTGTTGACTGTTCATCAGAAGAGAGATAATTTTCATTTAAAATTAGTATAGCCAGTGCAGCATGTGCAAGTATGTGTGCCCTGAGAGCTCTTGCATAAGCATGCTCAATCAACATTTTGTCAACAGAGGCACTTGCATATGTAGTATTAAAAAGTTCTCTTATTCCACTTCCATGCATGATGCAGCCAATGGCACCCATAAAGGACATCAATATGTGGAAATCACTAAGGCATACAATAACATTACTTAGGTGTGAGCCTTGATCACATTTAGCTACAATGTTACGAGCCTTCATATACAAGGTTTGGTCAAAGGTTACAAAGCAACCTTGTTGTTTCTGTTCTTTGCATTTCTCTACAGCTTGGCTAAGTATTGTGTATATGGTGCCATAATCTGTAAGTGGAGAATTTGTAAAGGGAAGATATAAGATCTGGGACACATCATATGGCAAGTGTGCAGTACATTTCTTCATGTAACCATTCCATCCTGGACACTCTGTCTTCTTTTGCCATTTTCCAAGTAGCCACAAGAGTTCTGCTGTTGTTACTGACACATTATTGGAAATTTCATTGATATTTGCTAAATCCCTAACTTTTATATGCAGTAGTCCCCCTGCACCTCTGTTTTCAAATGCTTTTAATGGGAACAAGGCCAAATTGTTCAACAGAAGATGCACAGGGGATCTTTTGTAGTCTTCTTATTGGCTGATTTGAAGTAGGATCATTTGGGGAAGGCGTGACACACTGAATCCCTCCCATACTGTGGAAAGTGTTGAATCCATCAATCTACAAGTGTTCGCTTCAGCATTGTCAAACACAAACTGTGTAAAGGAGTCTGTTTGAGGTTCCCTGACTGGATGATGTAAAGCTGATTCTTAAAAGAGCGATGTCTCAGCATAGGAAGCACATATTCCCAAGGTAGAGAGTACATTCAGTAGGTGCTTAGAACCATACTTTTGACTAAGATGAACAGAAAGGCCTATTTTAGAGGGGATATGAAAGAATGTGGTCTAGCTGCAGTCAGAATAGTGTGTGAAATTGCTGTGCACTTCTTATCCCATTCACTTTTATTATCTTTCTTGTTCTTCAGTACAACTGTTTTAACAAGACAGCTGACGGTATCTGTATAAGAGAATCCATGTCAGTTGAGAAATTTTCTGGACATGGATACAGATCAGTTTCATATATCAGAGACCTTATATATTAAGCAATTATTTTGGCAGCTGCATTTACTACTCGAAGTCGCTATTCTTTCTCGTCCTTACTTCTTTGTTTTTCATATCAAGCATCAATCAGAATTTTGTTCCCTGTGCCGCGGAAACACACCACACGCTTTCTGTTTTTGTTCACTGAAATAATATTGTCTTCTCCATATCTTTCTTTCAGTTGTCAGACTTTATTGTTTTTTCAGTTGGTAGCTCACCCTCATATGCCTCAAAAAACTTACTGTAAGTAAATTAACATTCTTCTCTATTTTCTTCAAGGTAGTTAAAAGCTTGTGTCATTGCCTCTATAACTGTATCACTTTTGGGACGACCAAGTTTCATCCCAGGATATGCTTGGTAGAATTTTTTCATGCAGGTTGAATGGTACCTTGCCTCAGCAGCAACTAAATCAACTACATTAGATATGCGAATACATACTGTTTGGCCCCACCCACTCATCATTTCTCATTTCACCCGCTTTCAAAATAGCTTCCCTAACATGAAGTCTCTACACGATGAACAGATTCACGCTCACTTGAAAGATTTTCCCTTTGTTTTTTCAGAAAATCATATGAAGCTTCTTTTCCACAAAAAAAAAAAAAAAAAATCATTAAGTAAGTCAAAATCTGGAACTAGACTTCTCCGAGACGTTGTAGGCACTTGAGAGGGTTCCTGTCTTGACCGGAAAGCTTCAGCACTCCTTGCTTTTGTGTACACCTTCCTACGTTATTCATGCACTTTGCAGGCCTTTTAATTGGTAATGTTTCCCATCTTTCCATTTAACGCTGTAGTCTATCAATGTCTGCACACCTTTTTCTCAACCTCGGAAAGTTCTTCACAAATGAAGCATTTCTTTAATGAAGACATTTTTCCATAATATAGCAATCACTGATAGGCTATGGGTCTGTTTTCATAGTCCTGAAACAAAAGAACTAGTTAGCTTAGAAACATGAAGCAAAGGGTAGGAAAAAATTATATTCAAATATTACCGTACTCCTGGCACCAAAAGGGTGCAAAAAATAGCAAAACGGATAAATCAGATTTTATAGGAAATTTCATGGCGATTATTTTATGTATCAGTAAACCTTCAGCTAAACTGAGTCCTAAACGAGATATTTGCAAAAAACTGTTTTTCGCCACCATTTTTCCAAGATGGCGGCCAAATCCGGGGCAGTAGAGGGTTGCAAAATGATTATGTTATTAAGTACCCTATTACAAAGATAATGAAGCTTGTTCCCGCTTTCCATGAATTTTTTCCTTATTGGGCATTTTTCCCTCCCCTAATGACTAGCCTAGAAAGAAGATATGGAGAGAAGAGGTTTGGTGGAGGATGATGCCTTTGATAGAAGGCAGGGGAGAAGGCGCTTCAGACAACCGACCCCTTATTGTAGGGATAACGGTGGGAAAGAAGAAGAGAAGAAGATACATTTAGAATATATTGGTCACTCTCTAACAGGTATGTATATAATTTTAAATAACCTCAGTGCCCTCTGATCTCTTCGATGTCTTCATAATTTGTCACTACTATACCTTGATCCAATTGGAGAAAGAAATGAAGAGAAGAGATTCGAAGTCACATCTCGGGTGTCAAAACGAAGTAATGCTAACCACCTGGCCACTAAGAAAGGTATAAGTCTATTTCTGCTCAAATTTCTTCTATCTGTCTAATTTAGTTAAGTTTATTGTATCTTTCTTAGTGGCCAAGTAAATAATTTTACCTCGTTCTGAAATCCGGATGTAAGTTCAATGTCGGTCGGACATCAAAATTAATTAATTTTTTCTTCATTTGGAAATAGGTTTGGTTAAGAGTGCATTGTATGAAGTAAAATGTACATGCATATTTGTTAAAATGCAATTAGAAGCTCCTACATGTATATATATATATATATATATATATATATATATATATATATATATATATATCAGATATATATAGATATATGTATACATATATATATATATATATATATATATATATATATATATATATATATATATATATATATATATATGTATACGTACATCGAGCTACAAATGTCCTTTAATAAATAGTTCCCTCAACCTCGGAATTAATATATTTTCATATATGATGATGCTGCTTCTTCTCCTTTTTACTCCACTCAGGTCATTTCCCTAACAAACCACCCAACCACCATAGAACAAGTAGTTGACAATAGAAACATTCCCCCACGAAGATCACGACGAATTCTGGAAAGGACGAGGGCTCAACCGCCTGATCATTCATAATATGAACTAGCTTGATACCTAACCGTTATTATTTTTTCAAATGTTTGTGCTCCTACTTGTCAGTTCCTTCAGGTGGACATATCCCATTTTAGTGAACAAAGACCAAAGCTGATGGTCGAAACGCTTTAATCCTGTACAAGAAATATATGTTTTAAATTACAGAAGAGTTTTACTTTATTGTGGATTGTATCCCCATTTACTTAGAGGTACGACATAGTACCTGGCTTCTGCATATTTTCATATATGTTAATTCCGAAGTAGAGCAAATTTGATATTAGAGGATATTTTGTAGCTCGATGTATCATGTATTTGAATCACAGTAATGCGATATGAGTCATATATATATATATAATATATATATATATATATATATATATATATATATATATATATATATATATATATAAAACCTCCAGGGGATTGTCATGATACAATGATTAAAGCATAAATTTATTCTGAGAAACGTTTCGCACATAAAAATCTCTGTGCATCATCAGTCTGTGAAAGATAAAGACACATTTATAAATAACAAACAATAAGTGTAAAAAACAGGAATTCACAATTTAAAAAGTCTTAAAATTACATAAAAGAACAAAGTAAAAAAGTAAAAATGATAAAACAGGTTAAAAGAGACTGCTTAAACACCAACCGTTCATTGTAAGGAGAGAAGATGGAATGAACTACGACAAGTTAAAAGTAACGACTTCAACTATGCCAGGTACAGAGTTGCTGAGGACGTGTTACTGTTAAGAGAGGGAACAAGCTTCTTGATATATAAAGACTCAAGGGTGGTTAAATGGTCAGGATTTTTGACATGGTCTATTATGGAAAACTGTTCTTTTTGTACTTCAATTTTGCAATTAAAAGAATGATTTATGATGTTGGAAAATTCAGGTTGTTTTATTCTTTGACCAGTGCGAAAGCTGAAGCCCAAGTGAGAGCAATATCTGACCCTTAACAGCCTTCGAGTTGATCCGACGTAAGAGCCCGGACATCCAGGGCATGTAAATTTATATATAACGTTGGATCGCATAAAAGGCTGAAGGTGATCTTTATAGTTAAAAAAGGAACCAATTGTGCATAGATTGCTGGATATGAGTTTGACTTTAAGGCATGGTATCTCATGTTCAATGATTCGTTTCAGGCTGGATGTAAATTTCAAGTCAGATATATAGGGGATTGTGACATAAAATAGTCTTTTAGGGACATTAAAATTAGGTATTGGTGACTGCAAGAATTTCGTAAGTATTTTGTTGATGGTTTTTTGAACAATGTCGAGTGGAAACGAATTAGATTTGAAGAAACCTAACAAAAAAGTCATTTCCACGTGGAATAAAGGTTGCAAGACGAAGAGTATTTCAGTGCTCTTTAACCAAAGTGTGAATAGTATTAATTTTAAAAGATTGTTGACACGAACTATAATAATTGTTAGTCAGTCCAGTAAAAGTACGTTTTCTATAGACCGATGTGGAGAACTCAGAGTTAGTTCTGGTAATTTTCAAATCTAAAAAAGGTAAAGAATCATCGTTCTCTACTTCCATTGTAAAATTGATATTGGGATGAAAGTTGTTAATATACTCTAAAAAAGAAGAACATTGCCATGGGTGTTGAAACAAAGCAAAGGTATCATCAACATATCTACGGTATAATGAGGGCTTAAAGTTAGAATCACATCAGTTTAAAAACTCAGACTCCAAATGAGACATAAAAAAAATTTGCAAAAATGGTCCCTAAAGGGGAACCCATTGCAACTCCATCGACCTGCGAGTAGAGTCGCTGATTAAATACAAACATCGAATCTTGCACTGCAAGATCGAGTAATTGTTTAAAAAATGAGCCCGATTAAAACCATGGAAATTTGTATCATCATTAATCAAATATTTTGTTAAGTATAATATTGATGGTTTCATTAAGAGGTACGTTGGTAAATAGAGACTCAACGTCAAAACTAACCATATAGTAATCTCCATCTTGTCTGGTAATCAGTTGTTGAAAGTCATATCCATTTTTCAAAGAGTATTCATTATTACTAAATTCAGATAAAAGTCCAGCTAAAAATTTGAAGATAGAGAAAGAAGGATTGTTATAAGCAGCCATAATTGGTCTTAAAGGTAGGTCAGGTTTATGTATATATATATATATATATATATCTATATATATATATATATATATATATAATATATGTATATACTATACATATATCGAGCTACAATGTCCTTTAATATCTAATTCGCTCTAACCTCGGAATTAAATATATTTTCATATATGCTTACCGAAAGGGAATTTTTCCTCGATAATAGACTTGCCTGGACCAGGGCGCGAACCATGCATCCTTTCAAACCCAGGAACGTCAGTGAAGCTCGCGGTGGTGTAGTAGGTAAAGCTTCACTGACGTTCCTGGGTTTGAAAGGATGCATGGGTTCGCGCCCTGGTCCAGGCAAGTCTATTATCGAGGAAAAATTCCCCTTCGGTTAAGCATATATGAAAATATATCAATTCCGAGGTAGAGCGAATTAGATATTAAAGGACATTGTAGCTCGATATATGTATATGTATATACATATATATATATATATATATATATATATATATATATATATATATTTATATATAAAGGTTTTTTTGCCACGAAGGAAAAAATGAAAAAGCGAGATAGCCAAGTACTTTCGGTTCTGTTCGGACCCTTTACTGAGTCAAACTGATTTTACAAAGAACAACATAGTCAAAAGAAGGCTTAATATACAAACTGACACTACCAGATTAGCCATAAGGGCAATTTTCACTCTACAGAGAGGAGGAGCCGCCAGAGGCTAGCCGCAAAGTGCGTAGGAACATAGAAGAAAGAATTGAAATTTTAATATTAATTAAGATGGTGGCCAGAATAAAAATGTACATATGTTAAATTATTTGTGGGTTTTCTATATCACACTTATCCCCTTAAAATGGTACCGATATATCGATGATATCTTAGTAGTCTTACCTGGTGGTATCAATGTAAATGATTTACTGTCTAAATTGAATAATTTAGTGCCATCCATAAAATTCACTGTTGAAATTGAAAATAACAATGTCATCCCTTTCCTAGATGTATTAATACATAGAGAATCTTTCCAATGCAAATTCAGTATTTATAGAAAACCCACAAATAATTTAACATATGTACATTTTTATTCGGGCCCCCATCTTAATATTAAAATTTCAATTTTGTCTTCTATGTTCCTGCGCGCTTTGCGTATCACGAGTCCATAATATCTGGACCAAGAAATAGAATACATAAAAAAGATAGGAAACGATCTCTGCTACCCATCTCATTTAATTGATTTATTTTATCAAAAAGCTCACAAAAAGTTTTATAATGTTGCTATTAATGAAAAATAAATGCCTAAAAATGTACTTAGCTTACCTTATTTTCGTGGATTTGAAACCATAAAATCAATATTTAAATCGTTTAATGTTAATGTAGTGTTCTCTTATAACAATACCATTAAAGATATGCTAATTAAGAATAGTCCCGTAACAAATAACATCATTTACAAAATTCCTTGTAAGATTTGCCCTTCATTTTACGTTGGTCAGTCAAGTAAAAATTTATGTGTACGTATAAAGCAACAGATTTATTCAGTTAGAACAGCCCAGACTTCAAATGCACTGTTTATCCATCTGAGTGAAAAATCTCATTGTATTAATTGGGGTGATACCTCGGTAATTGCTAGATCTAATGATTATGTTTCAAGAAATTTACTGGAATCGGCAATTATCCAAATCGCTAATAAAAACAACCTAAACTTTAATCTGGGAATGTACCATTTGGACCCATATATTTGTAAGATGTTTATGAAGGACCTCAAAATAAATGAACAACTAATAAATTAGTCCTACATGTATATAGTTATTATTTTCTCTCCTCTCTCTCTTCTCTCTCTGTCTTTCTCTCTCTCTCTTTCTCTCTCTCTCTCTTCTCTCTCTCATCTCTCTATCTCTCTCTCTCACGTCTCTTCTTTCTCGTCGTCTCTCTCGCTCTCTCTCTCTCTCTCTCCTCTCGTCTCTCTCTCTCTCCTCTCTTTCTCTCTCTCTCTCTTCTCTCGGGTTCGATTATTCTCTCTCCCTCTTTCTCTTGCTCGATATATATATATATATATATATATATATATATATATATATATATATATATATATATATATATATATATTTATATTTTCTTTCGTCTTTTCATTAATAATAATTTTTGTTGGGAAAATTTGTGTAAAAATTCATGATATTAAATTGTATATGCTCCCGTGTTTTTTTCAAAATGTACTGTTTTCTGGAAGAATCACTTATTTACTGCGGATATCTTTCAAGGTGTGGCTAGCCTCTGGCGGCTCCTCCTCTCTGTAGAGTGAAAATCGACCTTATGGCTAATCTGGTAGTGTCAGTTTGTATATTAAGCCTTCTTTTGACTATGTTGTTCTTTGTAAAATCAGTTTGCCTCAGTAAAGGGTCCGAACAGGACCGAAAGTACTTGGCTATCTCGCTTTTTCATTTTTTCCTTTGTGGCAAAAAAACCTTTATTTATACATAGCATCACGTTTTATATACTTCGTGATCAAGTTATTCATATCTATATATATATATATATATATATATAATATTATTATTATATATTATATATTATATATATATATAATATATATATATATATATATATAATATATAATAATATATAATTTAATATATAATAAATATATATATATATATATATCTATAATATTCTATATATAATATATCTAAATATATATATATAATGATACTATAAATTAATATATATATTAATATAATATATTATATTATATATTATATTTATTATAATAGATATAATCTATATATATATATATAAATATATATATATATATAATATTATATTATATATATATTTATATATATATAATAAAATATATATATATGTTTTATTCAATATATGATATATATATATTATATATATATATGGTATATATATATATCAATATATAATATATAATCATATATATATTATATATTATATATGATATTATAATAAATAGACTAATATCTATACTATATATTATTTATATTATATATATGTATATATATTAAATGTTAATTAATAAACATAATCAAGTATATATATATATATTATATAGTATTTAATATACTCTATTATTAATATATTATCAATATATATAATATAAATCAATATATATCATATATGCCCCATATAAACATCCTATATTATTTATAATAATTAGATTATATATATATATATTATTGTATATATTATATATATATATTAATTATATAGTATACTTATATTATTATTATTGCATATAAACACACACACATCATTTATTATTAGATATATATTATTTATAATAATTATCTATATTATATAATATATATATATACTAATTGATATAATATTTATATATATATATATATAATATATATACTTAATATAATTATATTATGTAATAAACATATATGTATATAATAGTTATACTCTAATGTATAATATATATATATATATATTATTTATATTATTATAGTATATATATAATTATATATATAATATAAGTATTATATTCCACTAGAAAAATTTAAGTACACCTCAGTTTAACAAGAGAACTGATTTGATTAACAGCTCTCCTAGAGCTGGCCTTAAGGATTAGATATTTTTATGTGGCTAGGAACCAGTTTGGTACCTACAGCTGATTGTGGGATCAGAACCACATCGAGAAATGAATTTCTAATCACCACAAATATATTTCTCTTCTTCCATGTTTGCCGAGCAGGGAATCGAACTGGCGACTACCAAATCGGTAGGCCAGCTTATATAACACGAAGGAACACGTGCTTGAGAATATCCTTAAATCCATGGTAGAAAGGTGAGTGAAAAACTGGGGAATTGGAATAAGTATTTTTGTGGTATATTTCACATTTTCAAGTTTACATTGAATATAATAGAAGTTGACAGACCTTTATAATTCAGAAAAAGAAAGGGGGCCGGGGTTATAGTTTGTTAAACTGGGCGGCATCTTCTTTAAGAAAAAGAGACAAGGAGAGATGATCTAGGGACAATCCAGGATGGAAATGTAAATTCTTTGTTGACATGGCTTCAATAAAATGGATTCCAGCAGATTCCTTTTGGGGTGATCTTTAACCCTGCAGATTATCAAGGAATTATCCCAGTTAATGGCATGGCCTGTCTTAAGCCAATGATCTGCAATGCCATTATAAGTTAAGCCTCTTGATATGGCATATTTGTGCTGAGAGCATCTCCCCTTCAGATCTTTGGATGTTTGCCTTTCATAAATGTTATTACATTCTTTAAAAGGAAAACTGTATACAATATTGTCTGAATTTGACAGGCTATTTTTAATTAGTTTATTTCGGAAATTATTGTTAAACTACATAAATCTCAATAGTTTTTAAAATGTGTATAGCAGGAATGAAATTCGAATGATTTGGTACACAGATTATTATTAAGTTCTTTGTGAACATTGGTTGGATTGTAATTTGTCTTTTTTGCTTTATTTTTGCACAGTTCCAAAAATTATGGAAGGTAACATAATGAATCTCTTATTTTATCAATAATTCTAAACTCATCTTCCAAAAATTCAGGACTACAAATTCTAAGAGCTCTAAGATACATACATTGTTTAGCATGGTTAGAGTAAAAAATGTATACATGACAAATTATTCGTGGGTTTTATATATATTTAAACAAATATTGTGTTATTTCTAATACCTAAGAAATCCAAAAATCATATACAGTTGTTTTCTTCATATTATATAGTGAATTTTATGGATAATACGAGATTATTAATTGTATGCAAGAAATCAAGAATATATACATTTTCTTTTACAATACAAAAACAGTCGTCTAAATATCTAACCCAAAAACCTTAGAGAATAAATTTCTTGGAATAAGTCTAGACTCAAAGAACTCCATGTAAATATTAGACAAAAGTGGGGAAAGAGAGTTACCCATTGCCATACCAAATATTTGTTCATGAAGATCACCATTGAAAGTTAATTCACAATTTTTTGTATACAAAGGGATAACTAAATTAATAGTGACGTTGGTACGTAATTCTAAATTATACAAGTCCAAATATTGCGATAAATATTGAAGTATCTTATCAATCTGAACTTTAATAAATAAAGATGTTACATCCGACCTGGTTAGTTTGTCAGTACTGGATAATTCAATATGGGAGAGTCTAGCACAGAAATCAACCGAGTTTTTTAATGGGAATTTACAATGGTACCCAAGATAGGTGATACTAATATAACTAGATATTCAGAAAGTTTATAGCTAACAGAAACGGTTGAAGTGATAATGGGATGAATAGGGATATCTCTTTGCTGGGTCTTGATTAATCCTTACATATAAGTTAAAGATAGACCAATCGACGTCACTTTTTCTTATATTGAACTGAATTCCTTTAGTATATCTTTTATTTTAGATTTGAACCTTTATGGCATCAGCTAATGGGTCTTTCCGTAGCTTTTTGTAAGTACTAGAGTCAGATGACAAGTTTAAATTTTTTTCCATATATATATATATATATATATATATATATATATATATATATATATATATATATATATATATATATATATATACAATACATGTATATATATATATATATATATATATATATATATATATATATATATATATATATATATATATATATATATATATATATATATTATATATATATATATATTATATCAGCACATTTCTTTCTTTGGTGAAAAAATTAAACAGTGCAGAGACAACACCCCGACTTCAAGATAACCGAATTTTGCGTAATTTTTAAATAGCTGATATACCTAATTCAGTAACAATTATGATCACTTTACGTGCATATAGAAAAATAGAAAAAAATAAATACCTTATTTTCTAAACATTTTACCTTAACAATGTGCAGTGAATCTTTAAACGAAGAAACAGAAAAGGTTAACTAATGATCCAAAAACGGCTTTGGTTAGAAAAAAAATTGTCCAAATAGTCACATGCGTGTACCTGTCATCGATGTTAGGTTAACACCTTCCAGTTGCTTGATCCTTATTCTTTTTTATCTCATAAGCTGATGGTCCGCCGGTCCTATCTAATGATGCGATATATGGATGTTCGGAAAATTAGACTGGTATTCTTCGTTAAAGTACATCTTCATTAAGTATTTGAATATTCAACATATATGGTTTCGTTGTCTACCATTACCATTTTCAAAATATTAAAAGGACCCAATAAAAGTAATTTTACAAGCATTCCATTAACTACAAAATTTTAAGCCATAATTTCGTGGTCTTCTGGAAATATATATATAAACACCTTTTGAATCAATCTTGGCAAGATTTTTCACAAATTCTTAACATAAACATATCACATAACATTATTCTCCTACTTCATTAGTATTTTTACTAGATTCATTGACACATTCATCCAAAAGTGTCTAATATTCATGTTTTGATGATTTTCTTAATAACAACATTCAATGTAAATAATACAGAACAAATTCTATAAAATAAATGTTTTTAATATCACATTAATTTCGGACAGCACAAACCAAAAAACATTGCATAGTCTAGTGTCTCGTTTTTATGACTTATCTTGAAACGGTTGTAAAACAAATACGTGCTTGAATGAGTGTGTTAATTTTGCAGGAATATCGCAAGAGTAAAATAAGTTGAGATGAGAGAACTGGAGAAAAAAAAAAAAACTTGCTTTAAATCGTCACTGTTTAAGCTGGTTTATAAATAACTGGAAATTTTAACATTTAACTTGATGAATCTTAAAAATGCCACTAAGGTATAAGTGAGGATAATCAAACATCTGGAAATAGAAACGAAGTTAATTTATCTTTTTTATCCCGGATCGTCAGATTCGTCATAATGATATATATATATATATATATATATATATATATATATATATATATATATATAATAGTATAATATATAGTATATATATATATATTATATATATATTATAGATATATAGTATATATATATATATATATTATATATATGTATATATATATATATATATATATATATATATATATATGTTATAATATATATCTATATATATATATATATATATATATATATATATATATATATAGCTATATATATATATATATATATATATTATATATATATACTTAATTTATATATATATATATATATATGTATATATATATATATAATTATGATATATATATATATTAAATAATATAAATATATATATATCATATATATATATATGTATATAAATTATATACATATATATAATATACATATATATATAGATATTATATATAATATAATGATATGATATATATATATATAATATCGTATATATATTATAGATATATATATATATATGATATTATACATATATTATATCTATATATATATATATCTATATATATATTTATATATATATATATATATCTATATATATATAATTGTATATTATATATATATGTATATTATATATATATAATAATATAATATATATATATATATATCTATATATAATATATTATATTATATATTATATATATAATATAAGGCATTACGACCTGATTGGTATATGCCACGAGCAATTTCCTCAACAAAACCACCAACCAATGAATCTGATGATTAAGTTATTAGCGGAAAGGGTAGTTAAGAAGTAATTACGAGCAGAACAACATCAGGTGTTGCGTTCTGAAGAGTTTTTTTTTTATTCTATATAATCTCAGTAAAAGGTCATTTTTCACTTATTTGTGATATGTGAAATTTTCAAAGTATATTAAAGTCTTATAATGAAAGTTTCTTCATGAAGAATCAATAATAGGGCTGCAGAGGGAAGTTAAAATAGATGCAATGCGCATTAAACCTAAAAATTGTATCTTACTTTATAAAATTTCATATAAAGAAATAATAAAAAAAAAACTAGTAAAACATGGTTTCACGTTTGAAAAACTCCCGAATAGGGATCAGAAACGAAGACAACAGAAAGCTTAATATCATAACAAATAAGCATTCTAAATGCAGTGATGGAGTTCATTCACACATGGACCACCAGATAACTGTTTATAGAATAGATTATCTTCCAGCAAAATGTTTTGGTGTTTATATTTGCTACATGTATTAAGAGAATGAAGAAAATCATAACACGAGTCAACAGAAAAACAACTTCTTTTTCTATACGACGGCGGTATATAAAAGTAGTTTGGTTACTTTGTTACTTAGATCTCAAAACATTAGACCTAGAAACGTTATTTGGTATATGCGTGATTTGCAATTCCGGAAAAAAGATATTTAGTTCATTTCATATATTATGAATTCTTTTTTATTACGAAGGGAAACAACAATTTAGGAGAGAGAGAGAGAGAGAGAGAGAGAGAGAGAGAGAGAGAGAGAGAGAGAGAGAGAGAGAGAGAGAGAGAGAGAGAGAGAAGTATAGGCCCAACGAACTTTTCTCCATAATAAAACAAAAATGTTTAATCTCCTTTTAACAAAAATGGCAGATCTTATAAATTGAAGAATCATATAAATGGAAAGAGACTTAGGGAATGAAGTAAAATCGAGAGCACCCTGATAAAAGATAAGGCTGAAAAATAAGAAGAAAAAATGTATTGACACTCAAGAGACGGTTTCAAAGGGATAGAGAAAAAAACTATAGATTTTTTTTGCTCTCTCCCAGTTTGTAATATTGGAACTGGACACCAGAGGAAAGGGCAAAGTTACTAGAAAGGAAACTGCTGCAAAACATCAGTGGACTAAAGGGACAAGGTTGAATTAATTAACTGTTGATACTGTGGTAAAAAGAATGCAGAGAGAGAGAGAGAGAGAGAGAGAGAGAGAGAGAGAGAGAGAGAGAGAGAGAGAGAGAGAGAAATATATGACAGCAAAAATAAATTGATTCGTGGGTCCGAAATCCGAAACAGCCTTGTATGATCTTATAATGCTTTGTTTAAGCACTCTCAAAATATAACACTTTCTTACTGGCAAATATACGGCTTATCTTTAATTCAAAATGAGTGAAGGTGTTCAACAAATGACGTGTCATTTACAAGAAGATTTTCCATCTAAAACTATTGTTCTTAGTATTACACCATTTAACTTTAGTCACAAAGTATACCCTGTCTGAAAGATCATCTGAAATGTCATTGTCGTTATCATAAGTATTTCAGCATAGGAACCTTAGTTCCTGTATTAGTGACTCTCTTGATCTGACTTGTTTTGATAAGGCATTTGGTGAGGACATGATTTTAGTGCAACCTAGGGGTAAATGTTTCCACAGCAGTTCTGTTTTGACTTGTTTATTTTTTTTCATTAAATAATTGTTTTATTTATTTATTATGACATGCACGATTTTGCCTTTTCTACGTTCAGCACGTTGCGTTTTATGCCATCCTCGAACTGGGTTACCAGTGAGGCTGGATAAAGCCAGTTTCTTCTGTCGTTTTAGGCAAAAACTGAGAAAGCAGTAGATCAATAGGCAGGTGAATTTACAGACAAACCACTGGTGATTTTTACTCTTAAATAACGGATGATTTTCTGTTAGTGCTTTCACCTTTTCAACGATAGTTGCTACTATATTCTTTTCAAATCCACTGTTCACCAAAATATGCTGTCTCCTTCCATTATGTATTTACATAGATTTCCAGTAACTGATATTATCGCAAAATACCATTGGAAAATTAAAGTTTTCTTCCTAAAAGGCCTGGATGAGCACGAAAACTGAGATAATCAGTTCCATGGCAAAAATCAATTAGAAAATTGTCGTTTTTTCCCTTTACTAACGATCTCATTTGAAAACAAATATTTTGTAACTGGTAAGGAATAACGTCATGATAAAATCTTTTACTCAATAATTATTTACTGACGTAAAAGAAAGCCAACAAAAATTGTAGAGTACAAAACGAAATGTTACAAGATATTATCTGCAGGAGTGGGTTCTTCTGAACCTAACTAGCTGTGAAAATTTACTTAAGATCTGAGATTCCTTAACCTGGTCGTAAATAATTAGGAAGCAATTCAAGAGAGTAATATGCAGCCCAATCCTCGCGCCTTTAAATAATCATAACGTTGTTACGGTTCATTATTTCTACATTTGTGACAATCACAAAAACTGTCTTTTTATTCATTTATAGAATTTCATGTCTATTACCATTTTTAAAGGTTTTTAAATGATTTAAATTAATCTTGTCATTATCATACTAAGTTTTGGTTTTATCTATAAGATTCAATCAAGAATAAAGAATATTCATCACATAAATCACATATTACACAGAGGCTTTTTACACGCACTTTAAACATAAATCTCTTGTTTAATCATCTGCCCGAACAGTGATATGTGTAAAGGATAATAGTAGGGGGAAAATCCAATTGTCCCTCAATGCCTAGGTGCTAATCCCCAGGTAGTCGATTTGTCTATATAGAGATTAGCATCTCGGTGTGAAATTTCACACCTTTTAATGAGGTGTTAATTACTTTTCAAACCTTTTAATGAGGTGCTAATTACTTTTCACATCTTTAGGTGTGAGAATTGACCATAAAGGTGTGGATATAATAAATAGGTGTGAAATTTTTCAGGTTTCCCACTGTCGTGTCGGCGCCGCACAACACGCTATAGAGGTAAAAACCCTGATTTCAACACTGACCCCAAAGTTCCTTATACCCTAAGGAGGTAAAAACCCTGACTTCAACCCGGACCCCAAAGCTCCTCCTAATCTAAGAAGGTAAAAACCCTAAATCTAACCCTGACCCCAAAGTTCTTCATATTCTACGGAGGTAAAAACCCTGATTTCAACCCTGACCCCAAAGTTCCTCATACGCTACAAAGGTAAAAATCTTGATTTCAACCGTGACACTGGATTCCCTCAAAAACTCCCGATGACGTCACAAAAGCCTACGGACATAGAATCCCATGTTTCAACTTTGACCCAGATTTCTCTCAAAAACTTCTGAGGACATCACAAATGTTTACAGGTGATGATCACAGATTTCAAACCCAACGCCATTGACGTCACAAAACTCTACGACGTAAAATCGCAAGGTTTCAACCCTCACCCTGAATTCCCTCCAATACCCCCTGATGACTTCTTAAAACTTGAAATCACATATTCCCCCGATTTCACTCTCAAACGCAAATTTTTTCAAGTCGATAGGGTACACTGAAAATTAACTTAACAAACACCATTTCAGGCTTAATCCTTTATGATATAGGTGCATAATATTCCACACAAACAGAGGTTAAATGGGAATCAGATTACATACGGAATTGTTATTATTTTTGTAACAAAAGTCATACAGAAATACATGAGAAATGGCATAAATGAATTAATATTCCATACAAAATCATACAAGAATACACTGGAAAAGGTGTACAGAAGAATACACTGACAGGATATACATTCGTTTTATGAAAATAATACATCAGCGAGACACATTGCTAGTATGTACCACATACATCCTCCCCAGTTTCCCGATTGTGTGTGAAAGACAATTCATCCAATACATCTTAGCTTTTAAATCTTGATAACAAGTTCTTCATATATAAATATTCCACACACCTTTCCTCTAGCAGGGATAAATTCTTTTTCATGATGACCACACAAGTGATTTAAAAAAAAATTTCATTTCATCATTGAATGTAGATAACAAAGGTAAATGTTGATTCAACTATGTCATGTTAACTCGTCCTTTTTGTCTGATACCGGCGGGGAGGATAACATATCGGAGTGTTACGATGATTTAAATAATTCTTCCTTCAATTTCTTCACCGAAGAAAAAAAGTGGTTGAACTTCATCTGCTTGGTATCCCTGCTCAAACAGTCAACATGGTCCTCATCTTTAAAATATGCGACACACTTTTGCGCATATTCATTATCTTCAACAGGGGCACCGATGCCATATTGGGTAATTAAAGTAGCTACGGTGGGGAGATCTACTTCATCATCACATTACCAAGAGTTAATATTTTTGGGCCTTTTCACAATGGCAGAACCTTCAACACCGTGATCACGAAGACAGGCGTATGGTTGCACCAGCTCGAGAATATCGAAAGCCTGCGATCTCGGCGTATGGATAACTTCGAAAGACATCTTCAACCACACAGTAATTCCTGCATGTAACACAATTAGTGGCCACAACTAAACAATTATTTCTCTTCCTGAACTTATTTTCAGACAAGTTCCCAAAAACTAACTTGCACAAGGAGGTTGACAAAGCCATGGTGAGTGTGCATCTTAATATTTCAATGGTTTAAGAGTTAATGAGCCACCGAATCCCGCAATCGAGCTTCCCCGGCCCCCTGACACTATGAGTCATTAAAGATGCTCCCCTTTCACAATCATTGATTAACAAGTTGTATCATGCCACCCTCCAAACTCCCACCTGAAGCTATGAATTACACTAAAGCCTGACCCACTTTCAAACTGTTATCTCAACCCTGTGATTAAACAAGTTGTATCATGTAAAAGGTTAGATTTATTTTCGGTTCTAAATAGGATATTACCCGTCACTAGTATATATTTATCTCCCTCTTTCCTTTTTTCCTGAAAGTCACTTCCAAACTTATTGCATGCAGCCTTCTTCGACCCGGTTGATGTTACAGCATGGTCAATAACTAACATGCTGCAACAGAAATTTGTAAGTATGAATTTCGGAATGATATACTATTAGAAGAATATTCGCAAAGGATATTAGAAGTATGGAAACAATGTTAATATGTATGCATAGAGTAATCCAGATGTATTTCACCTTTCACGTCAGAGCTGACAGTTAACCCGGTCAAAACGAGAAGAATAGAATACAGTGTGTCATCTATCCTCAGAGCGTCTATCCCAACCGCTTTAAACATTCGTTACAAGTTATGACTCTTCTTACTACCCAACTTCCAATCTAAACATTTCTTCTTCCTGTGTAAATGTTGTACTGATAAAACCTCTTTCATTCCCGATAGTATGATCCTTATTATTCAATGGTGACTGGCGCAGTGTACAAAAAAATGGAACGCAAAATCTGCACTTATACAAAATATCCGGTTACATCTGTCTTTTAACTTTATAAACGGTATATTCAGAATGATTACGCAGAATTCTGAAAAATCCTTGCGAACAAAATTCAGGCTCGATAGTGTAACTGTCAAAAAAGATGATCAAATTTCTGGTTTCCCTTTCCATGTAGAAACATACCCAGAGACCTATATTATTAATACCCGAAGGTGACTCTAAAGTGTTAGATATAAAAAATAAAGGTTTATTTCTACTTATATAAATCCGCCTACATCATCTAAGGCGAATATTCCTAAATATCTAATTAACTGCCCTAACATGTCATTTAAAGATATTTCTAATCCTCTACCCAGTGACTTATATTATTAATACCTGAAGATGACTCTAGAGTGTTAGATGTAAAGACTAAAGGTTCATTTCTTCTTACATCATCTGAGGCGAATATTCCAAAATTTCTAATTAAGGCCCTAACGCGTCTTTTAAAGATATTTCTAATTCTCTAGTATCCATGCACTTCACCCTCTAACGTCTCACTGAATTATCCTGTCTGAATCGATTGGTAAAATACCTTCTGTATCCCAAAAAGCATTACCAAAGAAAGGCTCAACAAAACGAAGAATAATCTTAGACTTGTCCCGTCTAAACTTATTCATTTGTTGCGACAAGTTCAAAATGCTGACTATCTCGCAGGTGCGGACCTTACTTCCCAGTGGGGCTGTCACCACCTCTATAGATCTTACAGGCGCATACTATCATATTGCAGTCGCGAGACACTTCCGCCCATATCTAGGCTTCAGGTTGGGAGACCTGAAGCCTAGATTGGCTCATCTGGGCAACAACCGTCGAGGAATGCCTCAAAGCCAAAAACAAAGTTTTCATTTTCTGGAACATCTGGGGTTCCAAATAAACAAAACCAAATTCCGGCTAACGCCCGAGTCTCGTTTTCAGTGGCTTGGCATTCAGTGGGACCTGAACTCCCACACTCTGTCAATTCCATTGGTCAAGAGGAAGGAAATAGCCAAATCAATGAGACAATTCCTCAAATGCAAACAGACATCAAGGAGAAACCAGGAAAGGATCCTAGGTTCCCTCCAGTTTGTGTCAGTCACAGACGTTCTGTTAAAAGCAAAGTTGAAAGATATAAATTGAGTTTGGCGCTCAAGAGCAAATGTCAAATCTCGAGACAAGTTGTCAGTAATCCCGCCGATTCTTCACAAACGTCTCCGCCCCTGGGCGGAGGCCAAGAATCTGTCCAAATCAGTTACCTCAGTTCCGCCGGCTTCACATTGGAAGCCATGGCAGTATTCCTCACTCTGAAGAGGCTTCTACCAGCCAAGAATTCCCATATAAAACTGGTTTTGGACAGCGCAGTAGTGGTTCACTGCATCAACAGGGGAGGATCCAAATCAAGGCATGTGAACCATGTCATGATAGCCATTTTCTCTCTAGAAACCAAGTACAAATGGCATCTATCCTCCACTCATCTGGCGGGAGTAAGGAATGTGATAGCAGACGCCCTGTCCCAATCAGTTCCTCTAGAATCGGAGTGGTCGCTGGACAGGTGTTCATTCCAGTGGATATGCCAAAAGGTCTCAGACCTCAAGGTGGATCTTTTCGCATCACAAGCGAACCAGAAGCTCCCCTGCTATGTGGCCCCCAACCTGGAACCTCTGGCTTATGCCACAGACGCCATGTCCATAGATTGGAATCAATGGAGGAAGATATACATCTTCCTTCCAGTGAATCTTCTATTGAAAGTCCTGAGCAAACTCAGGACATTCAAGGGACAAGTAGCTCTAGTAGCTCCGGATTGGCCCAAGAGCAATTGGTATCCTCTCCTCCTGGAATTGGGTCTCCGACCTCAACAGACCCCCAATCCCAAACTGTCTCAGTCAGTACAAATGAGGACTGTGTTCGCTTCCTCAGGAACTCTCAAAACCCTAACTTTATGGACTTCATGAAGTTTGCGGCTAAGAGAAATGCAAATATTGATCCCAAAAATATCCTTTTCTTAGAATCGGATAAAAGGGAATCAACTTTGCGCCAGTATGATGCTTCTGTTAAGAAACTAGCAAATTTCCTGAAGGAAACAAATGCCCAAACCATGACAGTTAATTTAGCCATATCCTTTTTCAGATCTCTGTTTGAAAAAGGTCTAGCAGCTAGTACTATTACCACCAATAAGTCAGCTTTAAAGAAAATCTTCCAGTCTGGCTTTAAGATAGACCTAACAGACTCTTACTTTTCGTCTATTCCTAAAGCCTGTGCTAGGCTAAGGCCTTCAGAAAGACCTAGTTCAATTTCATGGTTCTTGAATGACGTTCTCAAACTGGCTTCAAATACTGACAACGATTCATGCAACTATATAATGTTATTGAGGAAAACATTATTCTTATTAAGCCTGGCATCAGGAGCCAGAATATCAGAACTGTCGGCCCTTTCCAGAGCCTCTGGTCATGTAGAATTTCTCCCCTCAGGAGAAGTCCTATTATCTCCAGATCGTAGCTTTTTAGCAAAAAAAGAGGATCCTTTAATGAGGTGGGCTCCATGGAAGGTCCTCCCTCTTCCCAAAGACCCTTCTCTATGTCCAGTGACGGCCTTACGAGCCTATCTGTCCAGGACATTATCTAGATCCTCAGGCCCCCACTTTATGAGGGAAAAAGGTGGCACTATTTCAATAAAAGGGATTAGACAACAAATCCTGTACTTTATTAAACAAGCTTATCCTGAGTCATTCCACAGAGCCCATGACATCAGAGCAGTAGCCATCTCTATTAACCCTCTTACGCCGATTGGACGTATTAAACGTCGAGTCAAAATGTCTCCCGTATGCCGATTGGACGTATTATACGTTGACTCAAAAATTTTTTTTTTTTAAATTCGCGGAAAAATACTTATAGGCCTACCAGCCAAAAACTTTTGAATCACGCACCTTGGGGGATGCTGGGAGTTCACGGATCAAGGCGTGTTTTGTTTACAATCGTTACGCAGGCGCGCAAGCGTGAATTTCTTTCTTATCGCACTAAAAAGTATCAGTGACATATCTCAAAAATTATTTTGTCCCTTTAACATAATTTTTACACCGTTTTAAATTATCCATTACATGAGGTATTATGTATGAAAATGTGCGCAATTTCATGTAAAATACAAAAAAAAAATATTCATGATTGTAGCTTTTATCACTTTTGAAATATTTCCATATAAATAACGATAATTGCCAAAATTTCAACCTTCGGTTAACTTTGACTCTACCGAAATGGTCGAAAAACGAAATTGTAAGCTAAACCTCTTATATTCTAGTAATATTAAATTATTTGCCTTCATTTTGCAAAAAATTGGACGTCTCTAGCACAATATATCGATTTATGGTGAATTTATGAACAAACTTTTTCCTTACGTCCGCATGGTAACTCTTCCGATAAATTTTTTTTGTGCGATTGTCCTAATGTTTGCACCATTTTAAATTTGCCGTTACATAAAGTTTTATATATGGAAATGTGCGCAATTTCATGCAAAATGCAACTAAAAACAACCCATGGTTGTAGCTTTTATAATTTTTGAAATATTTTCATATAAATAACGATAAGTGCCAAAATATCAACCTTTGGGCAACTTTGACTCAACCGAAATGGTCAAAAAACGCAATTGTAAGCTAAAGCTCTTATATTCTAGTAATATTCAATCATCTACCTTCATTTTGCAACGAATTGGAAGTCTCTAGCACAATATTTCGATTTATGGTGAATTTATGACAAAAAAAAAATTTCCTTACGTCCGCTCGGTAACTTTTCCAAAAAAATAAAAATTTTTCTTGCGATTGTCGAAATGTTTGCACCATTTAAAAGTAGCGGTTACATAAAGTTTTATATATGAAAATGTGTGCAATTTCATTTAAAATACAACTAAAAATGATTGAAGGTTGTAGCTTTTCTCTTTTTCGAAATATTTGCATATAAATCACGATAAGTAGAAAAAAAACTACGTTTGGTCAACTTTGACTCTACCGAAATAGTCGAAAAACGCAATTGTAAGCTAAAACTCTTACAATCTAGTAATATACAGTCATTTATCTTCATTTTGAAACAAATTAGAAGTGTCTAGCACAATATTTAGTTTTATGGTGAATTTTAAAAAAACTTTCTTTCACTCCACGCGCCGATTCGCGACCGCAAATCTCCGAAATGCGTACGTCACATTCTCCTAATATTTGCTCCTTTTCATATTAAGCGTTTTATAGAGTTTCATATATGAAAATGTGCGCAAATTCATGAAGAATACACAAAAATATTTGAAGGTTGTAGCTTTTCTCATTTTTGCAATAATTGCATATAAAAAAAATATATATAAAAATTTCGACATTTGGTCAAACTTAATGCGTCCGAAATGGTTGAAAACTGCAATTCTAAGCTAAAACTCTTACACTATCGTAATATTCAATCATTTTTCTTCATTTTGAACAAATTGGAAGTCTCTAGAACAATATTTAGAATTATTGTGAATTTTTGAAAAAAACATTATTTTATGTCAGCGCGTTACGAATTCATGCATTATTTTGTGATAACATTTTCTCTGTGTTGCTTTGAACGTTTTACAATGTGTTATATATCAAAATGATTGCAATTTTGTGTACAATACAACAATAAAAAAAGTACCTCGTTAGCTTCAACTGTTTTTCGTACAGCTTGATTTGAATACAATTATGTATGGATTTTTTTTTGTCACTTACATATATCGCATTATTTATATATGATAATGATATATTTTTTTTTCATTTCTGATGGTTGCTTACACAACTTCAGGAAATGTCAAAAAAAGGAGCCAAAAATGAACTCTTAATCTTGAAAACTAAGCGCGCTGTGATTTTTTGAAAAAATGATTTTTTCCGCTTCCGCGCTCACTCCAAACCCGCCTCGGCATATGGGAGTTGTTTTGGTTTTTAGGGCTTCGGCGTAAGAGGGTTAATTACTTCCAGCATATGAATTTTGATGATTTGAAAAAGTACACGGGCTGGAAATTGCCGACAGTCTTCAAACGTCACTACTTGAAATCCTTGGAATCTCTTAAATTTCCAGCAGTGGCAGCGGGAAACATAGTTTCCCCTGACACTGTCTAGTAGTTGTAGTCGAAGATCCAGATCTCCTTTCTTCCTGCCTCACCAGTATTTCCCCTAACCTTACCGTCAAGCTCAATCATGTTTTGAGCCTTAGCTGCCTAGAAAGGCTACATATGGTGATGTGTCCCTTATTTTTCTGCTAGGGGCATTCACACTTGTAAATATTACTACTGACTATGACTGTTTGGTGATGTTCTCCCTTATTTTTATGCTAGGGAGACTAACTTATATATATTATGAATGTTTACTGATAAGTCTTAGAACTGTTGTGAGTTATCCTCTCTTATTTTTATGCTAGAGAGTCTCACTTGTACATAGTTGTTCGTTCAAATCTAGTTTTAAGTTATCATAAGTTAGCCTAAGTTTAGTTTAAGTCCTATTATATATTTTAAGGCTAACACATGTTACATTATGCTAAGTTTAAATTTATGTATAATAACTCTGTAATTATTTCAACTAGATTATATTCATTTTGTTTCCTTCTTGTTTTCTTGAGACCTTGTTTTACTTCTCTCCAATCTTGTGCTAATTCTCTGGTACTAATTCACAAAGTGACACGGACTGAGCCCAGAAAAGGGATTTTGACGAAGGAAAAATCTATTTCTGGGCAAGGGTCCGTGTCGCCCAGTGAAATCCCCCCCGATTTTCTCCCACCCTTGCGCCCAAGATTGGTCTCTAACTTCAAAGATGGCCATGAGAGGCGCTGCGGTCGGCGTGGGAGGATGTGTAGTAGTAGTTACCGGCGCCGGCCGTATATCAGCTCTCTCAGGGAGGGGGATTTTGATGAAGGAGAATTCTAAATGGCAAGAGGTCCGTGGTAGTAGTCTCACTCACCCCAGTACCATACCGACACCCTCTTTTTATTTAGGGTGAGCGAGTCAGTTATTCTGACATCCCCCTATTTCTATTTTTTCTCTGGTAATGTTAGTATCATTTACCTAGAAATAATGAACTTAAGGGATTATTTCACTGGGCGACACGGACCCTTGCCCAGAAATAGATTTTTCCTTCGTCAAAATCCCTTTATTCACTTAGAATAGACATTACAAACGAATACATTTTCATATACACTGAGTGAGTGAATACCTAAATGACAGAAATATTAAATTATGTAGTGTATATCCGAGAGAAATTAAAGCGGCGATAAATGAAAGAGCTATCAGGACACTTAAAAGTAAAATATATACTTAACTCACAGTACAAATAAAGGCGTTAATATGCTGCATGACATCGCTACCAGCAATAATAATACACCACACAGAGGATTAGGAGGTGGGCAGACCTCGAATCGCATTCACGCATTATTAGACAGAGTGGATATAAGCTGTCAGGTTTTTCAGGATGTATACAATAAAAAAACGGATCACCACAGAAAGAACCCATCAGTTCCCTTTTTGAAGGTTGGTAGTATAGTCCATATAGCAGATGAGGACAGGACTGTATTCTTCAGGAAGGGATATATTGTGCAGAACACTTACGATTGATTTAAAAATTGGGAAAGTTGAAGGGATACAGTCCTACAGTATATAATTTAGAGGACTTGCAAGGGGAAGACTAAATAGAATATATTACGTCATTCTATGTAAAGCAACATGTTGTTGTGTTAATATGATGACTACTGTATTCCAGTAGGATCTTGCAATATTCCTAAATATTAATTAGTGAATAGATGACATTGCCTTGACTTGGCGTTGTATCACATCTTCATTTCAATACACCTGGATCATCAGTTTAAAAGGTAACGCCAACCAATGCCCCATTGGCAAAATACATGTTGACGTTATCATGATAGCCTGTGCCTATGTCACAGACCTAGATCCGCGTACTCATGTGTTTGTGTAACATTGCAAAATATGTCACTCGACTAAGGTTCTCGCAACAGAATTATATATCAGACTTCAACTTCCACTCTTCGCTGGAATACCTATGAAAACCTTCTCTGTATCTCTCCACGATGTAAGATAGAATATATGTTATTTTTGTACTATGTGTTTACCGACTCCAAACCTACCTACGGTAGTAGACACTTAGAAGAAATATCATCATAGACATGATCCTTGTCTAAGATGTAATGTATACAAACCGATACATTGCTAATATTATCGTATATCAGAAAATAACCAACAGGGTGCCTTGTTAGTCAAACAATTGCTAGGCAACACCCCAATATTATGATGGCAGCGAATAGAAGAAGATATACCCATTTCTACCGAAGACTTAGAAATCTTAGTAACATTTAAATGAAGGAGACGCAAGAGAATCTACAAGCAACTTCGTGTCTCAGCCAATGCTGATGATGGCAACATGAGTATCATTTTAATCGTACCGAGAAGACATTCATCCACGGGGTTTCATAAGGAAATAAATGAAGCATACATTATTATATCAAGAGGCTTAAACATCATATATTGGGCGTCTTCAATAGTGTGGAGCTTCAAGAACTTCAAAAGACGTGTTTTCCACAGAGGATCATCGACAGCCCATCGAAACAGCAAACAGTCGTTCTGCTAACAAAACAACGCACGACTAAACGCACTGGGTCGCACGGAAGCGCAGACAGAAGAAGCAAGAGCCATGACGTCATGAAAACACCGCAGACTTTCCATTGAATATCAGTTAAGTACAACTTTTTTATTCATTCGGTGTGTAACTTAGAGAGTTCCTCTTACACAGATCGAGTTTGTTGTTCCTGAGGGTGAGTTACAAGACATTCTTAATCTTACTTTCTTACAGGAAACTACCTACATAATTGGTACTTCGCTCCTGCGGGCTTTTTATCTTTGTGTTTCTGTCAACTTTGTTTTTTTACCAGAAGTTCTCCAGAAATATTTTAATCATATTTTCTGTGCTTAATCTTATCATTTTGGGGGAAACTATTAATTCTGTATGTAACACATTATATTAAATATTGAATATGCGTTTACGCAGTGGACGTATGCATTTATACAGATATATTGATAGGGTCGCTAGGAACCATAGTGATAAGAAAAACACAAAAACAAGTGAAACACCCAAACACCCAATAATCTAGTGGTAACATTATTTAGGGTCAAGTCAGTAATTGCCCCTTTACAAGGCCTTGGGGCAGTTTTAGCTTTGAGTTCTTTGAGTTATATGCTTAATTTAATCTCTATGACTCAACTTAACTTTAAACAATACAACTGGATTGCAGGGTATAACATGTCTGTAAAAGATTTCATTAGGCTAACATACTTAACATTCATAACAGTTATGTTACCAGAAGCCTTGGTATGGTGTTTTGTTGAGGAACTATTGCCCAACAGCACGGAACTAGACATATATAAACAAATTAAGAAACATATGTCTAAGTCTGCAGATTTAGATTCCTTGCTTGTTCAAGTTTTTGCAAAGTATGAAAGTAAACCACAGCAAGTACATATAGTTAATAATAACGCAGCAGGGATAACTTGTTTTTAATAGTAAACGTGTGGGTCATATGAGTTTAGGTTGTTACACGCGTTATATTTTAATTCATAATAGCTCAAGTCATTCTTACGTTCGATGGTTCTTACGCCATCAGTGGCAAAGTAATGCTAAAAACATACAAAACGTTGCCAATGTTAACAAGAAGAATCAACATTATCATAAAAAGAAACAAGTAAACAGTGGCTCTGCTCAGAAGCATAAACAAGCAAATCGGGCTTCAGGGAACTCGGTTCCTGGACCATCTAGCCAAAACAGTCAGTCAGTCAAATTTTCCGAGTGTTGAAAGCAAAGCAAATTCCACGTAAGCGACTCCAGTGGGCGGGAAACTGATGTTGGGTCATTCATATCAACACCTCTTGAATTAAAAAATAAATTTAATTATCTAGAAGTATTAGGTGCATCCAAGAATTTTCCTATGAATCACATGACCGTATCAAATAAATCAGAGCAGGTTCACATAGATTTTCATACAATGTACGCTATTATAAGTAATGGTGAATTACGCCCTACTTTACATTCCGTAAATTTAGAATATCAGCCCTTTACCTTGTTTTTGTATTCCGGTAGTCCACGTAATATCATGGATTTACAATCTCACCGTTTGTTGTTTTCGAACTTCCTTATTGAGAAGTCCGGAGTACGACTTTCAGAAATTGGCAATAATGGGTTAAGTGTTGTAGGTGTAACTCAGATTCAGTACAGGGTGGGTAAGCGCACGCTTACAGATAATTTTATAGTTGTAAAAAACATTGATATGTATACAGTTGTAATTGTAGGATACCCATCTATGGGCATACAAAACATTATCTTATCTCCTGCCAATCATGGCGTGTTTATCAAAGGAAAATTCTATAAATCTTCTAACACATTAAAATCCGGTTTGGACAAAAAAAGACAGTTAATCAAATAATAAGTTATATAGAGGAACCAATCACTTGTCTCATAAAAGCAGGTATTGTTCAAGCAACCCAACAGAATTCTCGCACACCCGCAATCGCAGTTTGCAGGCAAAAATCTCGAGACGAATGCACCCTCGAATATCTTGGTGCGTGTAAAAAAAACAATCTGCTGGGATCTGAAATTTTAATTCTTCCTGAAACTCTGAAAATTAATGGATTTTCCGTGACACAAGCACTATACACTGTTGACTCACAGCAACAAGTTAATATTGAAGTCTGTAACCATTTGAATACCAATTTAGTAACCCACAAAAATCTATATATCGTGGATATGGAAGTTTATAAATATCGCATTCTTACCATTGCTGAAATTAATCACGCTCAACCTGTTGTCGACGAATCCCTCTCACAATCTATCAAAAGTAAAATCAATAAAGACATTCAAGAAGAGGAGATTCAGAAGAAATTTTTTTATCTTTCATCTGAATATCATAATGTTTCCTCCACTAGCGAGGGATCTCTGGGGAAAACGGATGTCATTGAACACCAAATACGGTTAAAGGACAAACATAAAGCTATATATGTACCTTCGTATAGACTCCCAATAAAATTTCAAAATGAGATAAATGACGACGTCAAAAAAATGTTAGAAGGAGTCATTAGGAAATCAAGCAGCCCATTTAATTTTTCCCTTAATCGTCGTGCCTAAAAAAGATCGGACTTGGTGTATCTGCGTAGATTTCCGTCGCTTAAACGAGGAAACGATTCCCAATCATTTTCCAGTGCCATGTACCGACGATATCTTATCTTTGTTAGGTCAAGATAAATTTTTCGCCAGCTTGGACTTACTTAAAGGCTTTCACTAGATACCAATAGCTAAGTGAGTGTACCTCATACACCGCCTTCAGCACAGCCAGGGGACATTATAAATTTTTACGTATGCCTTTCAGTTTACGTTGAGCCCCAATTACATTCACCAGAATGATTCATATAGTGTTTGGAGACTTGTTAGGGGATACCCTTCATGCCTGTATGGATGGTGTTGTAATCTTTTCTAATACCTTAGAAGTACATTTGCATAAACTAGAGCTAGTGCTACAGAGACTATGACAACACAATCTCAAGGTAAAAATATCTAAATGTGAGTTTTTAAAATCCGAACTTGTCTATTTAGGTTTTACATGTCTAGTCAAGGTCTTAAGGTGGTCCATGATAAGGTGTCGTTTCCGGTACCTACTAACATAAAGGGGATACAGCACTTTTTGGGCTGTAGTGGGTATTACTATCGTAAGTTTATACATAACTATTCAATTATAGAAGCTCCTTTAACAGATCTTACGAAGGAGGGCGTAAATTTTATATGTTCTGAAAAGCCTCAACAGGCGTTCGATATCTTAAAAGTCGAATTATGCAGTTCACCTATCTTAAAATTCCCTGATTTTAATAAGGAATTTTTTATTGCAACAGACACCTCAGACCAAGGGGTAGGAAGGGTACTACTTCAGCAATATGATAAACAGTTCTTTCCTATAGCTTTTTATTCACATAAACTGAAGCCCTCTGAAAGTAAATATGCAGTAATAGACAAGGAAGGGCTAGGTATTGTTAACTCACTAGTACATTTTAAGCTCATAATCTATGGCTATCCTGTGAAGGTCCTTACTGAACATAAACCCCTTACCGAGTTTTTCAAAGGCTTTAATCACATTCCCAAAGGAACTCAGTGGCATATGATCAATCAGGTCTTTGGAGCCAAGATAGGATACCTACCAAGAAGTTAACAGTCGCCTTGGTTGATATGAAGAATTTTTCGGGAGAATATGCCAGGGGTAGGTTATATTTTGAAAACTGCGAGTTAAGTAAATATACGTATCACTATCAACGGGGACACTATATATAATATTCAAGAGTACATTCCCCGGGAGAATAACACAACTATCTTACAAAATGCAGAAAGCAATTGGGGCCGGGCATGAAAACATGATCGCTAACAATGCTTGTAAAAGGGGGAGATATATTTTCGGTTTTAGTTTCACGACCGAGGATATGGAGGATTCGCTACCGGTCGAAATTTCCGAGGATAACATGTATATTGGCAGGGCCAATGGCAAAACCTCATATAGTAATGATTTTTCGGGATACAGAAGGTATTTTACCAATCGATTCAGATAGGATAATTCAGTGAGACGTTAGAGGGTGAAGTGCATGGATACTAGAGAATTAGAAATATCTTTAAAAGATACGTTAGGGCCTTAATTAGATATTTAGGAATATTCGCCTCAGATGATGTAAGAAGAAATGAACCTTTAGTCTTTACATCTAACACTCTAGAGTCATCTTCGGGTATTAATAATATAGGTCACAGGCAGATTTATATAAGTAGAAATAAACCTTTATTCTTTATATCTAACACTTTAGAGTCACCTTCGGGTATTAATAATATAGGTCTCTGGTTATGTTTCTCCATGGAAAGGGAAACCAGAAATTTGATTATCTTCTTTGACAGTTACGCTATCGAACCTGAATTTTTTTCGCAAGGATTTTTCAGAATTCTGCATAATCATTCTGAATATACCGTTTATAAAGTTAAAAGAGAGATGTAACCGGATATTTTGTATAAGTGCAGATTTTGCGTTCCATTTTTTCGTACACTGCTCCAGTCACCATTGAATAATAAGGAACATACTATCGGGAATGAAAGAGGTTTTATCAGTACAACATTTACACAGGAATGGTCGTTGGGTAACGAAATACTATTTATAATATTTCAAAAAGACGAAATGTTTAGATTGGAAGTTGGGTACTAAGAAGATTCATAACTTATAACGAATGTTTAAAGCGGAGGGGATAGACGCTCCGAGGATAGATGACACACTGTATTCTATTCTTCTCGTTTTGACCGAGTTAACTGTCAGCTCTGGCGTGAAAGGTAAAATATACCTGGATTACTCTATGCGCATATATCAGCATTGTTCCCATACTTCTAATATCCTTTGCAAATATTCTTCTAATAGTATATCATTCCGAAATTCATACAATTCAAATTTCTGTTCCAGTGTGTTAGTTATTGACCGTGCTGTAAAATCAACCGGTTCGGAGAAGGCTGCATGCAATAAGTTTGGAAGTGACTTTTGGGAAAAAAGGAGGGAGAGAAATATATACTGGCGATGGGTAGTATCCTACTCGCAACCAAAAATAAATCTAACCCTGTACATGATACAACTTGTTTAATCACGGGGTTAAGATAACAGTTCGAAAGTGGGTCAGGCTTTAGTGTGATTCATATCTTCAGGTTTGAGTCTTGGAGGGTGGCATGATACAACTTGTTTAATCAGTGATTGTGATAAAGGGGGGCATCTATAGTGTCAGGGGGTGGGGAAGTTCGATTGCGGGATTCGGTGGCTCATTAACTCTTAAACCATTGGAATATTAAGACACACACTCTCGCCATGGCTTTGTCAACCTGCTCGTGCAAGTTAGTTTTTGGGAACTTGTCCGAAAATAAGTTCAGGAAGAGAAATACTTGTTTAGTAGTGGCCACTAATTGTGTTACATGAAGAATTACGGTGTGGTTGAAGATGTCTTTCGAAATTATCCATACCCCGAGATTGCAAGCTTTCAATATTCTGGAGCTGGTGCAACATACGCCTGTCTTTGCGATCGCAGTGTTGAAGGGTCTGCCATTGTGAAAAGGCCCAAAAATATTACCGATTTTCCATTTAACCTCTTTATGTATGGAATATTATGCTTCTATATACACATATCATAAATGATTAAGACTGAAATGGGTTTTATTAAATTAATTTTCGGTGTATCCTATTGACTTAAAAAATTTGCGTTTGGGTGAATTCGGGGGACATGCTGGAACCTGTGATTTCAAGTTTTAAGACGTCATTGGGGTCTAGTGAAGGAATTCGGGGTAAAGGTTAAAACTTTGGGATTTTACGCCGTAGAGTTTTGTGACATCATCGGGGTTAGGTTTGAATTCTGGGATCATCACCCGTAGACTTTCGTGACATCATCAGAAGTTTTTGAGGGAAATCAGGGTCAGGGTTGAAATCTGGGATTTTACATTCATAGGCTTTTGTGATGTCATTGGGAGTTTTAGAGGGAATCTGGGGTCAGGGTTGAAATCAGGGTTTTTACCTTTGTAGCATATGAGGAACTTTGGGGTCGGGATTGAAATCAGGTTTTTTGCCTCCGTAGAATATTAGGAACTTGGAGGGGGTTCAGGGTTGAGATTAGGGTTTTTAGCGCCTTAGAGTATGAGGAACTTTAGGGTCAGTGTTGAAATCAGGGTTTCTACCTCTTTAGGGTATGAGGAACTTTGGGGCCAGGGTTGAAATCAGGGTTTTTCCTTCCGTAGAATCTTGTGCGGAGCTGACATGACCTGGGAAACCTGTGAAATTTCACATCTATTTGTTGTATTCACACCTTTATGGTAAATTTTTTTAGGTTCAGCTCGGATATTTTTGTTCATTATATTTGTTCTTTCGGAAATGCATTTCAATTAGGAATTTTTTTAAAGCCTTTTCAAATAAAATTTTTATATTATTTTACTCCCTAAGAATCAAAACTTTACTCTAATAAGCTGTGGCAAACAGCTTTATAAAATCTCAAAATATTAACCTTTAAAAACCCGTAAAGAAAAACAAAATGCAAAGGCAAAAATTTTAGCATGATGGGGCACTATTTACAAGGTACGTTTTCAGTAGGTACTATTTCTTATTATATTAATATTGTGAAGCAATGGTTTAAGTTTCATGTGAACATTCAAAATATCGAATGATCCCCAACAATAATGTCTCAGGTTTATAAAGTAGTGGAAGAAATGACTGTAGCGGTGCTAAACAAACCTTTATTCTGACAGAAGTTAGATTCTAAGCAAATGTTTTATGGTGAAACAGAAAAAGGCACACATTGAAGAAATAAAATGAAACAGAATGGTATATTCAAGGATATTCGGCAATATTTTGGAAGTGGGAAAGGAACTCCAGTTAACCGTAGTGAAGAGAATGATAAGTAAATAAAAAAAAAAAAAAAAAAATCCAAAACACGGGGAAGACAGACGGTAACCCCAAAGCTATTGACTTCAATTTATAGTACTTTTTGAATATAGACAGAGGAAAATTATAAGTTTTACATATATCCTCTAGAAGAATGAAGAGTCTGAAAAGTAAAAGTAATGGGAAACTATAGGGAATGGTCCGAAGAGGGTAAAGGCGCTGGAATGATGACGAAATGGCAATGGTTAGCAATTGGACTGTAATAAAAAGGAAGGAAGGGGAAGTGCAATTTAAAGACAGGATTAAAAAAGAACAAACCGGCAAGAGGGAATGGCAATAGGTAATGGATAAAGAAGAGAAATTTACAACCTAAATAACAATTTCGGAAAACAAATATTTAATTTCTGTTATTCTTTACTGGGAGTTTCTGAAAACAAATAAAAAAAAAACAAGGAAGAAGGAAGGATTATACGTGTTGGAAAATAAATTAAATTTAATGACTAAATTGCATTTGCATGGGAAAACATTAATTATTGGCTAGAATTAAAATAAAAAAAATTCGGGCGGCGAGGTTGTTAGGTACCGGATAAAACACTGAAGTTTATTACCTGATTTTTTATTAGGATTTACTCTGTTGCCTTGAATTAATATATGGTTCAAGAATTGTGTATTGTAAGTATATATTATCAACTGCTGTAATTCATCATTACATTTTAATCATTACTTATGCACACATGAGTATTTCCAATTTATGAACCTTTGAACCAGAAATATAACATTACATGATATCTCATATCCAAAAGGTAACCAAACCGAGTAATTCTATACCGATAATATTAATGGACACAAAATCTACAGATTTTTTTTTATATAAATCAACATTTAACGAGAAACTTTGTTTCAGCACAGACAGAACTCAAATGTAATAGTACATATTCGCAGATATGAAGACAACAATTTTTTTTTTTTTTTTTTTTTTTTTTTTGAGGCGGGAAAAGAAAATTAAGTTAGCTATCATGAAAAGAATAAAAAAATGAAACGTAGAACAAAAATGATAAACTAAATTAAAAGAAAGATAGTAATCCAAAAGTTTCCTATTTACATCTAGAATGTTGTTTGACAAGGAAGGATGAAAACTCAAATTTTTCATGTATTCTCCTGAAAAGGGAAGGAACTGAAAGGGAAACGTAGTGTAAACTCAAAGGGAAAGTTCCGAAGAGGGCCAATGCCCTCGAATGATAACGAAATGGCATTGGTTAGAAATTGGGACAGAAATAGAAAAAAATAAGGAAGGGGAATCGCAATCAAAAGACAGGGTGGTAAAAAAAAAAGCAAGAGGGATTGACGATAGGTACTGGATAGAGAAATGGAATTTATTCCCTAAATTTTAATTAGGGAAATATATTAATTTTACATGAATAATTCTTAATTCTTGACTGTCTGAAAAAAAGTGGGGAAAAAGATAGGTACTGGATGAAGATATAAATTGATTTCCTAAATCCCAATTTCGAGAAAATTATTAAATTTATATGCAGATAATTCTTGAGTGAAGTTTTCCATACATGGTCCAAGGGTAATATATCTTTAATTATGCATCTTACTGTAGTGGAGTGGTTTCCAACCTTTTCTGATTCTCTCCCCTCTTTCATTGAATAACACATTCTCTGCGCCTCCCCCCCCCCACCCCCCCCCGTCCTTAAATACTGAAATTTACTGCCATAGTCGGCACATGTCAATAATTCACATTACATTTATATATATATATATATATATATATATAATATATATATATATATATATATATATATATATATATATATATATATATTTGGACAACTATATTTCATATTTATATCTGAAATATTTGCTCAGTATTTTGACATTCTGAATGCCATCATAATTAATAATTAATAGTTTTCAGAAATTATTATGCCCTTCATCAAACATTTGCGTCCCCCCTGGCAACCCTTCGAGATCCCCCAGGGGGGCGCGCCCCACAGGTTGGAAACCACTGCTGTAGTGTAATTTTAGCAATACCCCTTTATCCTTACTTATGCAAATATTAGCAGATCTAACTAATATAAACCTTATTAATCTTTCCTGCAAAAAGATATATGAAAATCTATGTTTTATACCTCAAGAAGTAAAAAGTTTTTTCTGCATTTCATATTCTCGACAAGCTAATGAAATTTAATCATTTTCTGCCGACCACTTCATCTTTTAGCAAACACCTTTTCCATATTTGTACTCACAGAGAAACTCCTGCTCCGGAATGGCAACACAAATGCAAAGGGAGAGAAACAGTATTTGCTCTGTCTGTTTGCTCTCCCGAGTGATCTTCGTGAACTCTCTTGTCGGAGGGATTAGTTGAGTATTTATCCTTTGACAGTCCGACGAAATCCCCGAAAATCAGATGTTCGCTGGAAACTTCGACGAAAACTCCCAGTCTGCAATGAAAGAAAGTTCGCTGCATTGAAGGCCAAGAAATTGTTTTGTAAAAGTACTTTAGGAGAACTCAACTATGTGACTGTACTTAACTTTATATATTCTGTATACAAAAACGTTCTTTTCAGAGTGTTAATCCCTAAATGATATTTAGCGGTTGAGTTAAGGAAATGTATGTTATTAAGCCAAACGCTTGGCCACTTACAGCCATTCTTCTCCTCAGACAGTGAGGAGAGGGAGTTGGACAGCAAGACAGCCTATCCAGAAAATAAGGGAGATGAAGTGCAAGGCTCTGAAGATAGATCTAAGAGGAAACCGCACAGCTACTCCAAAATGTAATAGAGGTTGGATGGCGAGACTGAGGAAAGGAGGTTGGAATGGTTCAAGCTTTAGGTAAAAATTGAAATGTAATGTAGGCTTAAAGCGAACGTTAGGATTAGGAATCGTAACGAAACGGGATTAGTTAGCAACTGGGACTGGAAAGGAAGGAAGGGGAAATGCAACCAAAAAGACAGGATTAAGAGAAAAAAACGGCAAGAGGGGATAGCGATAGGTAATGGTTAATAAATAAGATTTATTGTTTGTTTGTTTATATGGTGTTTTTACGTTGCGTGGAACCAATGGTTATTCAGCGACGGGAAGTTGAAATTTATTTCTTCAATTACACTTTCGAGGTGGAATTGAAATTTTTCATAAATAATTATTGATTGGGATTTATATGGTCTTAAACTTGTATAAAGTTAAATTATATTTTTTTCTAATTATACATCATCCAATGGTGAAATTATATCATTACCTTTCTATTATTACTTCTCTATATATTATTAGGTTTAACTATTATGAACTTTATGAGCTTTCTTTGAACGAGATTTGTAAAATTAAAATTCTTTCAACAAGAGTTACGTTCTCCAAAAGAAATTTTCTACGTAGTAATTTTCTAATAACTTTATCCTTTAAAAATGCATTTCCCCTGCCACCACTCACAGAGAAACTCCTGCTTCGGAATTGCAACACAAATGCAAAGGAAGAGACACAGTATTTGCTCTCTCTGTTTGCTCTCCCCAGTGATCTTCGTGAACTCTCTTGTCTAAAGGATTAGTTGCGTGTTTATCCTTTGACAGTCCGACGAAATCCCCGAAATCAGACGTTCGATGGTAACTTCGACGAAAACTCCAAGTCTGGGAAGAAAGAAAGTTTGCTGCTACATTCAAAGCTGAGAGATTAATGACAAGCAATTTAAGGCTTCGCTTGTCGATGAGGTGAAGTTTTTAAATAACCATTCATCATTAGTAATTCTCTCAGGCGAGCAAGGTTGCTTACGGGAGGTTGGTGAAGGCTAGGATGTGGTTTGGGGGGATGTAGCAAATGAGGCAAGTGTATTTGCTAGTGTTTTAAAAAACTCCATTTGAAAAACTTGATAATTTAAACTTGAGGAATTGAACCACATTCTATTGACATTAATTTATTAATTGATACTTAAAAATAAAGAAACATTATCTTTTGTTCTTTTATTACAAAATAATAATCAATCGCTAATGTTATGAATATTGCACTATCAAACCAAACACTGGGACACGTTCTGCAGCAAAAATAGAAACTTGGAGTGGTTGGGCAGCAAGATAAAGATATTCAGAAAATGAAGGAGATGAAGCGTAAGTAATAGTTAGAGAGGATAAACAGTAATATATATATAAATATATATATATATATATATATATATATATATATATATATATATATGTATATATATATATATATATATATGACAGTAATATATATATATATATATATATATATATATATATATATATATATATATGTGTGTGTGTGTGTGTGTGTGTGTGTGTGTGTGTGTATATGTATATCATATATATATATATATATATATATATATATATATATATATATATATATACATATATATATATATATATATATATATATATATATATATATATATATATATATGTATATATATATATATATATATATATATATATATATATATATATATATATATATATATATGCATATATATATATCTATATATATATATATATATATATATATATATATATATATATATATATATATATATATATATATATATATATATATATATATATATATATATATATATATGTGTGTGTGTGTGTGTGTGTGTGTGTGTGTGTGTGTGTGTTGTCGTAATCGCTGGAATCAGTACCTGGGGAATATTACTTAAAGAGGGATCATTTTTCAATTATGGTAAAACTTTGCTTAGAAAATTAAAACCCTTCTCCAAATGTTCGTCTATAACCTTGGCTTTCTTTAATGCCGAAATTATTAGAATATTAAAACATTTTGGATTTCATATGGCTGGAAAAAAAAAAAACGTCAATTTTGCGTTTATAACAGAAAAATCCGGTCTTACATAATTGTAAAATGGAGGTCATTAAAGGAAAATATTATTTGCGAAACCAATCGGGGTCAAAAAATCATATTTTATCGTCAGAACACAGTTTTAAACGAGGAGTATGAAATTCAAAAATCTAAATTTCCTCTTGCTTCTGTAGTTAAGGAAGGACGTCAAATGGAAGATGAAGCAATCAAAAAGGGAACGGAAGAAAAAAACTAAAAGTGAGAGTTAAGTAATGACTGACCTTGTTACGAGAGAGTTGAGTAATAGTTATAACTGAAACATAAAAAAAGTGAGAGTCAAATATTGACTTACCTTGGAGAGGAGAGGAGGAGAGTGAGAAGAGGAGAGAGAGAGAGAGGAGAGAGAGAGAGATAGAGAGAGAGAGAGAGAGAGAGTAGATTGAGAAGTGTGAGGTGATTAATTAAGTAACGACTGTCAAGGTAACGAATAGAAGGGAGGAAAGTTACGTAGTCATTTTTGTAATGAAAAGAGGAACGGAAATTTGATTAAGGATTGTCCCAGGAACGAAAAGAGAGAGAATATTCAAAGTAGGGATTGCTCCTGCAATGAAAAGAGTGAAAGAGGCTGAAAAAGGATTAGTATTGTAAAGAGTAATAATTGCCACTGTGGTTCACGCATGGAATGAGGACTTGTGATTGTCATTGTAACAATAAGAAAGAGCTTCATCTAAGTAATGATTTCCGCTGCTATAAGAGAGAGAGAGAGTAGAGAGATAGAGAGAGAGAGAGAGAGAGCTGATTACACATTCCCCTTGTAATGAAATGAGAGACAGTTGGAGAGGATTAAGTAATAACTGTCAATGTAATGAGAACAAAGTTAAATAATCATTGCCACTATCTTAAAATGTCTTTTCTTTCTCTCAGTATTTGATTCTATTTTTCTCTGTATATCGCCGTCAAGGTAAAAGTGTCCAAAACTTTTCTCACTTCCAAAAGCGAAGTTGATTATAGTTTTTCAGTTTATTTTTTATCTTTTTCTTTATATGAAATAGAGTGGGCACTGAGTAAAGCACATTTGAGTTTTGAGTTAAAAGTACTTTATTTCAATACGCTAATCAGCTGTTATATGCATTCTTGAGTGGCTCTGTTTCCTCGTCACAGAATGTTTAATGTTTCCGAGAAAATTTCATTTTATAGATAAGTGACCCTGATAATAGGAAAAGTAATATATTCCCGAAAGCTCTGCAGTGCTTTTGTTTTATTTTAAAGCAAATAATGTCTGGAATATTACCACGTCTTCTGGCTATCCTATTCCACCTTAAATTGAAGTTTTCTAGAAACGACAACATACTCTGTTATATATATATATATATATATATATATATATATATATATATATATATATATATATATATATATATATATATATAATGTCATAGTTCATTGCCTCTGAGGAAGATAAGAATATGTGTTCTACTAACAAGCCAATGCATCAACTTATATAGGTTTGTTATATATATATATATATATATATATATATATATATATATATATATATATATATATATATATATATATATATATATATATATATATGTATATATAACATATATATAATATATATATATATATATATATATATATATATATATATATATATATACAAAAAGTTGTATAAACAGGTTGATGGTATGGCAATGGGGTCACCACTGTGTCCTACATTCGCCAATATATTTATGTGCCACCCAGAAGAACTGTTTTCTTAGACAATGTCCAGAGTATTTCGGCCTATTTTTTAAAGATGATTCGTAGATGACACGTTTTTATTGTTTAAAGAAGAATCCCATGCTGATATGTTTTTAGAGTTTGTCAACACTTTTCATCAAAATATTAGGTTTACAATGGAAGTGGAATCAAATAATCATCTACCTTTCTTGGACATAAATATTTCACGTTTTCATGGGAGATTTCTCACAGGTATTTTTAGGAAAAAGACGTACTCTGGTTTGGGTCTTAATTTCTTTAGTAACTGTTTTATGACATTTAAGCTGAATTTATCAAAGACACTTTTATTCAGAGCCTATTCCCTGTGTTCAGATTGGAATAGTTTTCATAATGATATAGCCTTTCTTAAAGTATTTTTTAAAGAATAACTGTTATTCTTCTGACCTCTTTGACATAATTGTAAAAAAGTTTTTAAACAATATATATCAGCCCAGTTTATTGTGTCCTCAAGTTCCGAAGAAATCAATGCATTTTTCATTGCCATTTGTAAACAAATGCAGCTTTTAGACGTGAACTGACAACAGCGCTAAGCACTTTGTACCCTTATGTCCATTTCAAATTTGTGTTCAACAACCCTTTAACAATAGGCAGACTTTTTAAATTCAAAGACACCCTTCCGGAGTTGATGTGTTCTTTCGTTGTGTATGTGTATACTTGTCCAAAATCCAAAATATAATTTTGGAAATTACGTCGGATCTACCCGACGCTTACTGAAAGTCCGCATCGATTTCCATAGAGGTGTCAGTCATCGCACTGGCTGCATTCTAAAATCAAAAGAATTTTCGTCCATAAGGAACCAGGCAAATTCATGCAAAACTGACGTTATGTAAAATCATTTCAAAATACTCTGTCAAACTGCTGATTGTCTTTCGCTCCTTCTTTTAGAATCTATTTACATCAAGAAACTGTCTCCTACCTTAAACAACCAAACTACCTCCACACCGTTACATATTGCTTAACTGCCTATTACTCACATTCTCTCACTCTCTCTCTCTCTGTCTACCCCTTGTTTTTGATTCCTCCAACATCACCTTTTGACTATGCTATTTTCCATCAGTTAACAACCAAACCTCTTAACAGTAAGTCTGGCAGAGTGGGTGTCTTTGTTTATTTTTTCAATTTTTTATTTTTCGTTTTGCTTTTGGATGTGTTATTTTACTAAGTTATTTAGTGTTTTTAATTTAACGTTTAGCTTTAAGTCACTTTGTAGTTTTTTCTTTTTCTTTTAGCTTAATGACAAAACTATATTTCTTTATAATTATTAGGTTATTTTAGCATAATTTTTAATATTACAAAAATTAATTCTATTTATAGCCCTGAAGGATTCCGAAACGTAGGTGTCAATAAGAAAAAGAAATGATCGTCAAGTCTTCTCGCTGTCCTCTTCATTATTAAACTATATATTATATATATATATATATATATATATTATATATATATATATATATATATATATATATATATATATATATATATAGTATATAATATATATATATATATAGATATATATATATATATATATATATATATATTTTATATATATATATATATATATATATATATATATATTATATTATATGTTATATATATATATATATCTATATATATATATATTATTATATATTGCTACTTTCAAAATGCATATTCCCCTCTTTGAAATGTCATGTAGAATTTTACAACATTTTTTCAGATTCCTAGATAGCTTAGAATAGGATGTTTTAAAATGTGTGTTCACATTTTGCATTACATGTTGTAAAAGAATATATATATAATGTAAAAAGAGAGAAATTTTTTGTCTGTTCGAAATTACGAATGTTTAACTTTTATGTCAACACTGTAAGATTAGAGGGTCTGCAAGATCCGTTTGCTTTCCTAAATCTGTCAACGCATGTGATAGCAAGAGAATTGAGTCTTGCGTTGTCATCAAAACATGTCAATCTTAATTGTTGCTCAGCCTCCGTTTCGATCGAGTAGAGTACGTTTTTTTTTTTTTTTAACAGACTCGTCTTGTACGTGTATATCTTTGATCAAAACCACGTGCATATTGCACATTTCTTTATGAAGATTGCGTCAGATTTCAAAGCTACTGGAAGCATTCGTGACAAGAACGTTTTGTATCATATCTGCCCTGTCCAGTTTTTGCAAGGGAAGAAGATTTTATTAGATTATAAAACCTCGAGGTGGTTAGATCGCTCTCTCTCTCTCTCTCTCTCTCTCTCTCTCTATCTCTCTCTCTCTCTCTCTCTCTCACTCGACATCATTGAGATTATATTAACGTAACGTAAATTGGTCACTCGCAACTTACAATTTCATATTTGATATTTTTTAGAGTTTATTTAGTATTATTTAGTTTCTTTTGTGGAATCTGAACAAACATTGTTTTGCAACGGCGCCTGGTTTTTGTGAAATTGTGTAAGACAAGATTGCAGCAGAGAAAGAAGTTGGTATACCAAAAAGGTAAAGAGTTATATTTTTATTAGTTGCAACTAATAACGGTTAGTTAATAACTAATGACGGTTAGGAATTGTGTTTAACTAATAACGGATAGGAATTGTGTTTAACTAATAACGGATAGGAATTGTGTTTAACTAATAATGGATAGGGAGTGTGGTTAACTAATAATTGTTAGGAACAGTGGTTAACTAATAACAGGTGGTTATGAAGGTTTGGTAAAAACTGTTGGTTACAGTGTTTTGAGTGAAAAAGATTTACACTTACACATTACTGAATTTTTTGTGTTTTGTGTTTGCTCCATTGTTTGTGCACTATTTCATTTTCTTATTGAAGTGTGTCTTTTTATTTTATATTTTCATTTGCATTCACAATTTAATTGACTTAGTTATTTTCATTGCTTTATCATTGCACATTTAATTAAATTTAACACTTGTGAATTAAATTGCATTTACTTAGAATTCTTTTCAAGTTTTGTTATTGTTTAACACTTGTGAATTAACTTCAAATTTTCAATTATTGCCTAACACGTTTGAATTTCAATTGAATTAATTTTTTTGAATTTTGTGATAAATTAATTTTGATTTAATTTTACTTGATTTGATTCAAGAATTAATTAAACTTTACTTTGTTTTCAAGTAACAGTAATTTTCCTTGATATTGTGAATTCACTTATAAATTTTGAATTTAATAATAAATGTGTATTTAAAATTTTATAAGTATTTTGTTTTCATCCCAGTATATTTTTATTTGATTATATTGATGATAGGTAGAAACATAGAGTGGTAATTGATTTGCTTTCCTTCAATTTACTTAAAGTGACTTAGAACCAGGGAAGTACTTAGACTTCTGAAATCAGGGAAATACTTAGACTTTTAAAGTTTTTGATAGAGTGATGCCCTTTGATTAATTTAATTACTTACAAGATTACCTCACACCTGTTTTGATGAACTTAGTCTGATTTTCTGCAATACTGGTAAGTGTTAAGGGATCACTTGCCTTTAGAGTATTCAGTCATTTAAATGTGTTATGAAGGTTCAGGTGTCTGGTTTTTTGGTGAGGTAATATTTGATGAATGGTAACCAGATACTTGGCACATCGTAACAATATATATATATCTATATATAATATATATATATATTATAATATATATATATATATATATATATATATAAAAAAAAACCAAACCTGCATAAGTTGATGCATTGGCTTGTTAGTAGAACACATATTCTTATCTTCCTCAGAGGCAATGAATTATGACATTGTGTAGAAACCCAGAAGTCTGACTCTATGATATCTTAGATTCTGAAATACTTGTCAGTTGTTTTGTAAATACTGCTATTCGGAAAACTGATCAAAGGCGGCAAACTTCCACTTGGTTAATAGTACTTACCTCCCACCAAATGTAAGTCTATACTAATCTTAAGACCGAAGGTTTGTTTTGTATATGAACAAATGACCAATTTTTAATCAATTTGTATTTTTCATAACTAACAAACCTTTAACCACCCCTCTAATAACAAACCTGGGTTGGAGGAATAACTAACAGGATCAGGAGTTAAAGAGGGATATGTGGGTGGCTCCACATGACTCGTGACCGAGCACAGATGCCAATCGTCCCTTGCGTTCACAATTTTTCTAACTTACCGGTTTCCAGCTGGCACTAAGTTATATATCAGTATTTGAGGAGGACCAAAGATGAGTGACTGATAAGATTTATCTCGTTACAATCTTCTCTGCCAGGTTCGTGTGGGAAAGAGGTACCACCGATAGGTAGACTTAATATCTCAGGTCTGGAGTTTACCCAGTATCCTTTTTCAAACTAGCAGTTCTAAGATTTTGGGTGCAGAGTATCAGCTCGGATGTAAGACGACTTCAGAGTTCTTCGTCTCACATATACAAAATGAACCTTCGGCCATGATTGCCTTTATAGAGGAGGTTTCTGTCCATTAAGGGCCTTCTGTCAGTAGACAAAGATCTTGTGGAGTTGTTGTCAGAACAGAGGAAAGTCTCTCTGTAGTTACCTGTATGGGGATACACATTTGACTGGTGATTGGGTCATCCGGTATGTGAATATCACTTCACTCTGAGTAATCTTCAAATGACTCGAGAGCATTTAACTGGCTTGTGCGCATAAGAAACTGATCTACTCGTGAAAACATACTCTGTATCGGAGTAGACTCACTGGAGTACTACCGAGCTATACACACACACACACACACACACACACACACACACACACATATATATATATATATATATATATATATATATATATATATATATATATATATATATGAATTCTATAACCAAAGGGCGCACTAGTTTCTATGTACTAAACACCTTAAAATGCTAAAATAACACTTATCTATGCTTCTGTATTATTAAATGTAGAAAACCCTTACAACCACCAACATTCTTAGGGGGGAGACGATTGCTAATAAAATTTGAGCGGTAATTTTTTGTGCATTCCTGGTTTCAGTTTCAGCGCGGCAAAACGGAGCTTCGCGACTAATCCGCATTTTGAAACATTCGCATTCTGAAACATTCTTGGCAAGCACATTCCGTTTGTACTGCAACGTCACGTGTATTTTGAGTGTTGACTTACCCAATTATGATGGATTATATAGTGATAGCTGCTGCGTGTAAGAATGAGTGCAGACGAGTTGATGGGTCACTATGATCAATCTTGAAATATGCAGCGGCCAAGTAACCTATGACGTGAGCCTTACGACGCCCTTACTTGGGAAGCAACTCCTTGAGATCGCGCAAACTTCGTTCGATTGTATTTATATGGGCGCCAATGGTGGAATCTACAAAATTGATGTTATGATTTACCGTGAGGTGCTTTTACCCCTCTCCCTCCAAGCAATTATATGCTTTCCAGCAATCTGAGAGAATAGTAGTTCCCTCGTGTATGTTGTCTTTAATAACACGTAGTAGTGCTTCACGATCCCTTTGTTCAACAGGCACTACAAAAAAATCTCGTGATTCTCTGCAAATTCCGCAAAAAAGCCCACTGGCCTTCAATTGTGCGTCCAACAATATACTTACGTCGACCAAATTTCTTAGTTTCTCAAAACCCAAATCACAACTACCTCTCGACAAAATGACGACCAGTCTGCAATTGACACGTCATTTAATTTAAGTTCAGCTTGCACTACCTTATAGGCAAACCAGTCTTCCAACCAGAGAAGGACAAACTTTAAGTCGGTCTCAATATCAAGTTTGGATCGGTGAAATCAAGTGTTCTTGAAAATATACACTTTAAAAATTACACCTTTCTCTACGGCGCCCTTGTGTAATGTACGATCTAGCACAACGGAAAAATCACTTGTTTACAAGAAGCGCAATTGTTTTTCAGGTAGAATGACCCCATGGTCTTGGCATCATTTAATTAACTTTTCAGTGTTAGAACTATACAAAAAACAAAAATCACAATACGTTATGACACAGTTTACACATCGAAAAGGTTGTAAGTTTTCAAGCAAATTTTCCACAGGAACACTTGTGGAAGCTACTGCCATGATGACGATGAACAAATTAGCCGTGCGAGTAAATTTTTCATATTCATTGTGTATGCATGGATCATAGAGATATATGGAAGTAAAAAGTGTCTACCCTGTACGTATTGCATTCGTCACTTGTTTTAGTTGACTCTGTGGGAGACGGAGCACCCACGACATAGTTTTTTTTCGCGGGTTTTTACATTTTAAATCGACATTTTTGGGGACTAATAAGCGTTTTCTCACTTACTGATTATTATCTAAGAATTCTATTCACTATTCTATGTGACTCTAGGTAACTACTTTTTTTATAAGCCCATGCGCCCCTTTCCTATAGAATGACCATGTATATATATATATAATATATATATATATATATATATATATATATATATATATATATATATATATATATATATAAATACTTACATATACATATCTATATATATATATATATATATATATATATATATATATATATATATATATATATATATATATATATATATATATAAATATATATATATATATATATATATAGATATATATAAATATATATATATATATATATATATATATATATATATATATATATATCTATATATATATATATAGGGCAAATGGGGAATTTTGAATGCAGTTATCAGTTGTCCGAAAGCATCGACGCAAAAAAATAAATAAATAAAAAAAACCATGGAGCTATTTCCGTCCGAGTAATTCTTACCAAAGACTTTCCAGCTGGTTTCCCATCAGAGGGAAGTAGCTTCTTTACGTAAGCACTCAGGAAAGCTTCCTGATAAGAAGAAGAAAAAAGGTGAAAGTGGGACACTCTTTGAGAGAATGGCAAGCCACTCAACAGAAAACGGAAAGGATTTTTTCTTTTTAGGGGACGGGGGGCCGGGTTGTGCAAAGTTGCATTAGGTAGGAAAAATAAACAATCAGATAATGCATTATATGTGTGTGTGTGTGTGTGTGTGTGTTTTGCGCATGCAAATTGTTTATACTATAACTGTACATATGAAAATATTGTTATAGATATAAAATGATCGTTTGTATATGATGGGAGGATTACGTTCTTTTTTATTTTGATATATTTTATGAAGGAAATTATTCTTCTTCATTAAAAACAAATCAAGTAGAAAAAGGACTGTTTTCGAAGTTGCCATTAATTAAAAATATTTGCTTCATTTAAGAGTAAATATAAATTTGAATTCAGAATGGGTTTACGAGTAAAAATCCATAACTAATTATGTTAACCAAGTTACAAGTTCCAGTGTCTTCAGATTTTCGATTTGTAATTAACTTTTTGGTATTCATATGTGGGAATCCTATTAGGAAAGTTGTGCGGGTTACCACTCCATTAATTTCTATTGCTTTCTTATTGCCATCGTACGCAAGCCCAGGAGAATGTCCTTTTGTATCCCCAATTTTGATGGAAAAGAACGATCAAGTGAAGTGTAGAGGGAGTTGGGTGTGGAGATTAATTAAGAAGGGAATAACGGACGTACTATTAGAATGATGGAATAATTGTATTTAGAGAAAATGGAAGAAAAAAGTGCAGGACATAGGTTAACACGCACAAAGACGGTTAACGGAAGGAGCTATCATATTTTTTTAATATAATTAGGGGACTATTGTTACACTAAAATGTTACAAAATATAAAGAAATAAAAAGTTTCACACAAAGACAAACAATTTGATTAAGATATAAATGTTGTTGAAGAACTTGATTATGCCAAACTATATTGAAATCGCTAATTAACCTAAATAACAAGTCATATGTAGAGCTGTGAGTTGGAAAACTCCTGAGTATATGCATAAATAAACACACAATGAACGATACATGCATACATACATAAAGTAATTAGGTCTGTCAAATGGAAACTGCGCGCCCGATAATTTCTTTTGAAGTGTTCTGTTCCCGTTGCAAATGCGAGATATACACTGGTAACTAAAGGTAGAGAGGTGGAGACATTATAAAAGCGTCCATTCCCAGTCTCTCAACTTCTAGAGATTTTTCTGCCACAACACTTCACGTATTCAGAGCCTATCTCCTTTGGCCTTTGGCAGAAAGTGGTAAACTTTAAAGATTATTGTTCGCCCAAGAAGTAAATGTATTGGAAAGAATCGTATTTCATACAGAGTGGATCGTAGTCCAAAAATGGGATATCTTGAGGATCTGCTGTGTGTTCTGGCGGTAACCCATTTCACGTGAAGGTCAAGGGTAAACTAACAACAGTAGTGCCGAATATTACTCAAATGATAAAGAAGCGCCTCAGTGGCGTGATTGGTATGGTCTTTGCCTGCCACCTCGGTGGCCGTGAGTTCGATTCTCGGTCATTCCATTGAGGTGTGAGAGATGTGTATTTCTGGTGATAGAAGTTCACTCTCGACGTGGTTCGGAAATCACGTAAAGCCGTTGGTCCCGTTGCTGAATAATCACTGGTTCCATGCAACGTAAAAACACCATACAAACAAACTAATGATAAAGAAATCGTTTAAAAATGGGGGAAATAACTTTTTGTTGGGCTACATAAGCACTGGCATAACTAACACTTGAAGGTCTGCAAGGGTACTTGTTCCGTTGTATCAAGCGAGTATCCGTTATTGTACATGTAAATAAATGTAACGAATTACGTATGGAATGAAGGTAACCAATACTAGGTGTAGACCTGGTTAGGCTTTTTCAAGAGAAATATAATAAACCATGGGATTTGGGGGTCCTTAACGCCATTATTAGAGAAAATATAAGAACTGACGGAGACTTTGGCCATGACTTTTTAAGGAAGCATCAAAACTTAAGATTATAACGGAAATAAAGAAGTGATGAAGGTAATCAAAATTTTTCTCTCTCTCTCTCTCTCTCTCTCTCTCTCTCTCTCTCTCTCTCTCTCTCTCTCACACCACTTCATATTCGTCATTTCCCGTATTCTCTTTTCGCATATTATCCTTATGACATAATTGTTTTTTTTTTCTTTGGAACAGACGAAAACAAAGATAACCAACCTATAGAGCACAAAGTTACAGTAATAATTCCTTTGACGCAGAACCAGGAAAAGATTGAACTTTGAACAAAAGAAAATTATATAATGAAAATGGAGAGGAACGTTACTTTTAACATATTCTCCAATAATAATAGTTAACAAGGAAACTTATGCAATAAGACGAGATATCCTCAATAGAAAAGTTTTGATAAGCGTATAATTTCATTTTGATGCGTTCAAAACTTTTAAGATAACGTAACACTTCCTGGTTCCCCCCACTGTTATGTGTGCATATACTTATATACGTATATATATATATATATATATATATATATATATATATATATATATATATATATATATATATATATATATATATATATATCTTTATGTATATATATATATATATATATATATATATATATATATATATATTATATATATATATATATATATAATATATACATATATATAATATATATATATATATATTATATATATATATATATATATATATATATATATATATATTATATATATATATATATAATATATATATATATATATATTTTCAGAATTTTAAGCTAGAACCAAGGAAAAGTAATACCTCTTCATAAACAATATCTTTCATTCTTGAGTTGCCCCTTTGAACTGAAAGCTTCTGTTCTCCCTAAATAATCTCTACTCCCATTGGTTGCCTAGATTTATTCTCCACAGGTATCCAAAATGAGGGAGGAGCCTCTCCACTTTACCTCTTTTGCTCCACTGCTTCCTCTGGGGGATCCCAAAAGTGTTCTTATACTGTCCATAGTGCACAGAAGCATCAGCAGATGAGATGAAAACCAAACTAAGGATTCCTGGTAGTGAGAAGTAATTTCTAGTGCAGTCAGTGAATCATTTTTGCCTCTTGTCTTTATTTCGTGTTATCCTTCCAAGGCGACTTCGGCTAGTTCTTTGTTCAACTTCTCACTTCCCAGTTTTGAGTGATGCTAGTAATGATATTAAACATCTCCCTAGTTAATTCAGGAACGTAGTGTTCCTTCCTGTACCAGCTCCCAGTCATTTTATGCCCCCTTAAGTGAGCTTTAATCTGTATGAGAAACAAAATGGCAGAAGGAGACAATAAGGCCCAAACTTTGTTTCATAAAGTAATTAAATTGTAGCAAGGGTTTGTCCTTTTCAGGGTATGGTTAATGGTGTTCAAACTTTTTGACCGCCGAGGGAATTAAAAATGATGTACAGATGTTTAGGGAAGCAAAAACCTTACTGGATTTCATAAGGTGACTTAGCACATTGTTGCCATAGTTTTCAGTATACAAAATACATGTCATAGACCGAACTACGAGCATTTCTGAAGACCGCCTATGGAACAAAGGAACACAAGGGATATCGTCTGATACCAGAGAGGTTTCTACAAGATTAGGTTATTGCATTTTCCTTGACTTCTACAAGACATCCCAGACATGGTTGTGGATAGCTTTGATAAAAAGATTGAACCTACATCAACTGAGGAACTAATCTATTCTCAGGTATTTCTTAAAAAAAAATAAAAGAATAAGTAGCGAAAAGAAAATATTAAAAGCGTTATGGCCCTCCACAGTCTGGCAGTTCTGACAAATTGTGATATCTGTCCCATCTATTGCACCAGAGCCTTATAATCATTAATTAACGAACAGTGAAGAGCACTTATATATACATATAAATTTCACATTATACATCCAAACCTTTCTGTACAGGTTTGTCTATAAGTTCGATTATTTTGATTTCGGAAATTAATACTATTTTAAAACATATGTTTCTTTTTTCATATGGATTAGAACAAATTAATTACAATAAATTGTGTTATTGAAACAACGAACTTATGTGATAAGAATTTTTACGTGTAATCTAATTATGCTAACAATAGAACACAAATTAAACGAAAAATACTGCAACAAAATTAACTTTATAGAATGATAAATCATTCACTATCTCCAGAAGTCAGTTTCAAAGTAAGGGATATAAAATTCAAAAATTTTCATGTCCTTTTATTTCTGAAGTTGGGGAGGGGCGTCACAGGGAAACCGAAGCAGTCGGAGAGGGTACGGACGAAAAAGGAGAAATAACTTTAAAAGGCAGAGCGAGGGAGCTGAGTAATGATTGCCTCTGTAAGGGAAAGAGGGAAAAGGAATCGCAAGGATAAGCAAAGCAAAAAATATGCAGTGACCAACAGAGGAAGGTGTTGTTGGTGGAATTCCTTTCTCTATATTTTTTAAAGGCGTCAGGCAGCCTTAACAAGTATTTTGACTAATAAATTGCTGCTACATTTCCATAATAGTTGTTCCACAAATCAGAGTAATTAGTCGAAATGATCGTGAGATGTCACAAGGAATCGTAACTCATATGAATATACCCAGGTAGAGTTCATATATGGCATAAAATTACCTATTAAACTGAAACTATTCTACAGTTAATTATATGATCACATCTGACTTTTCCTGTATTCATTTACTTAACTGAGAGTTCATATTGACACCATTTAACTTTTCAATTATTTATTGTTTCTTTGCGCAACCAATATAGGACGGTAGCAACAATTTATAAATGAAAATGTACTAGTGCACGTAATCTAAATATTAAACATCAGTGAAACTGAATAGGTATTAGTATGCCATAACATTCCAAGAATCAAAATAGCTTGCTATGATTAAATTATGCTTAATACGCAGATTGTGATGCAAATACAAAAAGAAGTCTTCTTCACTTGTTTATTAACGATAATTAAGTCTTATTTCGTATTTTGTTCAGGACCCTGCACACTGCTTAACATTTATCTTTATTCAGGAGCATTTTATTATTATTATTATTATCTTTTTTTTTTTTTTTTTGCTCAATCACAGTCCTCCGATTCGACTGGGTGGTATTTATAGTGTGGGGTTCCGGGTTGCATACTGCCTCCTTAGGAGCCCATCACTTTTCTTACTATGTGCGCCGTTTCTAGGATTGTGCCTAGTGCTCTTATGATTATTGGTACAATTTCCACTGGCATATCCCAATATCCTTATTTCTATTTCAGACCTTGATACCGATCCTTTTTTTCTCTTTCTCTTCAACTCTGGTGTCCCATGGTATTGCGACATCAATGAGTGATACATTCTTCTTGACTTTGTCAATCAACGTCACGTCTGGTCTATTTGCACGTATCACCCTATCTGTTCTGATACCATAGTCCCAGAGGATCTTTGCCTGATCGTTTTCTATCACTCTCTCAGGTTGGTGCTCGTACCACTTATTACTGCAAGGTAGTTGATGTTTCTTGCACAGGCTCCAGTGGAGGGCTTTTGCCACTGAATCATGCCTGATTTTGTACTGGTTCTGTGCAAGTGCTGGGCATTCACTTGCTATGTGGTTTAAGATTTCATTTTTCGTATTGCACTTCCTACATATGGGAGAGATGTTATTTCCGTCTATCGTATTTTGAACATATCTGGTTCTTAGGGCCTGATCTTGTGCCGCTGTTATCATTCCTTCAGTTTCCTTCTTTAGCTCTCCCCTCTGTACTCATTGCCATGTGTCATCGTTGGCTAGTTCTTTAGTCTGTCTCATGTATTGTCCGTGCATTGGTTTGTTATGCCAGTCCTCTGTTCTGTTTGTCATTCTCCTGTCCCTGTATATTTCTGGGTCTTCGTCTACTTTTATTAGTCCTTCTTCCCATGCACTCTTTAGCCACTCGTCTTCACTGGTTTTCAGATATTGCCCCGGTGTTCTGTTCTCGATGTTGACGCAGTCCTCTATACTTAGTAGTCCTCTCCCTCCTTCCTTTCGTGTTATGCATAGACTGTCCGTATTTGCTCTTGGGTGTAATGCTTTGTGTATTGTCATATGTGTCCTGGTTTTCTGATCTATGCTGCGGAGTTCTGCCTTCGTCCATTCCACTATTCCTGCGCTGTATCTGATTACTGGCACTGCCCATGTGTTTATGGCTTTTATCATATTTCCGGCGTTGAGTTTTGACTTGACCATCGCCTTGAGTCTCTGCATATATTCTTTCCTGATCGTGTCCTCCATCTTTTGGTGTTTTATATCTCCTCCTTCCATTATTCCCAGGTATTTGTATCCAGTCTCATCTATGTGTTTAATGTTGCTCCCATCTGGTTAGCTTTATCCCTTCATTCTCGTTACATTGCCTTTTTGTATGTTGACTAAGGCGCATTTTCTATTCCAAACTCCATCCTGATGTCTCCAGATTATTATTATTATTATTATTATTATTATTATTATTATTATTATTATTATTATTATTGCTGCTTCACCACTATTAATATTGTAGAGAGTCTCCTCTATTTTTCTCGTTGTTGCTTAGACTAGCGAGCAACGCATCAAAGGGCATGGTAAAATTCGGTTGAGTCATTTTGGTGTATTATTTCTTATACAATAATAAATACCAAAGTGACTCAGCCGAATTATATATATATATATATATATATATATATTATATATATAATATAATATATATATATATATATATATATATATATATATATATATTTAATTTCACTTCGAACTTAACGTAGCCTCTTTTACAAATGTTTTGCTAAAAATTTTCCAACATCCTTACCACCATCTCCACTTGGCACAGGGACCTAGTAACCTTATGTAAAGTAAAGTACATAAATCTTACAAGTAAATTTCATTAAACGAATTGTTAACGTAAAATGCGTCATTGTAGATTTCATATTAAAACGCAACCACTTACAGTAACGTAAACCTCGTTCACCGCTAGTGCGTTCGGTTTACATGCAAACGCAGTTCCTCCAAAACTTTAACATAAGGAGATCATTTAACGCAAGCTGCGTCATATTAAACTAACATTATTAGTTCAATTAAATACAAGGGAGTTTCGTCCAATATCATTTCACGCTCTCAGAGAGAGAGAGAGAGAGAGAGAGAGAGAGAGAGAGAGAGAGAGAGAGAGAACCTATTATTCACAAAGCCAAGAGTACTATGTCTATTACTTACACATGCAACATTAACATTATTTAGTGTCTTGTGACTTTCATATACACTGAGCGTGATACACGCCTGTGTCCATTGCAGTCTTGCAACCATTATTTCATTTACCGAGTACTTCAACCGATGACTGAGCATTTCCAAATTATCGTTACCTGTCGTGCCCGAGTGGTCTTATCCATTTCTTTATCACAAAAGAGTTGCATATACCGAAAGCACAAACTGCACAGTGTGCAACGCAACCGCCTTACTTCCATACAAGGAAGCCTACCAGTCTAGGACTGGCTACCACCAGTGCACGTCAGGCCTTACCTTTTTACAGTGCCACTAATTCGTGACATTGTCCATCGACTGGCTACTGAAGTACTCCCCCTTTTACTTCCTCTCCTCCATTATTACACTCTGCCCCGAACAGAGTGCCATTTCTCTTCAGTATATTTGAATATACTGCATTTAGTGTCGTCCGACGGGACACACCAGCACGCTACCAGTGCTGTTCAAGGAACGCCTCCTGAAGAGCCGCATTACCAGCACTACTAGTGCTGCCCAAGGAAACGCCTCCACAAGTGCCGTGCACCTGTACCGGACGTACAAGTAGCCATTTTACCCGCGTGTCAACCATTACGGAACGCCCATTTCCAGCACTCAACTAGTGCTGTTCAAGGAATGCCTCCTGAAGTGCCGCTGCACCTATACAACGTACAGGTAGTTATTTACCTGGGTGTCCGTCATTACGGAATGACCATTTCATCAGTGTTTCTGTGCATTAGGATCAGTGGTCCTTCAGAACACTTAACAAAGGAACACCTCCTGAAGTGCCGCAATACCAGCCATAAGTGCTGTTAAAAGAAACACCTCTTGAAGTGCTGCTGCACCTGTACTGGACATACAGGTAGCTATTTACCTGCGTATCCATCTTATGGAATGCCCGCCCATTTTGTTAGTGTATCCGCCATTATGGATCACTCAATCAAGGAACGCCTCCATAAGTGCCATGCACCTGTATTGGACCTACAGGTTGCATATTCCAGCATATTCCCCAAGTTAGGGAAACGCCCTTAAGTGGGACTTGCCTTACCAGCACACTCCATTTGATTTTCTCACCTTCTTAGAAGGTGCCATTTCAAAGTGCCACCCATTTACGGGACACATCCCAATTTCCACAGACCACCCAGTCTTTTCAGACTTTTTCTTTGCCGCATTGCAGAACCCATTTTTAAGTGAGTGCCACGTTACCAAGTAGACAATTCCATGCCATCCAGTACTGTTCCTGGCCATCATTTTCTATCTATCCGAGCCTCTACTGCAGCCCAAAGGGAAATGTCTTCCCCTGCTTCCCACGACTTCTTTGCCATAGAGCTAGAGAGGCTCCGAACCATCATAGCTCTGGGCAAGGAGGCCGGTTACACTGGACCAGCACTCGGCCAGTGGGTGAAGGCACAGCAGGATGCCGCCCACCAGCAAAAAGATGAAGAAAGAGAAAACCAGAGAAAAGCCAGAGAACCAGAGAGAAAAGAGAAAGAAGCAGAAAGGAAGGCAAGTGAAGAAGAGAGGAAGCATGAGCTAGCCCTCAAGGAGAAGTAACTCGAAATCAAGCAGGAGAAGGCCCATAAGGAGAGTATCTTAGCTCAAGCCATTCGGCCAGCTTCCAGCCCTACACCCACTGTGCCTCACAGTCCTGCCGTCTCTTGCCAACCTTTTACCATTTCACCACCTACCTCCTCCCTTTTGGAAGAGGTGAGCCAACCAGTTAACCTCGGACTTGTTCTGGAGGGAAATTCAACAGAGGATTCCTTAACCTCCCCACTTAAAATCACTGCCAGAGAGGACTCTTCACCTGTGCCAGAGCACACTGCAAGCCCTGGTGACCCCACAGATTCGCAACCTATGGTGCCATCTCGGCCTTATCGCCCAGTGCCAAGGAAGAAGTTCTGGAACAAGTTCTGCCGGGACTGTAGCCGCAAGGGTCACATGTCTGCCAACTACGGAGGGTGCGCGAATTACAGTATTCCCGCCATCGCAATGGCTGTCACCAATTCTTCTTCGCTTAGACCCCCGGCTAAGGGCCCTATTACAGTCGCACCACCCTCTCCCCCCCCCCCCCCCCCGCGCAAAAGCCATTATCCGCTAAGCCACGTTAGAGCTTTCGACAACTCTGGCGCTCAAATAAAAAGAAATCCCTCCCGATGCGGGAAGATCAAATTCCCAGAGGGGCTAACGTTGACCGACGTCAACTCATTAGGATTGACGGCATCTATCACATTAAACTGATCCTTCCAACCATCCAATTGAGGGTCACCAGACCTCACTTCTCCAAGGTTTGTACTCTTGCAGTTGCAAGCTACATTCCAGGAGGTTATGACCTCCTCCTAGGGAAAGACATGAAGTCTTCCTCGCATTTCAAAAAGCCTAGGGGTCCTAACCCCACTACAAACCACTCCAAAGCAAGGAGCCATCCAAGACCTACTTCCTCCCGGAAGTACGGCTACCAACAGTCTCCCCCGTTACCAAGGAGGGAGATTGATCATGCACAATTTCGTTGCAAAACCTGCAATGTAATAGGGCACTCCAGTAATTGGCCTAGGTGCCCTGGCAAAAGCTGCCAGCAGCGGACACTGTCCATTCTTCACAAGGCTTAGCCTTCCATGAGAGACAGGAGCCTCTGTCTCCCCTTACCAAGGACACGCTGAGAGGTATTGCATCTCTGGTACCCGTCACAGGTCCAGTCAACCTCAACTCTTTGCCAGTGCCACTTGGCAGCACTGAGCAGTACCAAGCTCCGTCCAGCCTGGAAGTAGAGCCACCACAAACCTTGACCTCTGCGCCTGGCCCCGAGCTACAGCCGGCACCTAACTTAATCAAGGATACTCCTACAGGAGATCCTCCAACAGGCATGGAGCTTACCGCAGCCCATGGCCAATCTCGAGTCCATGATTCTTCTTCCCCCTCACCTCTGTCGCCCGAGGATGAACCTCCAGCAGACCTCATCTTTACACCTCCTCTGGTCCAGCCATAGTTGCGTGAAGGGGGA
>NC_061109.1:35593893-35618893 GCF_015104395.2 Macrobrachium nipponense
ATTATGACATGCATATTTTGCCTTTTCTACGTTCAGCACGTTGCGTTTTATGCCATCCTCGAACTGGGTTACCAGTGAGGCTGGATAAAGCCAGTTTCTTCTGTCGTTTCAGGCAAAAGCTGAGAAAGCAGTAGATCAATAGGCAGGTGAATTTACGAACAAACCACTGATGATTTTTACTCTAAAATAACTGAATATTTTCTGTTAGTGCTTTCACCTTTTTAACGATAGTTGCTGCTATATTAATTTCAAATCCACTGTTCACCAAAATATGCTGTCACCTTCCATTATGCATTTACATAGATTTCCAGTAACTGATATTATCGCTAAATACCATTGGAAAATTAAAGTTTTCTTCCTAAAAGGCCTGGATGAGCACGAAAACTGAGATAATCAGTTCTATAGCAAAGATCAATTAGAAAATTGTCGTTTTTTCCCTTTACTAACGATCTTATTTGAAAACAAATATTTTGTAACTTGAAAGGAATAACTTCATGATAAAATCTTTTACTCAATAATTATTTATTGACGTAAAAGAAAGCCAGCAAAAATTATAGAGTACAAAACGAAATGTTACAAGATATTATCTGCAGGAGTGGGTTCTTCTGAACCTAACTAGCTATGAAAATTTACTTAAGATCTGAGATTCCTTAACCTGGTCGTAAATGATTAGGAAGCAATTCAAGAGAGTAATATGCAGCCCAATCGTCGCGCCTTTAAATAATCATAACGTTGTTACGGTTCATTATTTCTACATTTGTGACAATCACAAAAACTGTCTTTCTATTCCTTTATAGAATTTCAAGTCTATTACCATTTTTAAAGGTTTTTAAATTATTTAAATTAATCTTGTCATTATCATACTAAGTTTTGGGTTTATCTACAAGATTCAATCAAGAATAAATAATATTCATCGCATAAATTACATATTACACTGAGGCTTTTTACACGCACTTTAAACAAATTTCTTGTTTAATCATCTGCCCGAACAGTAATATGTGTAAAGGATAATAGTAGGGGAAAAATCCAATTGTCCCTCAATGCCTAGGTGTTAATCCCCAGGTAGTCGATTTTTCTACATAGGGATTAGCACCTCGGTGTGAAATTTCACACCTTTTAATGAGGTGTTAATTACTTTTCAAACCTTTTAATGAGGTGCTGATTACTTTACACATCTTTAGATGTGAGAATTGACCATAAAGGTGTGGATATAATAAATAGGTGCGAAATATTTCAGGTTTCCCATTGTCGTGTCGGCGCCACGCAACACTCTATGGAGGTAAAAACCCTGATTTCAACACTGGCCTCAAAGTTTCTCATACTCTAAGGAGGTAGAAACCCTGATTTCAACTCTGACGCCAAAGCTCCTCATAATCTAAGAAGGTAAAAACCCTAATTTCAACCTTGAACCTAAAGTTCTTCATATTCTACGGCGGTAAAAACCCTGATTTCAACCCTGACCCCAAAGTTCCTCATACGCTACAAAGGTAAAAACCCTGATTTCAACCCTGACACCGGATTTCCTCCAAAACTCCCGATGACGTCACAAAAGCTTACGGACATAGAATCCCAGGTTACAACCCTGACCCAGATTTCCCTCAAAAACTTCTGATGACATCACGAAAGTCTACAGGTGACGATCACAGATTTCAAACCTGACGCCATTGACGTCACAAAACTCTACAACGTGAAATCGTAAGGTTTCAACCCTCACCCTGAATTCCCTCCAATACCCCCTGATGACGTCTTAAAACTTGAAATCACATATTCCCCCGATTTCACTCTCAAACGCAAATTTTTTAAGTCGATAGGGTACACTGAAAATTAACTTAACAAACATAATTTCAGACTTAATCATTTATGATATAGGTGCATAATATTCCACACAAAAAGAGGTTAAATCGAAAATCAGATTACATACGGAATTATTATTATTTTTGTAACAAAAGTCATACAGAAATACATGTGAAATGTCATAAATGAATTAATATTCCATACAAAGTCATAAAAGAATACACTGGAAAAGGTGCACAAAAGAATACACGGACAGGATATACATTCGTTTCACGAAAATAATACATCAGCGAGACACATTGCTAGTATGTACCACACATCCTCCCCAGTTTCCCAATCGTGTGTGAAAGACAATTCATTCAATACATCTTAGCTTTTAAATCTTGATAACAGGTTCTTCATTTATAAATATTCCACACACCTTTCCTCTAGCAGGGATGAATTATTTTTCATGATGACCACACAAGTGATTTTAAATTTTTTTTCATTTCATCATTGAATGTAGATAACAAAGGTAAATATTGATTTAACCATGTCGTGTTAACTCGTCCTCATTGTTTGATACCGGCGGGGAGGATAACATATCGGAGTGTTACGATGATTTAAATAATTCTTCCATCAATTTTTTCACCGAAGAAAAAAAGTTGTTGAACTTCGTCTGCTTGGTATCCCTGCTCAAACAGTCAGCATGGTCCTCATCTTTGAAATATGCGACACACTTTTGCGCAAATTCATTATTTTCAACAGGGGCACCGATGCCATATTGGGTAATTAAAGTAGCTACGGTGGGGAGATCTACTTCATCATCACATTACCAAGAGGTAATATTTTTGGGCCTTTCACAATGGCAGAACCTTCATCACCGTGATCATGAAGACAAGCGTATGGTTGCACCAGCTCGAGAATATCGAAAGCCTGTAATCTCGGCGTATGGATAACTTCTGTATCCCCAAAAAGCATTACTATGTGAGGCTTTGCCATTGGCCCTGCCAATATACTTGTTATCCTCGGAAATTTCGACCGGTAGCGAATCCTCCATATCCTCGGTCGTGAAAATAAAACAGAAAATATATCTCCCCCTTTTACAAGCATTGTTAGCAATCATGTTTTCATGCCCGGCCCCAATTACTTGCTGCATTTTGTAAGATAGTTGCGTTATTCTCCCGGGGAATGTACTCTTGAATATTATATATGCTGTCCCCGTTGATAGTGATACGTATATTTACTTAACTCAGTTTTCGAAGTATAACCTGCCCCTGGCATATTCTCCCGAAAAATTCTTCATATTAACTTCTTGGTAGGTATCCTATCTTGGCTCTAAAGACCTGAATGATCATATGCCACCGAGTTCCTTTGGGAATGTGATTAAAGCCTTTGAAAAACTCGGTAAGGGGTTTATGTTCAGTAAGGACCTTAACAGGATAACCATAGATTATGAGCTTAAAATGTACTAGTGAGTTAACAATACCTAGCCCTTCCTTGTCTATTACTGCATATTTACTTTCAGAGGGCTTCAGTTTATGTGAATAAAAAGCTATAGGAAAGAACTGTTTATCATATTGCTGAAGTAGTACCCTTCCTACGCCTTGGTCTGAGGTGTCTGTTGCAATAAAAAATCCTTATTAAAATTAGGGAATTTTAAGATAGGTGAACTGCATAATTCAACTTTTAAGATATCGAACGCCTGTTGATGCTTTTCAGACCATATAAAATCTACACCCTTCTTCGTAAGATCTGTTAAAGGAGCTTCTATAATTGAATAGTTACGTATAAACTTACGATAGTAATACCCACTACAGCCCAAAAAGTGCTGTATCCCCTTTATGTTAGTAGGTACCGGAAACGACACCTTATCATGGACCACTTTAAGACCTTGACTAGACACGTAAAACCTAAATAGACAAGTTCGGATTTTAAAAACTCACATTTAGATATTTTTACTTCGAGATTGTGTTGTCATAGTCTCTGTAGCACTAGCTCTAGGTTATGCAAATGTACTTCTAAGGTATTAGGAAAGATTACAAGACCATCCATATAGGCATGAAGGGTATCCCCTAACAAGTCTCCAAACACTATATGAATCATTCTGGTGAATGTAATTGGGGCGCAACGTAAACCGAAAGGCATACGTAAAAATTCATAATGTCCCCTGGCTGTGCTGAAGGCGGTGTATGAGGTACACTCACTTAGCTATTGGTATCTGGTGAAAGCCTTTAAGTAAGTCCAAGCTGGTGAAAAATTTATCCTGACCTAACAAAGATAAGATATCGTCGGTACATGGCACTGGAAAACGATTGGGAATCGTTTCCTCATTTAAGCGATGGAAATCTAAGCAGATATGCCAAGTCCGATCTTTTTAGGCACGACGATTAATGGAAAAATTAAATGGGCTGCTTGATTTCCTAATGACTCCTTCTTCTAACATTTTTTCGATTTCGTCATTTATCTCATTTTGAAATTTCATTGGGAATCTATACGAAGGTACATATATAGCTTTATGTTTGTCCTTTAACCGTATTTGGTGTTCAGTGACATCCGTTTTCCCCAGAGATCCCTCGCTAGTGGAGAAAACATCATGATATTCAGGTAAAAGATAAACAAATTTCTGCTGAATCTCCTCTTCTTGAATGTCTTTATTGATTTTACTTTTGATAGATTGTGAGAGGGATTCGTTGACAACAGGATGAGTGTGATTAATTTCAGCAATGGTAAGAATGCGATATTTATAAACTTCCATATCCACGATATATAGATTTTTTGAGTTACTAGATTGGTATTCAAATGGTTACAGACTTCAATATTAACTTGTTGCTGTGAGTCAACAGTGTATAGTGCTTGTGTCACGGAAAATCCATTAATTTTCAGAGTGTCAGGAAGGTTTAAAATTTCAGATCCCGGCAAAGTGTTTTTTACACTCACTAAGATATTCGAGGGTGCATTCGTCTCGAGATTTTTGCGCGCAAACTGTTGGGTTGCTTGAACAATACCTGCTTTTATGAGACAAGTGATTGGTTCCTCTATATAAGTTATTATTTGATTAACTGTCTCTTTTTTTGCCCAAAACGGATTTTAATGTGTTAGAAGATTTATAGAATTTTCCTTCGATAAATACGCCATGTTTGGCAGGAGCTAAGATAATGTTTTGTATGCCCATAGATGGGTATCCTACAATTACAACTGTATACATATCAATGTTTTTTACAACTATAAAAGTATCTGTAAGCGTGCGCTTACCCACCCTATACTGAATCTGAGTTATGCCTACAACACTTAACCCGTTATTGCCAATTTCCGAAAGTCGTACTCCGGACTTCTCAATAGGGAAGTTCGAAAACAACAAACGGAGAGTTCGTAAGTCCATGATATTACGTGGACTACCGGAATAAAAAAACAAGCTAAATGTCTGATATTCTAAATTTACGGAATGTAAAGTAGGGCGTAATTCACCATTACTTATAATAGCGTACATTGTATGAAAATCTACAGGAACCTGCTCTGATTTATTTGATACGGTCATGTGATTCATAGGAAAATTCTTGGATGCACCTAATACTTCTAGATGATTAAATTTATTTTTTTAATTCAAAAGGTGTTGATATGAATGACCCAACATCACTCTCCCCCCCACTGGAGTCGCTTGCGTGGAATTTGCTTTGCTTTCAACACTCGGAAAATTTGACTGACTGACTGTTTTGGCTAGATGGCCCAGGAACCGAGTTCCCCGAAGCCCGATTTGCTTGTTTATGCTTCTGAGCAGAGCCACTGTTTACTTGTTTCTTTTTATGATAATGTTGATTCTTCTTGTTAACATTTGCAACGTTTTGTATGTTTTAGCATTACTTTGCCACTGATGGCGTAAGAAACATCGAACGTAAGAATGAATTGAACTATTATGAATTAAAATATAACGCGTGCGACAACCTAAAATCATATGACCCACGCGTTTACTATTAAAAACAAGTTATCCCTGCTGCGTTATTATTAACTATATGTACTTGCTGTGGTTTACTTTCATACTTTGCAAAAACTTGAACAAGCAAGGAATCTAAATCTAAAGACTTAGACATATGTTTCTTAATTTGTTCATATATGTCTAGTTCCGTGCTGTTGGGCAATAGTTCCTCAACAAAACACCATTCCAAGGCTTCTGGTAACATAACTGTTATGAATGTTAAGTATGTTAGCCTAATGAAATCTTTTACAGATATGTTATACCCTGCAATCCAGTTGTATTGTTTGAAGTTAAGTTGAGTCATAGAGATTAAATTAAGCATATAACTCAAAGAACTCAAAGCTAAAACTGCCCCAAGGCCTTGTAAAGGGGCAATTACTGACTTGACCCTAAATATGTTACCACTAGATTATTGGGTGTGTGGGTGTTTCACTTGCTTTTGTGTTTTTTCTTATCACTACGGTTCCTAGTGACCCTATCAATATTTCTCTATAAATACACACGTCCACTGCGTAAACGCATATTCAATATTTAATATAATGTGTTACATTCAGAATTAATAGTTTCCCCAAAATGATAAGATTAAGCACAGAAAATATGATTAAAATATTTCTGGAGAACTTCTGGTAAAAAAACAAAGTTGACAGAAACACAAAGATAAAAAGCCCGCAGGAGCGAAGTACCAATGATGTAGGTAGTTTCCTGTAAGAAAGTAAGATTAAGAATGTCTTGTAACTCACCCTCAGGAACAACAAACTCGACCTGCGTAAGAGGAACACTCTAAGTTACACACCGAATGAATAAAAAAGTTGTATTTAGCTGATATTTAATGGAAAGTCTGCGGTGTTTTCATGACGTCATGGCTCTTGCTTCTTCCGTCTACGCTTCCGTGCGACCCAGTGCGTTTAGTCGTGCGTTGTTTTGTTAGCAGAACGACTGTTTGCTGTTTCGATGGGCTGTTGATGATCCTCTGTGGAAGACACGTCCTTTGAAGTTCTTGAAGTTCCACACTGTTGAAGATGCCCAATATATGATGCTTAAGCCTCTTGATATAATAATGTATGCTTCATTTATTTCCTTATGAAACTCGTGGATGAATGTCTTCTCGGTACGATTAAAATGATACTCGTGTTGCCGTCATCAGCATAGGCTGAGACACAAAGTTGCTTGTAGATTCTCTTGAGTCGCCTTCATTTAAATGTTACTAAGATTTCTAAGTCTTCGGTAGAAATAGGTATATCTTCTTCTATTCGCTGCCATCATAATATTGGGGTGTTGCCTAGCAATTGTTTGACTAACAAGGCACCCCGTTGGTTATTTTCTGATATACAATAATATTAACAATGTATCGGTTTCTATGCATCACATCTTAGACAAGGATCATGTCTATGATGATATTTCTTCTAAGTGTCCACTATCGTAGGTAGGTTTGGAGTCTGTAAACACATAGTACAAAAATAACATATATTCTTCTATCTTACATCGTGGAGAGATACAGAGAAGGTTTTGATAGGTATTCCAGCGAAGAGTGGAAGTTGAAGTCTGATATATAATTCTGTTGCGAGAACCTTAGTCGAGTGACATATTTTGCTATGTTACACAAACCCATGAGTACACGGATCTAGGTCTGTGACGTAGGCACAAGCTATCATGATAACGTCAACATATATTTTGCAAATGGGGCATCGGTTGGCGTTACCTTTTAAACTGATGATCCAAGTGTATTGAAATGAAGATGTGATACAACGCCAAGTCAAGGCAATGTCATCTATTCACTAATTAATATTTAGGAATATTTCAAGATCCTACTGGACTACAGTAGTCATCATATTAACACAACAACATGTTGCTTTACATAGAATGACGTAATGCATTCTATTTAGTCTTCCCCTTGCAAGTCCTCTAAATGATATACTGTACGACTCTGTTTCCCGTCAACTTTCCCAGTTTTTAAATCAATCGTATATGTTATGCCCAATATATCCCTTCCTGAAGAATACAGTCCTGTCCTCATCTGCTATATGGACTATACTACCAACCTTCAAAAAGGGAACTGATGAGTTCTTTCTGCGGTGATCCGTTTTTTTTATTGTATACATCCTGAAAAAACTGATGGCTTATATCCACTCTGTCCATTAATGCGTGAATGCGATTCGAGGTCTGCCCACCTCCTAATCCTCTGTGTGGTGTATTATTATTGCTGGTACCGATGTCATGCAGCATATTAACGCCTTTATTTGTATTGTGAGTTAGGTAGCTATATATTTTACTTTTAAGTGTCCTGATAACTCTTTCATTTATCGCCGATTTAATTTATCTCGGATATACACTACATAATTTAATATTTCTGTCATTTAGGTATTCACTCACCTCCTTGTTATAGAATTCCCAATTTTCATCCGTATTTGAACTTGATACCCCCGAAAAAGTATCTGATTCGAGAACCTTCTTTGAAATACAATATTTGCTAACTACTTTTTACACCACCTGCGTGTTCTATATAAATAAGAAATTTATTGTGATATGACTATTCAGTGTATATGAAAATGTATTCGTTTGTAATGTCTATTCTAAGTGAATAAAACATTTGCTACCTTTATTACACATTCTTTTTCTTCGCATGAATAGTGTCATCATCGGAACCTTTGAGATGCAAGCAACTCGTTTCTCCGCAGAAGCGACATATCTATTCGCATATCCATCCCAAATTATCATAGCAGGATAGTACAACAGCAACTATGAAAAGTGTGATTTGCCAGAAAATAACTGAAGAGTATGAAGAGAAATTCTATAGTATAGTCATATAATATAGTACTATAAGGAACAAGATCAGGGTTAGTAAAGAATTATTAAACCCCTTTGAATATATAGATCGAGGAATGACTGACATGGGACTGTTATACATTCTCGATGACTGCGAGTGATAATAAACACGTCACAGAGGCGTTTACTGCTGGACGGCATTCGTCAATCTCCGGCGTGTTCATAATACAGAATGTATTCCAAACGGGTAAATTCAGTAGAAGTACCAGTCTTATACGCTCCTATCACATTATAATGTAGAATAGAGACAGTTCAAAGTGAAACTTTGGTCCGTCAGTTATTCGGACGTCAGAAGGGTGGCGAATTCTCCAAGATATATAAGAAGGCATTATTCGTATCCAATAGTACAGTTATATACTTGTTGACCTCGCAGCTAGCACACCTGATAGCTTACAGCTCAGGACTAATATGATGAGTGAAACCGAATATCAAGTTATTTATCAACAGTGGTGACTAAGAAGCAGCAGCATCCATTGAAGAAGATATACGATAATGTTGAATACCCCGACAGTTTTAACGGTATGAATATGTGAGGAAGATTGAGAAGAATATAACTATAGATGATGTCAAAAATGGCCTACAGAGTCAACTCTCTTATACTTTACATAAAGTCACTCTGAAGAAATTCCCTAGAAGAATGATCACATCTCTGAAACCTCGTGTCGTCGTTAGCAGTGATCTGACTGACATGTCTAAACTCGCTCCTTACAACGAAGGTAATAAACATCTTTTAAAAGTCATCGATCAGTTTTCAAGGTATTTACAGGTTATTCCTCTAAAGAAAAGGGATGGGAATACTGTGCAATGGACATTAAAGAGGGTTCCAGAATCAGAAGCTTTTTTGGGGGGTATAGTATATCACATTTGAATACAGATGAAGGTAGGGAAGTGTTTGTCAACAGAATAAGTAACACTTCAAATCCATATCCATATTTTTGAATGAGATGTTGGTGAAATCTTGCCCGATGTTTCACTATCAATCGTTTATTAAACTGTTAGAAAATATAAAACCCATTGCGATGACTATATTAGGACGGAGTGGATTGTTTAATGACGATGATAATGGGGGCTTTGGTAAATTAGAGTTTTCACATCTAATACCTTCCAGAAAGCTGCCAGTTAGGAAACTAGTGCCATGGCGACTCCTAAATCAGTTGGTATACATACCTACTTCCCTTTGCTCCTTGATCTAGTGAGTATTGACATGTATTTACTAGATTTGGTGGATTTGTGAATTAGGTTAGAAATGGCTAATAACAACTGGATTTTGGGTATAGATATAAAGGGAGAGTTGAACCTGTTGAATGTGGAGAAGGCAAAATTATGGATAAATAGGGTTACCCTGCACTATAACGCCATGTCCGCTTTGAATGAGGCTTTATCAATATAAAACGTATATCATCAGAGCGAATGAATCATCTATATTAATCGATCAGGCGCTTGGAACGTGTATTCCCAGGAAGTTAAGAGTTGCCTTGGTTGATATGAAGAATTTTTCTGGAGAATATGCCAGGAGCGGGTTATACTTCGAACACTGCGAGATAAGTAAATATACATATCACTATTAATGGGGACGCTATATATAATATTCAAGAGTACATTCCCCGAGAGAATAACGCAATTATCTTACAAAATGCAGAAAGTAATTGGGGCCGGGCATGAAAACATGATCGCTAACAATGCTTGTAAAAGGGGGAGATATATTTTCTGTTTTAGTTTCACGACCGAGGATATGGAGGATTCGCTACCGGTCGAAATTTCCGAGGATAACAAGTATATTGGCAGGGCCAATGGCAAAGCCTCACATAGTAATACTTTTTGGGGATACCGAAGGTATTTTACCAATCGATTCAGATTGGATAATTCAGCGAGACGTTAGAGGGTGAAGTGGATGGATACTAGAGAATTAGAAATATCTTTAAAAGACACGTTAGGGCCTTAATTAAATATTTAGGAATATTCGCCTCAGATGATGTAAGAAGAAATGAACCTTTAGTCTTTACATCTAACACTCTAGAGTCATCTTCGGGGATTAATAATATAGGTCACTGGGTAGAGAATTAGAAATATCTTTAAATGACATGTTAGGGCAGTTAATTAGATATTTAGGAATATTCGCCTCAGATGATGTAGTCGGATTTATATAAGTAGAAATAAACCTTTATTCTTTATATCTAACACTTTAGAGTCACCTTCGGGTATTAATAATATAGGTCTATTATTAGGTCTCTGGGTATATTTCTACATGGAAAGGGAAACCAGAAATTTGATTATCTTCTTTGACAGTTACGCTATCGAGCCTGAATTTTCTTCGCAAGGATTTTTCAGAATTCTGCGTAATCATTCTGAATATACCGTTTATAAAGTTAAAAGACAGATGTAACTTGATATTTTGTATAAGAGCAGATTTTGCGTTTCATTTTTTCATACACTGCGCCAGTCACCATTGAATAATAAGGAACATGCTATGGGGAATGAAAGAGGTTTTATCAGTACATCATTTACACAGATCGTTGGGTAACGAAATACTAGGGTAACGAAATACTATTTATAATATTTCAAAAGACGAAATGTTTAGATTGGAAGTCGGGTAGTAAGAAGATTCATAACTTATAACGAATGTTTAAAGCGGAGGGGATAGACGCTCCGATGATAGATGACACACTGTATTCTATTCTTCTCGTTTTGACCGAGTTAACTGTCAGCTCTGGCATGAAAGGTAAAATACATCTGGATTACTCTATGCATACATATTAACATTGTTCCCATACTTATAATATCCTTTGCGAATATTCTTCTAATAGTATATCATTCCGAAATTCATACTTACAAATTTCTGTTCCAGCATGTTAGTTATTGACCGTGCTGTAACATCAACCGGGTCGAATAAGGCTGCATGCAATAAGTTTGGAAGTGACTTTCGGGAAAAAAGGAAAGAGGGAGAAATATATACTAGTGACGGATAATATCCTATTTAGAACCGAAAATAAATTTAACCTTTTACATGATACAACTTGTTTAATCACAGGGTTGAGATAACAGTTTGAAAGTGGGTCAGGCTTTAGTGTGATTGGTAGCTTCAGGTGGAAGTTTGGAGGGTGGCATGATACAACTTGTTAATTAGTGATTGTGAAAGGGGAGCATCTTTAATGACTCATAGTGTCAGGGGGACGGGGAAGCTCGATTGCGGGATTCGGTGGCTCATTAACTCTTAAACCATTGGAATATTAAGATGCACACTCTTACCATGGCTTTGTCAACCTCCTTGTGCAAGTTAGTTTTTGGGAACTTGTCCGAAAATAAGTTCAGGAAGAGAAATACTTGTTTAGTAGTGGCCACTAATTGTGTTACATGCAGATATTACGGTGTGGTTGAAGATGTTATTCGAAGTTATCCATACCCCGAGATTGCAAGCTTTCAATACTCTGGAGCTGGTGCAACATACGCCTGTCTTTGAGATCGCGGTGTTGAAGGGTCTGCCATTGTGAAAAGGACCAAAAATATTACCGATTTTCCATTTAACCTCTTTATGTATGGAATATTATGCTTCTAGATACACATATCATAAATGATTAAGACTGAAATGGGTTTTATTACATTAATTTTCAGTGTACCCTATTGACTTAGAAAATTTGCGTTTGGGTGAATTCGGAGGACATGCTGGGACCTGTGATTTCAAGTTTTAAGACGTCATTGGGGTCTAGTGAAGGAATTCGGGGTAAGGGTTAAAACTTTAGGATTTTACACCGTAGAGTTTTGTGACGTCATCGGGGTCAGGTTTGTGACGTCATCGGAGGTTTTTGAGGGAAATCTGGGTCAGGGTTGAAACCTGGGATTTTACATTCATAGGCTTTTGTGATGTCATCTTGAGTTTTAGAGGGAATCCGGGGTCAGGGTTGAAATCAGGGTTTTTACCTTTGTAGCGTATGAGGAACTTTGGGGTCAGGATTGAAATCAGGTTTTTTGCCTCCATAGAATATTAGGAACTTGGAGGGGGTTCAGGGTTGAGATTAGGGTTTTTATCTCCTTAGAGTGTGAGGAACTTTAGGGTCAGTGTTGAAATCAGGGTTTCTACCTCTTTAGGGCATGAGGAACTTTGGGGTCAGGGTTAAAATCAGAGTTTTTACCTCCTTAGAGTATGAGGAACCTTGGGATCAAGGTTGAAATCAGGGTTTTTCCTTCCGTAGAATCTTGTGCGGAGCTGACATGACCGTGGGAAACCTGTGAAATTTCGCACCTATTTGTAGTATTCACACCTTTATGGTAAATTTTCTCGCCTAAAGGTTTGAAAAGTAATTAGCACCTCATTAAAAGGTGTGAGAAGTAATTAACTCCTCACTAAAACGTGTGAAATTTCACACCGAGGTGCTAATCCCCAGGTAGAAAAATCGACTACCTGGGGATTAGCACCTTGGTGTTGAGGGACAATGGGGTTTTTTCCCCTGATGATGATTATGGTCTATATGAATTTAATATAGGATAGGCTATACACTTTTTAAGTTCAGCTCGGATAATTTTGTTCATTATATTTGTTCTTTCGTAAATGCATTTCAATTAGGAATTTCTTTAAAGCCTTTTCAAATAAAATTTTTATATTATTTTACTCCACTTTACACTAATAAGCTGCTGCTAACAGCTTTATAAAATCTCAAAATATTAACTTTTAAAAACCCGTAAAGAAAAACAAAATGCAAGGGCAAAAATTTTAGCATGATGGGGCACCATTTACAAGGTACGTTTTCAGTAGGTATTATTTCCTATTACATTAATACTGTGAAGCAATGGTTTAAGTTTCATGTGAACATTCAAAATATTGAATGATCCCTTACAATAATGTCTCAGGTTTATAAAGTAGTGGAAGAAATGACTGTGGGGGTGCTAAACAAACCTTTATTCTGACAGAAGTTAGATTCTAAGCAAATGATTTATGGCGAAACAGAAAAAGGCACACACTGAAGAAATAAAATGAAACAGAATGGTATATTCAAGGATATTCAGCAATATTTTGGAAGTGGGAAAAGGAACTCCAGTTAACCCATCGTGAAGAGAATGAGAAGTAAATGCAAAAAAAAAAAAAAAAAATCCAAAATACTTGAAAGACAGACGGTAACCCCAAAGCTATTGACTTCTATTTATAGTACTGTTTGAATATAGACAGAGGAAAATTATAAGTTTTACATATATCCTCTAGAAGAATGAAGAGTCTGAAAAAGTAAAAGTAATGGGAAACTAAAGGGAATGGTCCGAAGAGGGTAAAGGCGCTGGAATGATGACGAAATGGAATATTACTTAAATTGGATCATTTTTCAATTATGGTAAAACTTTGCTTAGAAAATTAAAACCCTTCTCCAAATGTTCGTCTATAACCTTGGCTTTCTATAATGCCGAAATTATTAGAATATTAAAACATTTTGGATTTCATATGGCTGGAAAAAATTAAACGTCAATTTTGCGTTTATAACAGAAAAATCCGGTCTTACATAATTGTAAAATGGAGGTCATTAAAGGAAAATATTATTTGTTTCGAAAACCAGTCGTCGGGGTCAAAAAAATCATATTTTATCGTCAGAACACAGTTTTAAACGAGGAGTATGAAATTCAAAAACTCTAAATTTCCTCTTGCTTCTGTAGTTTAGGGACGGACGTCAAATGGAAGATGAAGCAATCAATAGGAAACGGAAGAAAAAAACTAAAAGTGAGAGTTAAGTAATGACTGACCTCAGTTACGAGAGAGTTGAGTAATAGTTATAACTGAAACATAAAAAAAGTGAGAGTCAAATATTGACTTACCTTGTTACGAGAGAGAGAGAGAGAGAGAGAGAGAGAGAGAGAGAGAGAGAGAGAGAGAGAGAGAAGTTGTGAGGTGATGATTAAGTAACGACTGTCAAGGTAACGAATAGAAGGGAGGAAAGTTACGTAGTCATTTTTGTAATGAAAAGAGGAACGGAAATTCGATTAAGGATTGTCCCAGAACGAAAAGAGAGAGAATATTCCAAAGTAGGGATTGCTCCTGCAATGAAAAGAGTGAAAGAGGCTGAAAAAGGATTAGTATTGTAAAGAGTAATAATTGCCACTGTGGTTCACGCATGGAATGAGGACTTGTGATTGTCATTGTAACAATAAGAGAGAGCTTCATCTAAGTAATGATTTCCGCTGCTATGAAGAGAGAGAGAGAGAGAGAGAGAGAGAGAGAGAGAGAGAGAGAGAGAGCTGATTACACATTCCCCTTGTAATGAAATGAGAGACAGTTGGAGAGGATTAAGTAATAACTGTCAATGTAATGAGAACAAAGTTAAATAATCATTGCCACTATCTTAAAATGTCTTTTCTTTCTCTCAGTATTTGATTTGATTTTTCTCTTTATATTGCCGTCAAGGTAAAAGTGTCCAAAACTTTTTCTCACTTCCAAAAGCGAAGTTGATTATAGTTTTTCAGTTTTATTTTATCTTTTTCTTTATATGAAATAGAGTGGGCACTGAGTAAAACACATTTGAGTTTTGAGTTAAAAGTACTTTATTTCAATACGCTAATCAGCTGTTATATGCATTCTTGAGTGGCTCTGTTTCCTCGTCACAGAATGTTTAATGTTTCCGTGAAAATTTCATGGACCTATATATATATATATATATATATATATATATATATATATGATATATATATATATATATATATATATATATATGTATATATATATATATATATATAAAGCCATTTCTCTCTGTCTGATTGTCTGTCTGTTCGTTATGCACTCCCAGACTCTGAAAGCTAGTGCTATCAAATTTTCACCATAGACCCCTCTTTCGCCCTGGAAGGTTTTAGTCAAAATCCGAAATTCAAAAGCCGCTCCTAAGGGGGTCATAACACCCTTTTTATCATAGCCCCTCATTTTTACAACTTTCGGAGTTGGCAACCAAGGCTACCGAATTTTTACCACAGACTCACCTCTTCCCCACCCAGTTTTAAAGGGGGTCATAGACCCCTATTTTACAACTTTCGGAGTTAAAAGCTAGGACCACTAAATTTTTACCATAAACTCCCCTTCCACCCAAGAAGTCTTTAGGTAAAATCCGATATTAGAGTGCCGTTTCTAAGGGGGGTCATAATCTCCCTTTTACATACCCCCTCATTGACAGCTAGGGCTACCAAATTTTCACTATAGATTCCCCTCTCCCCCAGAAAGGTTTTAAAGGGGGTCATAGACCCCTATTTTACAACTTTCGAAGTTGAAAGCTAGGACAACCAAATTTTTACAATAGACTGCCTCTCCCCCAAGAAAGCTTTTATTCAAACTTTGAAATTCGAGAACCATTTCTAAGGGGGCCATAACCCTACATTTGCAGACCTTGTTTTTTACAACTTTGGGAGTTGACAGCTAGGGCCACCAAATTTTTACCATAGACTTCCCTCCTACCCCAATAAAAGTTTTTTTAATAATTCGGGACTGTAAATCCTATCAGCACTAATGACCAACCCTGTCATTAATTCCATTTTAATTTCTTTCCTATGACAGGAGAACATGATGAATTAGTGTGTCTTCTTCTTGTATACCTTGAACTTTAAATTTTCCCCTTCCCTTTTGACCGGTACATCCAGGAAAGAAATTTTTCCCTCCTTCTCTTCTATTGAGAATTTCATTTACTCCAAGTGGAATAACTTTCACCTGGAAGTTAGGTTTTTAGAGACTTATTTTAAGAATAATTGCTATCCCCTGAGCATGTTCAATAAAATCCTTAAAGAATCTTTAGACAGTATTTTTAAGCCAAAAACTGTAGTCTGCACCGTTCCCAAAAAGATAATGTATGTTTCACTACCATTCACTAATAATTCTGGCCCGCTCAAACGTAAATTATTGTCACTCTTGACCCTTCTATACCCTTATGTTGAGTTCAGATTTATTTTTAATAACCCGCTTACAATTGGAAGACTGTTTCACTTTAAAGACACCCTGCCGGAGTTGATGCGTACCTGCACTGATTATAAGTTTTATTGTCCAAAATGTAATTTTGGGACTTATGTGGGATGTACCAAACGCATACTCTCATAGGGGTGTCAGCCGTCGGTAAAGGCTTACCTTTAAGCAAAAAAGAAAAGACTGCAATTAGACTTATGCCATATCCTGTCACCATCACATACAGTACAGTGATTTTGAAGTACACGGACAAACAAAATACAGCCATTCGCTTGCCTTTTTAGAGTACCTCCATATTAAACAACAATCTCCAACACTCAGTAACCAAACCACCTCCGTTCCTTTGTTTATTGCATAATTTGCTTGTTTGTTTATCTCTCTCTCTCTCTCTCTCTCTTACCCACACCACTTCTCCCCTTTCATTTGCAGTTTTCGAACTCGCCCAGTTGTTGTATTATTTTATAGATAAGTGACCCTGATGATAGGAAAAGTAATATATTCCCGAAAACTCTGCAGTGCTTTTGTTTTATTTTAAAGCAAATAATGTCTGGAATATTACCTCGTCTTCTGACTATCCTATTCCTCCTTAAATTGAAGTTTTCTAGAAACGACAACATACTCTGTTATATATATAGATACTATATATATATATATATATATATATATATATATATATATATATTATATATATATATATATATATATATCATAGTATATAATATAATATATAGATATATATATATATATATATATATATATTTATATATATATATATATATATAATTTTCATAGTTCATTGCGTCTGAGGAAGATAAGAATACGTGTTCTACTAACAAGCCAATTGCATCAACTTATGTAGTTTTGTTTTATTTTATATATATATATATATATATATATATATATATATATATATATATATATATATATATATCAAAAAAGTTGTATAAACGGTTGATGGATGGCAATGGGGTCACACTGTGTCCTACATTCGCCAATATATTTATGTGCCACCTAGAGAACTGTTTCTTAGACAATGTTCCAGAGTTATTTCGGCCTATTTTTTATAGAAGATTCGTAGATGACACGTTTATTTTTATTGTTTAAAGAAAATCCCATGCTGATATGTTTTTAGTTTTTTTCAACACTTTTCATCAAAATATTAGATTTACAATGGAAGTGGAATCAAATAATCATCTACCTTTCTTGTACATAAATATTTTACGTTTTAATGGGAGATTTCTCGCAGGTATTTTTAGGAAACAGACGTACACTGGTTTGAGTCTTACCTTTTTTAGTAACTGTTTAATGACATTTAAGCTGAATTCGGCAAAGACGCTTTTATTCAGAGCCTATTCCCTGTGTTCAGATTGGAATAGTTTTCATAATGATATAGCCTTTCTTAAAGTATTTTTTAAGAATAACTGTTATCCTTCTGACCTCTTTGACCAAATTGTAAAAAAGTTTTTAAACAATATATATCAGCCCAGTTTAATGTGTCCTCAAGTTCCGAAGAAATTAATGTATTTTTCATTGCCATTTGTAAAAAATGCAGCCGTTATAAGTTGAACTGACAACAACGCTAAGCACTTTGTACCCCTATGTCCATTTCAAATTTGTGTTCAACAACCCTTTAACAATAGGCAGGACTTTTTTAAATTCAAAGACATCCTTCCGGAGTTGATGCGTTCTTTCGTTGTGTATGTATACTTGTCCAAAATGTAATTTTGGAAATTACGTCTGATCTACCCGACGCTTACTGAAAGTCCGCATCGATTTCCATAGAGGTGTCAGTCATCGCACTGGCTGCATTCTAAAATCAAAAGAATTTTCAGTCATAAGGCACCGGGCAAATTCATGAAAAACTGACGTTATGTACAATCATTTCAAAATACTCTGTCAAACTGCTGATTGTCTTTCGCTCCTTTTAGAATATCTTTACATCAAGAAACTGTCTCCTACCTTAAACAACCAAACTACTTCCACACCATTACATATTGCTTAACTGCCTATTACTCACACCTTCTCTCTCTCTCTCCTCTCTCTCTCTCCTCTCTCATCTCCCCCCCCCCCCTTGTTGAGTTCCTCCAACATCGCCTTTTGACTATGCTATTTCCCACCAGTTAACAACCAAACCTCTTAACAGTAAGTCTGGCAGAGTGGTGTCTTTGTTTATTTTTTCAATTTATATTTTTCGTTTTGCTTTTGGATGTGTTATTTTACTAAGTTATTTAGTGTTTTAATTTACGTTTAGCTTAAAGTCACTTTGTAGTTTATATTTTTCTTTTAGCTTAATGACAAACTATATTTCTTATAATTATTAGGTTATTTTAGCATAATTTTTAATATTGTAAAAATTAATTCTATTTATAGCCCTGAAGGATTCACGAAACGTAGGTGTCAATAAAAGAAGAAATGATCGTCAGTCTTCTCGCTGTCCTCTTCATTATTAAACTTAAGCTCACCAGGAGTGAAAATCTTACAAGTATATATATATATATATATATATATATATATATATATATATATATATATATATATCTATATATATATAAATACACACACACACACACACACACACACACACACACACATATATATATATATATATATATATATATATATATATATATATATATTATATAGATATATATATAACAAACCTGGATCAAGTTGATGCATTGGCTTGTTAGTAGAACACATATTCTTATCTTCCTCAGAGGCAATGAACTATGACATTGTGTAGAAACCCAGAAGTCTGACACTATGATATCTTAGATTCTGAAATACTTGTCAGTTGTTTTGTAAATACTGCTATTCAGAAAAACTGATCAAGGTGGCAAACTTCCACTTGGTTAATAGTACTTACCTCCACCAAATGTGAGTCTATCCTAATGTTAAGACCGAAGATTTGTTTTGTATATGAACAAAATGACCAATTTTTAATCAATTTGTATTTTTCATAACTAACAAACCTGCGGTCTTAACATACAAACGCCCACCTTTAACCACCCCTCTAATAACTAACCTGGGTTGGAGGAATAACTAACAGGATCAGGAGTTAAAGAGGGGTATGTGGGTGGCTCCACATGACTCATGACCGAGCACAGATGCCAATCGTCCCTTGCGTACACAATTTTTCTAACTTTACACCGGTTTCCAGCTGCACTAAGTTATTTATCATTATTTGAGGATGACCAAAGATGAGTGACTGATAAGATTTATCTTAGTACAATCTTCTCTACCAGGTTCGTGTGGGGAAGAGGTACCACACCGATAGGTAGACTTAATATCTCAGGTCTGGAGTTTACCCAGTAACCTTTTTTTTAAACTAACAGTTCTAAGATTTTGGGTGCAGAGTATCAGCTCGGATGTAAGACGACTTCAGAGTTCTTCGTCTCACATATACAAAATGAAACCTTCGGCCATGATTGCCTTTATAGAGGAGGTTTCGTCCATTAATGGCATTCTCTCAGTAGACAAAGATCTTGTGGAGTTGTCAGAACAGAGGAAAGTCTCTCTGTAGTTACCTGTATGGGGATACACATTTTGACTGGTGATTGGGTCATCCCGGTATGTGAATATCACTTCACTCTGAGTAATCTTCAAATGACTCAAGAGCATTGAACTGGCTGTGCGCATAAGAAAAACTCTGTTCTACTCGTGAAAACAAATACTCTGTATCGGAGTAGACTCACTGGAGTACTACCGAGCTATACATACATACATACACACACACACACATATATATATATATTATATATATATATATATATATATATATATATATATGTGTGTGTGTGTGTGTGTGTGTGTGTGTGTGTGTGTGTGTGTGTGAATTCTATAACAAAAAGGCGCACCAGTGTCTATGTGCTAAACAACCTTAAAATGCTAAAATAACACTTATCTTTGCTTCTTGTATCATTAAATGAAGAAAAACCCTTACAACCACCAACATTCTTAGGGGGGAGACGATTACTAATAAAATTTGAGCGGTCATTTTTTGTGGCATTCCTGGTTTCAGTTTCAGCGCGACAAAACGGAGCTTCGCGACTAATCCGCATTTTGAAACATTCGCATTTTGAAACATTCTTGGCAAGCACGTTCCGTTTGTACTGCAACGTCACGTGTAGTTTTGAGTTGTTGACTTACCCAATTATGATGGATTATATAGTGTAGCTGCTGCGTGTAAGAACGAGTGCAGACGAGTTGATGGGTCACTATGATGAATCTTGAAATATGCAGCGGCCAAGTAACCTATGACGTGAGCCTTCGACGCCCATACTTGGGAAGCAACTCCTTGAGATCGCGCCACCTTCGTTCGATTGTATTTATATGGGCGCCAATGGTGGAATCTACAAAATTGATGTTATGATTTACCGTGAGGTGCTTTTATCCCCTCTCCCTCCAAGCAATTATATGCTTTCCAGCAATCTGAGAGAATAGTAGTTCCCTCGTGTTATGTTGTCTTTAAAAACACGTAGTAGTGCTTCACGATCCCTTTGTTCAACAGGCACTACAAAAAATTCTCGTGATTCTCTGCAAATTCCGCAAAAAAGCCCATTGGCCTTCAATTGTGCGTTCAACAATATACTTACGTCGACCAATTTTCTTAGTTTCTCAAAACCCAAATCACAACTACCTCCCGACAAAATGACAACCAGTCTGCAATTGACACGTCATTTAATTTAAGTTCAGATTGCACTACCTTATAGGCAAACCAGTCTTCCAACCAGAGAAGGACAAACTTAAGTTGGTCTCAACTATCAAGTTTGGATTGGTGAAAGCAAGTGTTCTTGAAAATATACACTTAAAAATTTACCTTTTTTCTACGGCGCCCTTGGTAATGTACGATCTATCACAACGGAAAAATCACTTGTTTACAAGAAGCGCAATTGTTTTTCAGGTAGAATGAATCCATGGTCTTGGCATCATTTAATTAACTTTTCAGTGTAAGAACTATCACAAAAAACAGAAATCACAATACGTTATGACACAGCTTACACATCGAAAAGGTTGTAAGTTTTCAAGCAAGTTTTCCACAGGAACACTTGTGGAAGCTACTGCCATGATGACGATGAACAAATTAGCCGTGAGAGTAAATTTCCAGATGTACTTGTGTAAGCCATGGATCATAGAGATATGGAAGTAAAAAGGGTCTACCTTGTACGTAATGTATTCGTCACTTGTTTAGTTTGATTCGGTGAGAGACGGAGCACCCACGACATAGTTTTTTTTTTGAAAATTTTCCCGAGTTTTTACATTTTTAATCGACATTTTTGGGGACTAATAAGCGTTTCCTCACTTACTGATTGTTATCTAAGAATTCTATTCACTATTCTCTGTAACTCTAGGTAACTACTTTTTTATAAAGCCCATGCGCCCCTTTCTTTATAGAATTACCATATATATATATATATATATATATATATATATATATACTATATATATATATATATATATATATATATATATTATATATATATACTACTATATACATGTATATGTATATATATATATATATATATATATATATATATATATATATATATATATATTTATATATATATATAATATGGCAATTTTGAATGCAGTTATCAGTTGTCCGAAAGCATCGACGCAAAGAAAAAAATAAATAAAAAAAAAAACATGGAGCTATTTCCGTCCGAGTAATTCTTACCAAAGACTTTCCAGCTGGTTTCCCATCGAGGGAAGTAGCTTCTTTACGTAAGCACTCAGGAAAGCTTCCTGATAAGAAGAAGAAAAAAGGTGAAAGTGGGACACTCTTTGAGAGAATGGCAAGCCACTGAACAGAAAAAACGGAAAGGATTTTTTCTTTTTCGGGGACGGGAGGCCCGGGGTTGTGCAAAGTTGCATTAGGTAGGAAAAAATAAACAATCAGATAATGCATTAAAAAGAGTTTTCAAAGACGGAGATACACTCCAACTTATAAATGATACCTATGTATATTCTGAAACGTATATATATATATATATATATATATATATATATATATATATATATATATATATATATATATATATATATATATATATTATATACATATATATTATATATATATATATATATATATATATATATATATATATATATATATATATATATATATATATGTGGGTGTGTGCGTGTGTGTATGTGTGTTTTTGCGTATGCAAATTGTTTATACTATAACTGTACTTATGAAAATATTGTTATAGATATAATATGATCGTTTGTATATGATGGAAGGATTACGTTCTTTTTTATTTTGATATATTTTTTGAAGGAAATTATTCTTCCTCATTATAAACAAATCAAGTAGAAAAAGGACTGTTTTCGACGTTGCCATTAATTAAAAATATTTGCTTCATTTAAGAGTACATATAAATTTGAATTCAGAATGGGTTTACGAGTAAAAATCCATAACTAATTATGTTAACCAAGTTACAAATTCCAGTTTCTTCAGATTTTCGATTTTTAATTAACTTTTTATTTTGGTATTCATATGTGGGAATCCGATTTAAGGAAACTTGTGAGGGTTACCACTCCATTAATTTCTCGACTTTGCTGTTTGCATGATGGTCTCTCTATTGCTTTCTTATTGCCATCGCACGCAAGCCCAGGAGAATGTCCTTTTGTATCCCCAATTTTGATGGAAAAGAATGATCAAGTGAAGTGTAGAGGGAGTTGGGTGTGGAGATTAATTAAGAAGGGAATAACGGGCGTACTATTAGAATGATGGAATAATTGTATTTAGAAAAAAAGGAAGAAAAAAGTGCAGGACATCGGTTAACACGCACAAAGACGGTTAACGGAGGGAGCTATCAAATATTTTTTAATATAATTAGGGGACTATTGTTACACTAAAATGTTACAATATAAAAAGAAATAAAAAGTTTCACACAAAGACAAACAATTTGATTAAGATATAAATGTTGTTGAAGAATTTGATTATGCCAAACTATATTGAAATCGGTAATTAACCTAAATAACAAGTCATATGTAGTGCTGTAAGTTGGAAAGCTCCAGAGTATATGCATAAATAAACACACAATCAACGATACATGCATACATACATACAGTAATTAGGTCTGTCAAATGGAAACTGTGCGCCCGATAATTTCTTTTGAAGTGTTCTGTTCCCGTTGCAAATGCGAGATGCGCACTGGTAACTAAAAGTCGCTACAGGTAGAGAGGTGGAGACATTATAAAAGCATCCATTCCCAGTCTCTCAACTTCTAGAGATTTTTCTGCCACAGCACTTCACGTATTCAGAGCCTATCTCCTTTGGCCTTTGGCAGAAAGTGGTAAACTTTAAAGATTATTGTTCGCCCAAGAAGTAAATGTATTGGAAAGAATCGTATTTCATACAGAATGGATCGTAGTCCAAAAATGGGATATCTTGAGGAGCTGCTGTGTGTTCTGGCGGTAACCCATTTCACGTGAAGGTCAAGGGTAAACTAACAACAGTAGCGCCGAATATTACTCAAATGATAAAGAAGCGCCTCAGTGGCGTGATTGGTATGGTCTTTGCCTGCCACCTCGGTGGCCGTGAGTTCGATTCTCGGTCATTCCATTGAGGTGTGAGAGATGTGTATTTCTGGTGATAGAAGTTCACTCTCGACGTGGTTCGGAAGTCACGTGAAGCCGTTGGTCCCGTTGCTGAATAACCACTGGTTCCATGCAACGTAAAAACACCATACAAACAAACAAATGATAAAGAAATCGTTTAAAATGGGGGAAATAACTTTTTGTTGGATTACATAAGCACTCGCATAACTAACACTTGAAGGTCTGCAAGGGTACTAGTTCCGTTGTATCAAGCGAGTATCCGTTATTGTAAGCATGTAAATAAATGTAACGAATTACGTATGGAATGAAGGTAATCAATACTAGGTGTAGACCTGGTTAGGCTTTTTCAAGATAAATAAATAAAAACCATGGATTTGGGGGTCCTTAACGCCATCATTAGAGAAAATATAAGAAACTGACGGAGACTTTGGCCATGACTTTTTTAAGGAAGCATCAAAACTTAAGATTATAACGGAAATAAAGAAGTGATGAAGGTGATCAAAATTTCTCCCTCTCTCCCTCTCTCTCTCATACACACACACACACACACACATAAACACCACTTCATATTCGTCATTTGCCGTATTCTCTTTTCGCATATTATCCTCATGACATAATTGTTTTTTTCCTTTGGAACAGACGAAAACAAAGATAACCAACCTATAGAGCACAAAGTTACAGTAATAATTCCTTTGACGCAGAACCAGGAAAAGATTGAACTTTGAACAAAAGAAAATATATAATAAAAATGGAGAGGAAACGTTGCTTTTAAACATATTCTCCAATAATAAGAGTTAACAAGGAAACTTATGCAATAAGACAAGATATCCTCAATAGAAAAGTTTTGATAAGCGTATAATTTCATTTTGCTGCGTTCAAAACTTTTAAAGAATAACGTAACACTTCATGGTTCTCCCCACTGTTATGTGCATATACTTATATACGTTTCTATA
>NC_061109.1:35623893-35635965 GCF_015104395.2 Macrobrachium nipponense
TATCGATTAGAACAGCAACAGCAAGAGCCACTGGTTAGCAAGGATATATAAAGTGTCAATGTACTACTCAATGTACATCAGGACGATGCAGCTGCCTAAGAAAAAAATTTAAATGCAACCCGCGCTGTCACCCGGGCAGATCGTGCAAAAATTTCTGATTGGACTCAACTGAACCCTGAGATCTATTGACATATTTATCTTTTACTGATATTGCATTAATTATGTTTGTATTTATTCAAATAAATTGGAATTCTTTAAACTGTCTCTACATTAACCATGTTGCATTCTCTTGTAACCTCCCGTGGGTTGTCTGTTGGATTAATTTCCATTTCTACACTAAACCATAATATATGTTGAGATTAGGCAGTCGTATTCACATCGGGCAAAATTGAGCTGCATAATTTGAACAACAGGCATGTTTGGCCTAATGTTAACAAATTGTAAACTTTATGCAAACTGCTTGCTTAATGTACACATTAGGCAATTTTCTGCCTGATATTCACATTAGGCAATTATTATATAAATATATGTATATATATATATATATATATATATATAGATATATATATATATATATATATATATATATATATATATAGATATACATATATATATATATATATATATATATATATATATATATATATATATCTATATAGTATATCTATATATATATATATATATGTATATATATATATATATATATATATATATATATATATATATATATATATATATATATATATATATATATATATATATGTATATATATATATATATATATATATATATATATATATCTATATATATATATATACATATATATATATATATATATATATATATATATATATATATATATATATATATATATATATATCAGAATTTTAAGCTAGAACCAAGGAAAAGTAATACCTCTTCATAAACAGTATCTTTCATTCTTGAGTTGCTCCTTTGAACTGAAAGCTTCTGTTCTCCCTAAATCATCTCTACTCCCATTGGTTGCCTAAATTTATTCTCCACAGGTATCCAAAATGAGAGAGGAGCCTCTCCACTTCACCTCTTTTGCTCCACTGCTTCCTCTGGGGGATCCCAAAAGTGTTCTTATACTGTCCATAGTGCACAGAAGCATCAGCAGATGAGATGAAAACCAAACTAAGGATTCCTGGTAGTGAGATGTAATTTCTAGGGCAGTCAGTGAATCATTTTTGCCTTGTGTCTTTATTTCGTGTCATCCTTCCAAGGCGACTTCGGCCGCTTCTTTGTTCAACTTCTCACTCCCCAGTTTTGAGTGATGCTAGTAATAATATTAAACATCTCCCTAGTTAATTCAGGAACGTAGTATTCCTTCCTGTATCAGCTCCCAGTCATTTTATGCCCCCTTGAGTGAGCTTTAATATGTAAGAGAAACAAAATGGCAGAAGGAGATAATAAGGCCCAAACTTTGTTTCATAAAGTCATTAAATTGTAGCAAGGGTTTGTCCTTTTCAGGATATGGTTAATGGTGTTATAGCTTTTTGTCCGCCGAGGGATTAAAAATGATGTACAGGTGTTTAGGGAAGCAAAAACCTTACTGGATTTCATAAGGTGACTTAGCACATTATTGCCATAGTTTTCAGTATACAAAATACATGTCATAGACCGAACTACGAGCATTTCTGAAGACCGCCTATGGAATAAAGGAACACAGGGATATCGTCTGATACCAGAAAGGTTTCTACAAGATTAGGTTATTGCATTTTCCTTGGCTTCTACAAGACATCCCAGACACTGTTGTGGATAGCTTTGATGAAAAGATTGAACCTACATCAACTGAGGAACTAATCTATTCTCAGGTATTTCTTAAAAAAAAAAAAAAAAAAAAAAAAAAAAATAAGTAGCGAAAAGAAAATATTAAAAGCGTTATGGCCCTCCAAAGTCTGGCAGTTCTGACAAATTGTGATATCTGTCCTATCTATTGCACCAGAGCCTTATAATCATTAATTAACGAACAGTGAAGAGCACTTATATATACATATAAATTTCACATTATACATCCAAACCTTTCTGTACAGGTTTGTCTATAAGTTCGATTATTTTGATTTCGAAAAGTAATACTATTTTAAAACATATGTTTCTTTTTCCATAGGGATTAGAACAAATTAATTACAATAAATTGTGTTATTGAAACAACGAACTTATGTGATAAGAATTTTTACGTGTAATCTAATTATGCTAACAATAGAACACAAATTAAACGAAAAATGCTGCAACAAAATTAACTTTATAGAATGATAAATCATTCACTATCTCCAGAAGTCAGTTTCAAAGTAAGGGATATAAAATTCAAAAATTTTCATGTCCTTTTATTTCTGAAGTTGGGGAGGGGCGTCACAGGGAAACCGAAGCAGTCGGAGAGGGTACGGACGAAAAAGGAGAAATAACTTTAAAAGGCAGAGCGAGGGAGCTGAGTAATGATTGCCTCTGTAAGGGAAAGAGGGAAAAGGAATCGCAAGGATAAGCAAAGCAAAAAATATGCAGTGACCAACAGAGGAAGGTGTTGTTGGTGGAATTCCTTTCTCTATATTTTTAAAGGCGTCAACAGCCTTAACGTACTTTGACTAATAAATTGCTGCTACATTTCCATAATAGTTGTTCCACAAATCAGAGTAATTAGTCGAAATGATCGTGAGATGTCACAAAGAATCGTAACTCATATGAATATACCCAGGTAGAGTTCATATATGGCATAAAATTACCTATTAAACTGGAACAATTCTACAGTTAATTGTATGATCACATCTGACTCTTCCTATATTCATTTACTTAACTGAGAATTCATATTGACACCATTTAACTTTTCAATTATTTATTGTTTCGTTGCGCAACCAATATAGGACAGTAGTAACAATTTATAAATGAAAATGTGCTAGTGCAAGTAATCTAAATATTAAACATCAGTGAAACTGAATAGGTATTAGTATGCCATAACATTCCAAGAATCAAAATAACTTGCTATGATTAAATTATGCTTTATACGCAGATTGTGATGAGAATACAAAAAGAAGTCTTCTTCACTTGTTTATTAACGATAATTAAGTCTTATTTCGTATTTTGTTCAGGACTCTGCACTGCACACTGCTTAAGATTTATCTTTATTCAGAAGCTTTTTATTATTATTATTATTATCATTTTTTTTTTTTTGCTCAATCACAGTCCTCCGATTCGACTGGGTGGTATTTATAGTGTGGGGTTCCGGGTTGCATCCTGCCTCCTTAGGAGTCCATCACTTTTCTAACTATGTGCGCCGTTTCTAGGATTGTGCCTATTGCTCCTATGATTATGGGTACAATTTCCACTGGCATATCCCATATCCTTCTTATTTCTATTTTCAGATCTTGATACTTATCCATTTTTTCCCTCTCTTTCTCTTCAACTCTGGTGTCCCATGGTATTGCGACATCAATGAGTGATGCATTCTTCTTGACTATGTCAATCAACGTCACGTCTGGTCTATTTGCACGTATCACCCTATCTGTTCCGATACCATAGTCCCAGAGGATCTTTGCTTGATCGTTTTCTATCACTCCCTCTGGTTGGTGCTAATACCACTTACTACTGCAAGGTAGCTGATGTTTCTTGCACAGGCTCCAGTGGAGGTCTTTTGCCACTGAATCATGCCTCTTTTTGTACTGGTTCTGTGCAAGTACAGGGCATTCGCTTGCTATGTGGTTTATGGTTTCATTTTTCGTATTGCACTTCCTACATATGGCAGAGATGTTATTTCCGTTTATCGTATTTTGAACATATCTGGTTCTTAGGGCCTGATCTTGTGCCGCTGTTATCATTCCTTCAGTTTCCTTCTTTAGCTCTCCCCTCTGTACTCATTGCCATGTGTCATCGCTGGCTAGTTCTTTAGTCTGCCTCATGTATTGTCCGTGCATTGGTTTGTTGTGCCAGTCCTCGGTTCTGTTTGTCATGCTCCTGTCTCTGTATATTTCTGGGCCTTCGTCTACTTTTATTAGTCCTTCTTCCCATGCACTCTTTACCCACTTGTCTTCACTGGTTTTCAGATATTGCCCCAGTGCTCTGTTCTCGATGTTGACGCAGTCCTCTATACTTAGTAGTCCTCTCCCTCCTTCCTTTCGTGTTATGCATAGACTGTCCGTATTTGCTCTTGGGTGTAATGCTTTGTGTATTGTCATATGTTTCCTGGTTTTCTGATCTATGCAGCGGAGTTCTGCCTTCGTCCATTCGACTATTCCTGCGCTGTATCTGATTACTGGCACTGCCCATGTGTTTATGGCTTTTATCATATTTCCGGCGTAGAGTTTTGACTTGAGCATCGCCTTGAGTCTCTCCATATATTCTTTCCTGATCGTGTCCTTCATCTCTCGGTGTTTTATATCGCCTCCTTCCATTATTCCCAGGTATTTGTATCCAGTCTCATCTATGTGTTTGACGTTGCTCCCATCTGGTAGCTTTATCCCTTCAGTACTCGTTACTTTGCCTTTTTGTATGTTGACTAAGGCGCATTTTTCTATTCCTAACTCCATCCTGATGTCTCCAGATTATTATTATAGTAGTATATTAATATTATTGATTATTATTATTATGATATTATTATTATTATGATTATTATTATTTTAATTATTTTATTATTATTATTATTTTTGAAAAGGATTGCTGATATATAGCGAAGGACTCACCACTAAGATTCAGTCCTCCAGCAACCATCGCTGTGACCATGCCCTGGCAGATCTGGGCGAAAACGTCAGAGAGAGAGAGAGAGAGAGATAGAGAGAGAGAGAGAGAGAGCGAGAGAGAGAGAGAGAGAGAGAGAAAACTTGTAACAGTAATATATGTATATAGCAGTAATAAAGATAATTCAATATGACTACACTGGATTTGACAATCCCCTTTGGCACGTTGCTTGCCAGTTTCAGCAACATTGAGAAATCATTAATAAGGAAAATAGAGAAGACTCTATACAAAATTAATGGAGCTGATGCAGCAATCCTTTTCAACAAGACTTATTATTATTATTATTATTATTATTGCTGCTTCACCACTATTAATATTGTAGAGAGTCTCCTCTATTTTTCTCGTTGTTGCTTAGACTAGCGAGCAACGCATCAAAGGGCATGGTAAAATTCGGTTGAGTCATTTTGGTTTATTATTTCTTATACAATAATAAACCAAAATGACTCAGCCGATTATATATCATATATATATATATATATATAGATATATATATAGATATATATATATATATATATATATATGTGTATGTATATATATATATATATATATATATATATATATATATATATATATATATATATATATATATATATATGTATGTATATATATATATATATATATATATATATATATATATATATATATATATATATATATATATATATATATATATATATATATATATATATATATATATATATATATATATATATATATATATATATATATATATGTTTCATTTCACTTCGGACTTAACGTAACCTCTTTTACAAATGTTTTGCTAACATTTTTCCAACATCCTTACCACCATCTTCACTTGTCACAGGGACCTAGTAACCTTACGTAAAGTAAAGTACATATATCTTAAAAGTAAATTTCATTAAATGAATTGTTAACGTAAAATGCGTCATTGTAGATTTCATATTAAAACGCAACCATTTACAGTAACGTAAACCTCGTCCACCGCTAGTGCGTTCGGTTTACATTCAAACGCAGTTCCTCCAAAACTTTAACGTAAGGAGATCATTTAACGCAAGCTTCGTCATATTAAACTAACATTATTAGTTCAATTAAATACAAGGGAGTTTCGTCCTATATCATTTCACGCTCTCAGAGAGAGAGAGAGAGAGAGAGAGAGAGAGAGAGAGAGAGAGAGAGAACCTATTATTCACCAAGCCAAGAGTACTATGTCTATTACTTACGCATGCAACATTAACATTATTTTAGTCTCTTGTGACTTTCATATACACTGACCGTGATACACGCCTGTGTCCATTGCAGTCTTACAACCATTATTTCATTTACCGAGTACTTCAACCAAGGACTGAGCATTTCCAAATTACCGTTACCTGTCGTGTCCGAGTGGTATTTTCCATTTCTTTATCACAAAAGACTTGCATATACCGCAAGCACTAACTGCACAGTGTGCAACGCAACCGCCTTACTTCCATACAAGGAAGCCTACCAGTCTAGGACTGGCCACCACCAGTGCACGTCAGGCCTTACCTTTTTACAGTGCCACTAATTCGTGACATTGTCCATCGACTGGCTGCTGAAGTGCTCCCCCTTTTACTTCCTCCCCTCCATTATTACACTCTGCCCCGAACAGAGTGCCATTTCTCTTCAGTATATTTGAATATACTGCATTTAGTGTCGTCTGACGGGACACACCAGCACGCTACCAGTGCTGTTCAAGGAACGCCTCCACAAGTGCCGTGCACCTGTACCGGACGTACAGGTAGCCGTTTTACCCGCGTGTCTGCCATTACGGAACGCCCATTTCCAGCACTCTACTAGTGCTGTTCAAGGAACGCCTCCTGAAGTGCCGCTGCACCTGTACAGACGTACAGGTAGTTATTTACCTGCATGTCCGTCATTACGGAATGACCATTTTATCAGTGTTTCTGTGCATAAGGATCAGTGGTCCTTCAAAACACTTAACTAAGGAACACCTTCTGAAGTGCCGCAATACCAGCCCTAAGTGCTATCAAAAGAAACGCCTCTTGAAGTGTCGCTGCACCTGTACTGGACATACAGTTAGCTATTTACCTGCTTATCCATCTTACGGAATGCCCGCCCATTTTGTTAGTGTATCCGCCATTACAGATCACTCAATCATGGAACGCCTCCATAAGTGCCATGCACCTGTATTGGACCTACAGGTTGCATATTCCAGCGTATCCCCAAGTTAGGAACGCCCTTAAGTGTGACTTACACAGCACACTCCATTTGATTTTCTCACCTTCTTAGAAGGTGCCATTTCAAAGTGCCACCCATTTACGGGACACTTCCCAATTGCCACAGACCACCCAGTCTTTTCAGACTTTTTCTTTACCACATTGCAGAACCCATTTTTAAGTGAGTGCCACGTTACCAAGTAGACAATTCCATGCCATCCAGTACTATTCCTGGCCATCATTTTTAAATCTATCCAAGCCTCTACTGCAGCCCAAAGGGAAATGTCTTCCCCCGCTTCCCATGACTTCTTTGCCATAGAGCTAGAAAGGCTCCGAACCCTCATAGCTCTGGGCAAGGAGGCCGGTTACACTGGACCAGCACTCGGCCAGTGGGTGAAGGCGCAGCAGGATGCCACGCACCAGCAAGAAGATGAAGAAAGAGAAAACCAGAGAAAAGCCAGAGAACCAGAGAGAAAAGAGAGAGAAGCAGAAAGGAAGACAAGTGAAGACAAGAGGAAGCATGAGCTAGCTCTCAAGGAGAAGGAACTCGAAATCAAGCGGGAGAAGGCCCATAAGGAGAGTATCTTAGCTCAAGCCACTCGGCCAGCTTCCAGCCTTACACCCACTGTGCCTCACAGTCCTGCCGTCTCTTGCCAACCTTTTACCATTTCACCACCTACCTCCTCCCTTTTGGAAGAGGTGAGCCAACCAGTTAACCTCGGACTTGTTTTGGAGGGAAATTCAACGGAGGATTTCTTAACCTCCCCACTTCAAATCGCTGCCAGAGAGGACTCTTCACCTGTGCCAGAGCACACTGCAAGCCCTGGTGACCCCACAGATTCGCAACCTATGGTGCCATCTCAGCCTTATCACCCAGTGCCAAGGAAGAAGTTCTGGAACAAGTTCTGCCGGGACTGTGACCGCAAGGGTCACATGTCTGCCAACTACGGAGGGTGCGCAAATTGCATTATTCCCACCATCGCAATGGCTGTCACCAATTCCTCTTCGCTAAGACCCCGGGCTAAGGGCCCTATTACAGTCGCACGCCCCCTCCCCCCCCCAGAGCCATTATCCGCCAAGCCACGTCAGAGCCTTCGACAACTCTGGCGCTCAAATCTCCCTGATACGGGAAGATAAAATTGCCTGAGGGGCTAACGTTGACCGACGTCAACTCATTACGATTGACGGCATCAATCACATTAAACTGATCCTTCCAACCATCCAATTGAGGGTCACCAGACCTCACTTCTCCAAGGTTTGTACTCTTGCAGTTGCAAGCTACATTCCAGGAGGTTATGACCTCCTCCTAGGGAAAGACATGAAGTCTTCCTCGTATTTCAAAAATCCTAGGGTTCCTAACCCCACGACAAACCACTCCAAAGCAAGGAGCTATCCAATACCTACTTCCCCCCGGAAGTACGGCTACCAACAGTCTCCCCCGTTACCAAGGAGGGAGATTGATCATTCACAATTCTGTTGCAAAACCTGCAATGTAATAGGGCACTCCAGTAATTGTCCTAGGTGCCCTAGCAAGCTGCCAGCAGCGGACACTGTTCATTCTCCACAAGGCTTAGCCTTCCAAGAGAGACAGGAGCCTCTGTCTCCCCTTACCAAAGGCACGCTGAGAGGTATTACATCTCTGGTACCCGTCATAGGTCCAGTCAACCTCAACTCTTTGCCAGTGCCACTTGGCAGCACTGAGCAGTACCAAGCTCCGTCCAGCCTGGAAGTAGAGCCACGAGTAACTTTGACCTCTGCACCTGGCCCCAAACTAGAGTCGGCGCCTAACTTAATCAAGGATACTCCTACAGGAGATCCTCCAACAGGCATGGAGCTTACCGCAGCCCATGGCCAATCTCGAGTCCATGATTCTTCTTCCCCCTCACCTCTGTCGCCTGAGTATGAACCTCCAGCAGACCTCACCTTTACACCTCCTCTGGACGACCAGGAACTGCCCGACCAAGAGTCAGCCTGGAGTCTTACCCTTACGACGGATGTTGCAGCAGCCGAATTGAGGGCCTCCCCTGCAGTAGGTTCCACCTCTACAACGGTTGCTGCAGATGCTGAAGTAGGATGTTCGCCTGTAGTCCCTAGGGCTACCACTGCCTCTGCTCCTGACGGCGTTTCTGGCCTTACCCCAGAGTCGGTACCTCCGTCTACTCCTAGGAATGGTGTAGCCAGGCCCTGGAGAAATAAGAAGAAGAAGAAGGAGGGACATAATTAACACACTAACCAACGAGCCACATGCTCTTCTAGGCCCCTGTGCCCTAGGTACAGTGTCACCTTAATTTGCAGAGTGATCCTGGCACCTACTCAGAGAAAGTAGCCAGACTGATCTCTGCCAGTAAACTAACACTCTAACCCCTAGAATTGATAATACTAACCCTCATATAAATGTCATAATTACCTCATTATATTTCCATCCTGGTACTCTACTACTCACTCATCATCCTCACGCATCATTATCTCATCTCATGTATTTTAACAATTCAGGTTGATAAACCTCTGTTGTGCGTACCACACTCTGGAATGATTGTGTCTCTAATTAATTGTAATGAGTTGGTTAGGCTAATAATTTAGTACCAGGGCATTTAATTTAGGTTAGTAGCAAGTAGAATTTTCAAAGTAACCTTACATAGGGGTAGAGTAGACTGTTGTCACAGCCAACCAGTAGTTCTCACTTAGGCTAGACTATATTAATTCCATAAGTTAGTACACTTAGCATCTCCACCTATAAGTTAGGTAGGCCATTGTAGTTAGCCATATCGCTGCTTTAAAACCTCAGTTAGAGTAGGAGAACTGGGTAGTCAAGACGATCAATTTTTTTAGCCAAGGCCTTCACGCCCGAAAGGGAGTGAATACCTTCTTAACAGGGGGAGCTATTACGTTTATTGCCCCACTCGTCTACCCAGAATTTATTCATTTATATTAGTTCTAACAGAACAGTCATGTTTTCCCTAAAGTCAGCTGATTTAGGAGGGAAACACAAACTCAGGCCAGACTAGGCATGTCCGGCACCAGCCATAGTTGCAGGAAGGGGGAATAAAGACCCCTGTCAGCCTTAGGGACGTATCCCAAAAGGAAGTGTGTAGCTAGCTAGGTGCTTCATAGGCCTACTCTTAAGATCTTTTATCCTGTGAACTTCTTGCTGGCGATATGCTCTGTTTCCAGGATGGCCGCAGGAAGGGGAGATAAGCTGACCCCCAACACCCAAGCTTCGCCACGGTCACACCTGCATTCAGCCTCAGTCCACTTCTGTCCGTGACTTAGGACAGAGGTCCCAGCCAGCCTTCCAAAATGGCCTACAAAGGGGCTAACTGGCGCCCCAGATCTCGAACCAAGCCGACGCCACATTCTACAAAGGTCCACTTACCTCAGGCATCCAGGTACGTCTTGAGAAACAGTCATATTGCCAGTTCTTTCCCTCCGAGTCAAGTAACTACTCCATATTTTAAAAATTCAAACTAGTTCTCAAATGACATCCCTTTGTTCCTTTTCTTGCCTCGTGGCCACATGCCAACCTTTTGTGATCATCCCAGACAGACAAGCCTTTATTGAATATCTCATTTAAACACTGGAGTTCCTTCCCAGTGTGTTAGATAAAACTGAATAACTGTAACTTGTGCAAGAATTCTTTATTTTATGCTGTGTCTAATCTGGGAATTTTTTCAGATTCGCTGAGTCACATGTCCAAGCCTCGCTTCCCGCAAGATAACTTGAGTAAATTGGGAAACCAGCCTTTACCTAAACCGGATTTTAGCCAGCACTCCCCTTGTGAGAGATAAGAGTGGTCCCTGCGCAGACAAATTTATTTAGTTTTTCTCCAGGCCATTCAACGGCCTCTTGTAAATAAATAATGTAAATTAATTAGCTGAGTTTCCTAGCAACCTTATTATAGAGTAATCTAACCCAAAGCAATCCTTTTAAGGTAAGTTATTCTGCATTTTTCCTTAAAATATTTCCTTTTACGTATTTGGGTCACAACGAGGCCGGCTCATACATAAAAATATATATGTACATATATGTATATATATATATACATATATATATATGTAACCTATATTTAACAGGCAATGGTGACGTAATTCGTAAAAATTTATGTTATTTAAGCACCCTCTACGTCAACCTTCAACTGCATGGTGATTCGTAACTATTACGGTCTAGATTATTATGAAATAGATTCTTTTTATCGCTTTCCTAATGATGTATCTTTCAGTCAATCAGCAGAGATTAGCAGGCTGCAAGTTATTTGCGCATAATGGTCACGGTGCAAATACGAGCATTGCAACCTTTATAAAAATTCTGCAAAGAGATGCAATTTATAAAGGGTATGAGAGTTATTAATAGAGTGATTGACATAAGCACGAGATGAGCTCTTGAAGTCTATTTCGTGAAAATATTGTTCCATTTTATTAAATTTTGCTTAAATACGAATAAAATAAGGTGGATAAAATTTTCTACCAACATTGGGACCGTATAAAAAAAAACCTTATCCTGTGCATTATCAACCTAGCAAACCTTCTAAAAAGAAAAATTAATGGATTTGCAACAAATTTCAACATTCAGCAAGCACTTTATTGAATAAGAGAAATACTTTGAAAAAAGAAGTTTCTTGCTTAACTGTAATTTTTCTAAAAAAAAAAAAAAAAAAAAAAAAGTATTTGATTAGATATTTGTGGAGTTAAGGTAATTTTAAAAACGTTTGGCAGCTGTCTTTAAGTACCGATGCTAAAAAAACAAGGAAAAAATAAAAAAGAAGCCATTCCCTTCGGAGGAACCCTCACACCAAAGACTTTTCCGCCAGTTTCCCATCAGAGAGAAGTAGCTTCTTTACGTAAAGCACTCAGGAAAGCTTCCTGATAAGATGCAAAAAGAAAAAAGAAAAAAAGTGGAACACACTTTGAGAGGGTGGAAAGCGACCGAACAGAAAACAGAAAATATTTATTTACTTTTCCTTTAGGAGGTGCATTAGGTAAGAGATAAATAAATAGTCACCGACTATGAAAAGAAAGAGATGTCAAACTGGGTATACCTACCACATTTTATGTATTTTATTGTTTTATATGTTGAAAGAAATTAATGCGATTGTTTTTCCTGTAAAAGGACCCTTAGTTTCTTTTTTCTTGTTATATGATTCTATTTCACAATAAGC
>NC_061109.1:35636465-35641465 GCF_015104395.2 Macrobrachium nipponense
ATTTCACAATAAGCAAATCAACCATTTCAAAAGATTATTTTCGGAGCAACCATGAGAGTAATTTATTTCGTTTTCATTTTATTTCCGTACCAAGGTGCATTTATAACAGACTTTCATAGGCAATTATGTTAACCTAATAACGGATATATCTCGCAGGTAATGAATTTGTTTATCATTTACAGGTAATAAATGTAAAACTCGTAACATTGCTCTATGTAAGATGGCTTGTCTTTCTTTTACCTTTTTAATGCAAATGTCCATGATTTTCGGGCAAAATGTCTTCCTCTGTCCGCAGTTTTGATGGAAAAGTGTGAGGGGAGTAAAGTGTAAAGGGAGTTGTGCGTTAACAACACCAAAAGACAAAACTTGACAATAGGTTGAAATGCAGATAAAGAACCGACAAATTCAGATATTCTGTTCATCATTATTAGATATGATTTTGTTAATAACCCCTTATAAAAACTAGTGGAAGATCAAGTTTTGGATGGTTTGTTATTAAAGATTTGATAATGTTCTTAATCAAATGGGCGCAAAGACTTATATTCTTCTCTCTTTAAATAGAGCAATTCAGTAATTTTCCCACGAAATGCCCTGCTCCCGCTCCTGAACTGGGAGACTAAATTCACAACTTTGCAGGTGTTCTTTTAACAAGTAACTAAAGTTTGTCCCAGGTAAAGAGGGAAGGAATTTTTAAGTGTATCCACTCTTACTCTCTGCTGGCAATAATCTATGTTTTATCAGAAAGAGATAAACTATAGAAGTAGTCACTCAACAAAGAAATAAATGTTGTGTCAAGAATTTTATTTTACACACAGTGAAGTACCGAATGTGATATATATATATATATATATATATATATATATATATATATATATATATATATATATATATATATATATATATATATATACATATATATATATCGATAGAAACCGTATATATATATATATATATATATATATATATATATATATATATATATATATATATATATATATATATATATATATATATATATATATATATATATATATATATATATATATATATATATATATATATATATACACATATATATATCGATAGAAACCGAGGGAGGATATCTTGATGACTCGTGCCAAACGAGTCATCGGAAATTATAAGGTCGTATTTACTTGTTCATTTTTTTTATTTATTCATTTATTTGCTCTTTTCAATTTAACTATTTATTTATTTTCTGCGGTTGCTTGTTCCGTTACATCAAATGAAAATTCCCATAATTACATCATTAATAAACAGAAAGAAGAATATGTTCACTAAGTTAGTCAATGCCAGTTTAAAACATTGGCATGTTAGGCCAGATATTTTGTGATGGATGTGTCCTTTGGGAGATGTCAATGCTCTTACTAAAGAAATATGAGAAAGGGCAGTTTTGGTCAAGACCTGAAAACTGATACGTAAACATGATCTAAATATAAACAATCCTGCTCTCAGTAACAGAAGAAACAATCTTAATCGGAAACTCGTTATTGAAAGATCAGAGCATAAATTTTGTGGTCAAAAATAAAAGTAACAGAAAAGTTCATTCTTATCCAGGTGCAGAAGCAAAGAAGATATCAGAGGTTGTGATAAAAATCAAGGTAAATAATAGGAAAAGTTCAATCATAGTGCAGGAAGAAGGAAATGGCTTGTTTCTAAAAGATGGAAAAACTGGCCAGACAGGTCTTGTAGTCAACCTGACTAATGTTGTAGAGAACATCCATGAGAAAAATGACAACGGCAAGACAATTGGAAGCAATGACAAACTGGAGCTAATATGCCAAGAAAAAGGTGTTAGGTTTGTAAACTTTTAGGACAGATTTATAGGGAATAAAAACTATATAAAAGAGATGGAACTAACTTGAACTTGGAAGGAGTGAACTGAACTTTCAGGGGAAGAAGTCGGAAAGCTCCAAGAATCTGGTTAATAATTGCGCTGCAGGCAACAGTGACAGTAACAGAAACTAATAAAGCCACCGAGGACAAAAGAGAGGATAGAAACGTCCCTCAGAGTGGCGCAGTTTAATACACAGTCTATTCAGAACAAAGTAGATATCTTCAAAGCATTAGACATAATAGGTATCACAGAAACGTGGATGCAAGAGGCCACAAAAGACTTCGTAGGAGAGTACCAAATAGCTGGATATAAATTGTTTAAAGAAGATAGAATCAATAATAAAGGTCCAATAGAGTGTAAAATTACAAGCATATTAGAAGTGATTGGCATCAATATAAACAGTCTAGGGGAGAGGATAATTCTGATACTAGTGTACAGACCTCCCCGCCACTCACAAATATCCGATGAGGAGCTGTATGCACTACTAAGACAGGAGATAAGCACTGGGAAGCCTTTCTAGAGGAATACACAGAAAAACGCTCTAGATGTATACCATTAAGGCAAAACTCACAAATGGCAACCCTCAACCTAAGTGGTTCAACAGAGAAATTAAAAATAAAATAAGAGAGAGACAGATTGCACAAGTCAATAAGCTCACACTCAACACCAGTAGAAGCTTGCAGGCATAAAGAACTTTGCAGAATGGTGGACAAATTAGCAAGAAATGCAAAAATAAATAAGGATAAGAGAGTTGCATCAGTTTGTAAAGAAAATCCAAAATATTCTTTGTTCATGTTAATAGTAGGAAATGAATAAAAAATAGCATAGGTTCCCTAAGGGACAATAAAAGTAACCTGGTGAACTCAGACTTGGAAAAAGCAGTTATTGAATAAGTTTTTTTTTACTAGTGTTTTCACAATTGAAGACCCTACCTCAATACCAGAACCTGCTACTAAATATGAAGGGGCGGAACCGTTGGACATAACAATATTTACAGAAGAGGACATTAAAAACAAGTTCCTATCTCCTGTCCCGGATGGGATTCATCCAAGAGAAATTAAGGAGCTAAAAGAGGAGATAGTTCCTCACATATATAAACTCTACAGAAAAAGTGCTGAACAAAGAAAGGCACCAAAATTATGTAAACTAGGTAATGTGCCCCCAGTTTACAAAAAAGTCCACGAGAAGAGCTGGGTAATTATAGCCCAATCTGTCTAACGCCGGTCATTTGTAAGATTTTTGAGTCCATAATTGCAGATCAACTTGTGGATCACATTAACAGAAACAACTTGTTGTTAAACAGCCAACACGGCTTCAGACAAAACAGATCCTGCCTATCAAACCTCTTGGAGTTTTTTCATAATATGCTTCGTAATTACGACAGTAGTAGTGCAATAGGTATACACTATTTAGATTTCCAAAAAGCCTTTGAGAAAGTTCCAAACAAGAAACTAGTGACATAAGTTAGAGCTTTAGGAATTGTGGGAGAAATAACAGACTGGATCGCAGACAGGCTGACTTATGGAAAACAGATTCGTAATTAATGGTGAAGAGTCAGAATGGACAAGGTTCTTTCCTTGGCCCGCTCTTGATTTTTATTTACATTAACTAGTAGAATAGCCAAATTTGCAGATGACACCAAACTAGGTGTAAATGCAGAAGACCCAGATGCAGTGGAAAGTTTAGGAAATTATGTAATGAAAATAGGAGTGGTAAAAAAAATGGCAAATGCCTTTTAACTTGGATAAGTGTAAAGTGTTACAAATAGGAACAAACAAACTTCATGCTGCTCGGGGACGACATAAATAGTGTAGAACAAGAAGAGGACCTTGGAGTTATTATTACCAAGGACTTAAAATCAACAAAACATTGTATAAACGCTGAAAAGAAGGCACAGAAGAAACTAGTGGCATACCTAAAGAGCAGGGTGCTGCAGCTCTACACATCAATAGTTAGACCGCATCTTGAATATGCAGTGCAGTTTTGATCACCAATACTAATAAAAGACATAAATAGATTAGAAGAAATACAAGCAAGAACCATAAAGTTAATTCCATCCATCAGGCAAATAGGTTACCAAAGACGACTAGAGATCCTGAACGTGTATGGTTTAGAAACACGACGATTGCGAGGAAAACTAATAGAAACATTTAAAACACTGAAAGGCTTAAAAAAAGTAAACAGTAACCCATTTACATCAAACGAAAACAAGACAAGAAATAATGAATGGAAACTAGAACTGAAGAGATAAAACACATCCCATTGTGGGAACCTCTTTACATACAAGATATGTGACACATGGAATAAAGTGCCACCAGAAGTTGTAAACAGCAACAGTGTGGAATAGTTTAAAAGAAAGCTAGACAAAATCTTTAGGACAATGTGAATGAACAGTAAAACCTGCTCCTAGAGATAAGTGAGCACACGATGTCTCCTCGGATGGACTAACACGTCTTTGAAACATCCTAATCCTTGTAACTCCTTGTAACTCTCTCTCTCTCTCTCTCTCTCTCTCTCTCTCTCTCTTGAAGCTTCTTGACTTTCCTTCTTCTCTTTTGACGATTTATATCTTCACGATGGAGTCATCTTAATTTTAGAGTGGAGGAAAATCAATATAAACAAGCCCCAAAGAAAGAGTTCCACAAATAATTCTTGTAATGAGGATGGGTCTTCAACAGGAAAATTGTATGAATGAAACTAGACATGGATGCAGAAAATACTTAGATTTTCTTACTGTTCATGATTATCTAACTTCTAACATAACTTCAAGTAATTTGAATTACATGATTTCCACTTCATATTTGCATCTCTCTCTCTCTCTCTCTCTCTCTCTCTCTCTCTCTCTCTCTCAAGGTAATATCTGAACATTACTTCCTGTTCTGACTATCCATCATCCTAATCCGCTTTTCATTCTTCTCTTTGTTTTCACGTGGTTTCATCAACAACACAATGGATGGTTACCTGAGCCTTTAACTTCGCGACAAATAAAGCAAAAAATGAGTCTTTACATTCTTGATCAGCTATAAACCCTAAGCATATGCCCTGGATAAAGAGATAATTATGATAGGTATCACAACTATTGGCAATTTTGACAAAATGTTAAGTTTGAAAAAGATGCCCTCTAAGACTGTTGATCATCTTCAGC
>NC_061109.1:35643965-35681465 GCF_015104395.2 Macrobrachium nipponense
AATTGGTGTGTTGGTTTATGTTTATAGTTATTAAAGGTGGAGTTTAAAATAGTTGGATTACTAAATATTCTATGGAAATAGCTTAAGCAACGAACTTTAAAGAACGCGTATTATCTTTCCTGAAGTAATTTTCACAATTATCAGAATTTATATCTGGATTATATCCCGCTACGAGGAACCCACGAAAGACACGCGGTCGAGAAGAAACTGACTCTCGTACGACTTTTTACATATATTTCTATTGCTAATATTGTCACAATTTTTGTATTATTACCATTGTATGTTTTGCTATGCCAGCGTTTCAACCGAATATATGTATAATCTTCAGTCCAATGTTCTCTACCGTTTTATATTTATATTCCTGTCAGTGAACGTCAGAAGTTTTCAGAGACTCAGGCAAGGCTAAGCTTGATTTTATTTTTAATTTTTAGATAAATTTGATGATGAAATAAAAGCAAAAAATAAAAAGCTCAAATGATGGGAGGGACGAGAGGGTTTTTAGAACTATTCAGTCCTTAATTCATCAGGGAACAACACCTAATACTGTGTTCTGTTGAACAAGATTATTAAAAGACTAAACAAATGGATCTTACATTCAATCTATATTTTCTGATATATAAAATAATCGTTGGCTGCCTTTACCATTGCCTTTAAATGCTGGAACAAAGAAGCTTAAAGTAGTTATATGAAATCATTGGTGGTTTTCTTTATTTTTTAAAATATTTATGATGAATTCATCTTTTTAATTGCGGGAATATTATAGGGCAGGTTAAGAAACTTGTGTAAGGACCAAATCTGCAGAGTAATTCAACTCATAAACCAGAAAAATGGAGGGGTATCATTTTAGCATTAACAAATTTTAAAATATCTTACAAAGATACCAAACACAGGGCATCGTATTTTAACGCAAACGAAGTCAGTTGCATATCAATATTTTTTTTTCCTTTTTCATAATTCTGAATTTTTATTGCCTAATAATTCAGGGGGCAAGTTATAAATTTCTCGACACAAATATGAAATCCAACGTAATTCCGCTGTAATCGTGCGCTCTCAGATATTGCCGTTTAATTCAAATATGAAAACCAATATTTCTACATTCAGACTGGATTCATCTCAACGAGAATTATCGATTTCATTGATCATAATCTTGGCAAACCTCATTATTATAGACACAAAATTTTCTTTACGGTCTCCGTTTTTTCTTTATTAAACACACACACACACACACACACACACACACACACACACACACACACCACACATATATATATATATATATATATATATATATATATATATATATATGTATATATATATACACATATATATATATATATATATATATATATATATATATATATATATATATATATATATATATATACACACATATATATATATATATATATATATATATATATATATATATATATATATATATATATATATTACACCACTTTCATCCATGCCATTCTAATCACTACTAGACCCATGTACCAGAGAGCTGCAATTAGCATTATTTCTACTCATACTGCAGTAATTTAGTTTTCGAAATTTTATACTCTCTAAAATGTGAATATTGAGAAACTATTAGTGCTCCGAACAGCAGCAAAAATGCAAGGCGGAAACAATGCTTGTCTTGTCTGTTTACTCTCTCAAATGATCTTCACGGACTCTTTTGCCTAATGCATTAGTTGAACTGTTTATACTTTGACAGTCAGAGGATATTCCTGAATGCAAACGTTCAATTTAAACTTCGACGAAAAATCGAAGTTTGAAAGGACTGTTCGATTTAATGAAAGTAAAAAAAACAATTCTAATAAAACAATCCTTACTATAACTAAATTCCCTCTGTCTGGAATTAGATTAATCTGTCATGCGTAGTTACCTAAAACTTCATTATTTTAATTAAATTAAGAAATAAATGAATAGATAATAGCTCTCGTCATTTTTCTCACTAGGAAAAGAATAGTGAGCAGAGTTGTTGTTTTTAAAATGCAAATGTGTGAAAAAAAAACTATTTAGGCCAACTTGAAATGGAATATCTAGTCATATTTAATCTATGGACAGTTTCGTTTACAGCAACAAACTTAACATGTTTTCATCATTTGTGTACTGTTGACGACAGCTTTTATTCACTTTAGTACCGGCTTCAACTACAAGATCATCTTTACACTGGCTTCATTTATTCCCTTCGCCCACTTCCACTGAATTGCAACCCATCGATCACTGGAATCCTCGATCTCCTCATTGCAGATTGGACAAAAAGCTTGACTGGCTGTGCTTGCACTTGTTGTTGAATCATGTCTGAAAAGGGAAAAATGAGAATTAGTTTTTCAGTTAGATCCTATTCGACATATTATCTATATACATTTGTGTGATGAAAATGATGCATTGACCAATTAAAATAGTATGGAAGGAGAAGAAATAATTTAACTGTGAAGTTTTTAGCTATTTGCATATCGATTTTTGTTTGTATTCAGCTATAGGACAAATTGGATGTTATCAATTAAGTAAGGCAGCACTGAAAATGTGGAAAGCCACTGCAGCAAAAATCTTAACTTATGCTATGTGATATAAAGAATGGTTAGAATGTGTTAATGTTTGACACTGTGTTGGATTTGTTACATAATATATTTTTTATGATCTTAATTTGTTCTTTGCCCCCAAAAACTTGGGAATAGACACCAAGAGCATCAAATTTGAGTTGATAGTTGTATAATTATATTTGTTAAGAGATTTTGGCGGCCATCTTGGACGTCAATATTGAAAAAAAAACTTTACCGAAGGTCCTTCTTTGGTAAACTTTTAGTATGTTATAAAGTACACTAAACCCTACCAAAATCAGTTGAGAAACCTTTTGTAGTAATTTTTTGGGGGTTGAAGTGTATTTTCCATAAACCGACCTGACTAATTCTCCAGGTTGAGTAAAGAAGTGGCTTCCAGTGAAATATTCTTATATCAAATGATAATTTTCGAAAGCAGGATCAGTTACGAAACTTTTGTTTTTCACATGAGAATGTAAAGTCATTTTCTGCGAGAATTGATGCCATTTTCAGTTTTCGGTAAAAGAAACTATTGAGATGACTTTCTCTGTCTGTTACGAGCCGTGAGAGGTCCGCTCCAAGTTCGATATGAAAATAAACAAGAATTCAACACCAACAGTTGAAACTGGGGATACGAATACAAAGGTTTATTTACAAGCTTACTAACAATGGTTTATTTACAAGCTTACTAACAATGATAAATGCAAAATGGTTTCTCCCATTTACATACTACAAGTAAAATCTTACAATGCGTGAACTGGAGAAAAAGTGAGGTAATGTAAATATTTGCTGGCCATTTTTGCGCCGTCAGAGATCTATGCTCGAAGCGGTGGCTTCACATAAGGAGAACTATAATTGCAGATGTCTTCTTGACTCCGTATTGCAGAAAACAATGTCAGGTCTTGATACTCGAAGGGCAGGAACTCGTCAAAACCTCTTGTACAACGTTTCTGCTGTCAAGGCTTGCTCAATGACGAAAATACCTCGTTCATTCTCTCTAACTGGACGACTTGACTTTTCCTCCCTGATCCTTCGTCTGTTCCTTCTTCTCTTATCACTCTCTGATGATCTCTGATCTCTGCTGCTGAGCTCTCACTGATGATCTGATCTGTGTCTCTCACTGATCTCTTCTACTTCGTCAGTCGTATTTATACGGTGACCTGAGGGTGGGGCCTACAGGGGCCGGAGCATGAACATCACAGACTCCCGAGATGACCATAACGTCTTAGAAGTATCTCGATGAAGTATTGCATCATATTTTGCTGCATTTTCTGACAAAGTGACCACGCGTGTCGCGTTCCACAACACTCCTGCTGATTTGAGAACCATCATGAGAACAGGCACCTCCAACACATGCGCGAATGCCTCCTTACTGCAGAACTTCTCGAAGATGCATTTTCCTTTCCTTTAACTTGTAATTCTTTGCTATAAAGCAATTATCATAACATGTCCCCCCCAAAAAAGAAAAAAAAATGGAATCAACTGATTTTATTTTTTTTTAAAGAGAAACAAGAATTAAACAGCAGGGGAACAATTCTGCATAAAGCTTTAATACTTCTCCATTCACTCAACCACTCGTGCCAAAATAGAAAATGCTCATTAGGCTACTCATTCTGGCAAAATCTCCAGTGGCTACATGCTATAACATTATCCTTCTCTCTTACTTTTTCCGTTTTTGAACTCTGCTTAAAACTTTGCGTCTTTCTCAAAACTAATTTCTCTTTGTGACACAATTACCAAGGGCACGGGTGGCGGCCACGGTACGGGGCGTTCTTTATAATTCTGAAGCACGTTTACATGCATCCACCTTGCTCTACTCTTACCCATATCGATTACATAATTTAGATTTCCCCTCTTCTCTGAAATTGAAAAAGGACTTTCAAACTTATAAGATAAAGAGGGACCTTCTTTCTGGACTAGTACTAAAACTTTATCTCTTACACACAGACTTCTCTCTTTTGCTCTAAGGACCTGTTTTTGTTTAGTCTCCCCTTGACTTTCACTCGCGTTCTCTTTCCCTAGTTGCCAAGCACTTCGATCTCCTCCGCTAGTTGCCAAGCATCTTCTATATTGTCATGATAATACTCTAGATTAGTTATGTAATCTTCTCTACCCTTACTTACAGGCAAAAGTCCGAACATATTGATAACTACATTCTCAAAAGGTTCGCCTACTGAACTGAAGGAATATTACACAACAGAGCTCTGTGAATTACTTGATTCGGTTTACCAGCAATTTGGCATTCATGACGGCTTAAAACATATCTATTTACATCACTCTTCATTTTAGGCCAAAATAACCTGAAAGTTTTATTTACTCCTAAATGCCCTTGCTCATCATGTGCTAACTTCAAAACCAGCTCACGAAGCTTCCTAGGAACCACTAATTGTTCGGTGATTTCCCCTTTACTACCTGACTTAGGACGAACATAACGACACAAAACTTCGTCTTTCAAACAAAACGATTCTTTACACACATCATCAAGATCATCATCCAGCTCACTTTCAAAACTTTGGGTTAGTGTCTCATCCTCTCTCTGAAATTTGACTAGCTCATCCTTATTCACAAGGTTAGTGCCTAATTCATCACCGTAACTAGTACTAGACACCGGTACATTTGTAAGAGTTACATAATAAAAATATGGAATGTTTTCCATATATATAAAAAACTAAAACTAAAGAGGTCAACCAGATTGCTTGCAGGAATGTGATCAGACCAGAGACACTAAGGTGACGTATACCATAAAGTAGGCTAAGGTGACGTGCCGTCACCTGTAGCCATTCATTTGTTTTGAAACATTAGTCCAAGCTCCCTGCTTGAGACAACTACCGCGAACTATAATTCAAACGGCCTACGTGATCTGTAGTGTGTCTCATTTGTATGTATGTTCATATGTTCGAGCTACTGTCTGCTTTCTTTATGACTTGTAACCGAGATGGTAGACAGAACAGAATTAGCCATCATCATTGGCAGAAGCGATCAAGCCATCGTCATTAGAAGACCTGTACAAATTTCCTCTGAACTTCAACATGTAATCTCAGAAAATATAAGTATTTTTTTATACTTCGTGTTTTCTACTCGAACCTCACATCATTGCCGAATCATCATGAGTTTAACACATCATCGTCATAACCAAAGAAGATAATACCGACTTCGTAAGTGATCTACAAACCCCAAGACACTCCAATGAATTTGGAAGTGCAATACCAACCGACTTAGCGTAAGATTATCGCAAGTCTAACATTACCTCATAGGGTACCTTATTATACAAGGCAACAGCCCTAATATTGGTGGCAGACTACCAGAAGAACTCTACAACGTATTCCGAAGAAAAACCAGAATAATGAAGTATCATATCAAAAGTCTACGACGACGAAAGCAACAGATTCTTCAAGCAACTTAGTATCATCGTTTAGTGAGCGACTTCAGAAAACAACAAGAGCTCTTCAATGTCTTCCGAAAAATAACGAATAATGTATCATTAGAAGTCAATGACGATGAAAGCAACAAATTCTTCAAGCAACGTAGTATCATCGTTTAGTGAGCGACTTCAGAAACAACAAGAACTCTTCAACGTCTTCCGAAAAATAACGAATAATGTATCATCAGAAGTCAACGACAACGAAAGCAAGAGATTCTTCAAGCAAATTAGTATCATCGTTAGTGAGTGGCTTCAGTAGTGAATAACTTCAAGAAACAAACCCGACGTGTCTTCTTCCTACGGCGACGCAAGTTTCGTCTCTCATTAGAATCATCCAAGAAAACATCGTTTTATTGAGCGTTTCTAGAACTTCAAGAAATAAACCGGACGCGTCTGCAGCATCGGATCTTCAAGGGCACATCGTTATCGGAACACCGTGACTTCCCACAAAATCAAGCTAAGTACAACCTTTTTATTCATATGGAGTAACTTTGAGTGTTTCCTTTGCAGGTCAAATTTCGTTATTCCTGTGGCTGAAGTTACGAGACATTCTTAATCTTACTTTTTTACAGAAATTATCTACATCATTGGGATATCGCTACTGCAAGTTTTTATCTTTGAGTTTCTGTTTCCTTTATGTAACAAATCATAATAAACAGTGAATATGCGTTTACGCAATGGACGTCTGTATTTATACAGATGCATGGATAGGGTCGTTAGGCACCGTGGTGATTAGAAAACACACAAAAACAAGTGGAACATCCGTACAAATCTGGATAAATTAGAGGTAACACTATTTTGGGTCAAACAATAAAAGCTCCTTTGCAAAGTCCCGATCACAGTTTCAGCTTTTAGTTATGCGTAAAATATCGAACCTCAGCGACTCAACTTAACTTTTAAAATACGGCTGGATTGCAAGGAATAACATGTCTGTAAAAAACTTTCATTAGGCTAAATGCACTGACCAGGATCCCTCACTATTTCAAATTTTAGCAAAGAATGAAGTAAACAACAGCAAGTACAAACAGTTAATATTGAATGCAGTAGAGATAACTTGTCTTAATAGTAATCGCTCAATTCCTAATAGTTCGTCATTCAGATGTTCGTTGCTTTATACGTAACCAACAACAGAATGCTAAAAACACACAATATGTTGCCGATGGTAAACAGTAGCCCTAAATATCAGAATCAAACAAATCGTGCTTAAGCAAACTTGGTTACTGTGTCATCTAGTCAATGGTCAGGGGCAGTTAAATCTGCCGAGTGTAGCAAGCAAAGCACATTCCACATAAGCGACTTCAGCGGAGAGGAAAAGCGATGTTGGATCATTTATACCATACCTTTTTTTTTTCTTTTTTTATGCCAATGCCTTTTTGAATTAAAAAGGAATTTTCGTATGAATAACACGACCGTATCAAGTAATCAGAGCAGGTTTTCGTAATTTTAATACATTAAGTTATTATAAATACTGGTGGATTAAGCCCGACTGTACGTGCCGTAAAAATTAGAATATCTTGTTTTATTCCTTTAGTACACGTAATATCTTGTATTTACGGACTCACCGTCTGTTGTTCAAACTTCCCTATTGAGAAGTCCAGATAAGCGAGCGCTTAAAGATACCTCTATAGTTATAAAAAAACATTGATCTGTATCTAGTGTAATTGTAAGATATCCATCTTGGGGTATACAAAACATTATCTTACCTCCTGCAAAATAAGGCGTGTTTATCAAAGAAAAATTCTATAAACCTTCAAACATATTAAAATCCGTTTTGAACAAAAAAAAAAAAAAAAAGACAGTTAATCAAATAATAACTTATATAGAGGAACTATACATTTGTCTCATAAATCGTATCATTGTTCTAATGACCCAACAGAATTCTCCCACAACCGCAGTCGCAGTTTGCACGCAAAATCTCGAGACGCATGCACCCTCGAATGTCTTAGTGCGTGTAAAAAGACTTTGCTAGGAAATGAAATTTTAATCCTTCCCGACACTCTGAAATAACAATTTCCGCGAAAAAAGCCCTAGACACGGTTGACTCGCAGCAACAAGTTAATCTAGTAATCCACAAAACCTATACATATAAATATCGCATTTTTTTTTATTGTTGCTAATTTTTAATCATGCCCAATCAGTCGTAGATGAATCTCTCTTATACTCTATCTAAAGTAATATCCATAAAGTCATTCAAGCAGAGGCGATTCAGCAGAAATTCTTTTTTTTATCTTTTATCTGAATACCAGGAAGTTTCTCCATTAGCGAGTGATCTCTAGGAGAAAAACGGATGTCATTGAAAACAAAATACGGTCTAAGGAGAAACATAAAGCTATATACATACCTTCGTATAGACTCCCAATAGAATTTCAAAATAGAGATAAATGACGAAGTTGAAAAAACGTTAGTAATAGGAGTCATTAGGAAATCAAATAGCCCATATAATTTTTCCCTCAAAACGTCATGCCATAAAAGATCGGACTTGGCGTATCGGCGTAGATTTCTGTCGTTTAAACAAGGAAACGATTCCTGATCGTTTTCCCAGTGCCATGTACCGACGATATCTTATCTTTGTTAAAAGCAGAATAAATTTTTCACCAACGTGGACTTACTTAAAGGCTTTCATCAGATACCATTAGCTAAGTGATTGTACCTCATACACCGTTTTCAGCACACTCAGGGGACATTATCAATTTTTACGTATGCCTCCGGATTATGTTGCGCCCCAATTACAATATAGTGTTTGGAGACTTTTAGGGGATCCCAACATGCCTATTGGTTGGTCTTGTAATCTTTTCTATTACCTTAGAAGTACATTCACATAAACTAGAGCTAGTGCTATAGAGACTCAGAAAAATAATCTCAAGAGTAAAATATCTAAATGTGAGTTTTAAAAAACCGAACATGTTTATCTAGGTTTTATGTGTCTAGTCAAGGTCTAAAGTAGTCCATGGTAAGATGTTGGCTATTCATAATTTCCGGTACCAATTAACATAAAAAGGGAATACAGCACTTTTGCGCTGTAGTGGGTATTATAATCGTATGTAAATATGTAACTCTTCAATCATGACAGCTCCTTTAACAGATCTTACGAAGAAGTGCTTAGATTTATTATGGTCAAAAAAGCATCAACAGGCGTTCGATATCTTAAAAAGCGGAATAATGCAGCTCACCTAACTTAAAAATCCCTGATTTAAATTAGGATTTTTTTTATTGCAACAGACGCCTCAGACCAAGGGGTAAGAGGGGTACAACTTCAGCAATATGATAAACAGTTCTTCCCTATAGCTTTTTATTCACGTAAACTAAAGCCCTCTGAAAGTAAATATGCAGTAATAGGCAAGGAAGGGCTAGGTATTGTTAATTCACTAGTACATTTTAAGTTCATAATATACGGCTATCCTGTTAAAAATCCTTACTGACCATAAGTCACTTACCGAGTTTTTCAAAGCCTTTAATCACAGTCCCAAAGGAACTTGTTGGCAAATGATCATTCAGGTCTTTGGAGCCAAGTTAAGATATCTACCTGGGAAAGCAAATATTACAGCCGACGCATTATCCCGCAATCCCGCACCATACTGCAAAGAACCATTAATTGGACTAAAAGATATAGAAACATCCGTGCCTATTGTTAAAACCGTATCTAAACAAGAAAATTCATTAACCCAAGAGATCGCGAGCATTGAATAACTGGGTTGGAGCGCAGAACTGTTACAAACTGAACAAAACAAGGGTCAACAGCAATAAGCAAAATAATAAACACTTCGAACGGAAACAGGGTCAGCAGCTAAGCAAAACAATAAACACTTCGAACGGAAACAAGGGTCCGCAGCTAAGCAAAACAATAAACACTTCGAACGGAAACAAGGGTCCGCAGCTAAGTAAAACAGTAAATACTTCGAACGGAAACCCTAAAGCAAAAATATATTTAAAGTATGTGTATCAGAATTATGAAATCAAATGTAATATTATATGTATGTCCGTGACGAGGAAAACCCGAAGAACACAGCAGGTGACTAACGACCAGGTAGTAGTAATAATCTCTTTCATACCAATCGTCCTAAACTGGTTGCATACCGTCATCCAGGGTTCTCTATTATGTCACAGAAAGCCAAATCACTGTTTTACTGGCCTACAATGCTTACAGATATAAAAAGCACACAACTGATTGTAACACGTGTCATGAAAACAAGGGACACACTAAGACACCTGTCAGTTTAAGGGCCTATCACGTGCCAAATCAGTCCTTGAAAGAATACATGTAGAATCATTAACAGAGTTACGAGTCTGACAGAGGAAATAAAGACCTCTTAGTGTTAATAGTTGCATTGACACATTATATAGAATTAATAGCACTAAAAAAAAACAAAAAACAAAAAAAACCCTGCAATTGAGTGCGCTAGGAATATTTATGAGTGCTAAATCAGTAAACATGGAATTCAACACGTGATAATCTGACTCGGGTGGTGTAAATCAATAATCTCCTTAACTCGTTGTGTGAATTCCTTTCCATTAAGAAAACCAATAATATATTTTATCACCCATAGTCAATCGGTTTGGTAGAATAAGAGATAAATAGGAAAGTGTCAATGTCTTACGAGTTATAACTCGTGATATTGGATCCGAACTGGATTATAGCGGTTCTCGCAGTTTTAAATACCTTTATCATTCATATCTTGTATCTATAGAAATGATACCACATGTAGCCTTATACGGTACGCCACTAGAACACTTTTCCACATATTCAAGCCAACCATTAATTTATCAAATATATATATATATATATATATATATATATATATATATATATATATATATATATATATAGATATATATATATATATATATATAATAAATAACATAAAAAATAAAATAAATATGGATACAAGTGGAGTCGATATAATACACTCCGTAAGAAGTCGGAAGAGTTACAATTAATAACAAAAAAGGAATCACGATAAAATCAATAAGCAAAACGTAACCATAGGTTAATTAAATATCCAAATATATATGCATAAAGATTTTAACTCTAACTTAACGCTTTAGTAATGACAAATAAGCTAAAAGTTCAAACACATATCAAAACCTACTGACATATTGTCTGTCCTGGTGATTTATATTCGTAGTCAATGGAAAAGAAAAAAATAATAAATAAATAAAATAAAATAAAATAAAAGAGATTTTAAAGTCAGGAAGTCTAGAAGTGAAAATGTATATCTATGCGAATAATCTTATACAGGGCAAATAATATATATAGAATTTGTATGGAAACCTTTTTGTTTTTTCATTAGTTTGAATAAGGAATATCTAATTTAAACATAATACATTTATTTACAATCATGCAGATTTCCAACATGAAACTAATATATTGTTCAATTTTGGTACTGTTTTTTTTTTTTTTCAGACATTCTTCTCGTGTGGGTCGAGTATTAAAACAAAAAACACTCAATTTATACTAAAGTCGTATTTATTACAGCAAGTAACGTAACTCTTAGCTGGCGAAGAGCAATCTCCTGCCATGTGACGACGTCATCAGTTCTGAAGGTGCATGACGCGTTGCCGGATCAGCATTGTTCCTTTTAACCTCAAAAAAACGCTTGCAAAGCAGGTTGCTGGAGAGAGGAATGCTTAGCCCGAACTTCTCATGGGTAAGGCAGACGTTAGGTACAAGTGTCTATCCGTATGCGCAATGCAACTTTAGTTAAGGACTTGCAATCATTTTAAAATTAATAAACAAAATAAGCAAATAGAATTTCTATAACATCAAAATGAATAAATTTTTTCTGAACCTCATAGGCAATTAAGCTTATGATATTGGTAAACGGACATTTAGAAGTATTAGGTCATGTATATGAAAAATTTACTTGCAACATTAGCCAATTACAATTCAAGTAAATCACATTTTCTTGAAAAACCCAAAGTTTATATAGAAATTAGTTACGTAGTGGCATCTCCTTCCTAAAAATTAACCTCAGAGGATGCGCGCGAGAAATTTGAATATGAAACTTTTATTAGGGGCATATAGGATCGGATTTTATCACAACTTAATTTCAGTAAGCATAGAGAAATACAGAATCATGATTAATATTCTCTTTGACTCTTATGTTGCCTGGCAATCTTACAAACAGCTCCGTTTCACACTTCTTTGTCTACTAACTTACTACCAGTAATATCGAATTTTCTTTGGGATTCGTATTGATATCTGTTTATTTTTTATAATTATGGATATTTTTACGGTCATCATAGACATGTATAGGTTCACTCATTGTTAATGCCATGGATAAAAAAGTTTGTACAGCTGACTCTTTTGAATTCCATAAAATATCAGCGAATTCATGTGGGTTAAGTCTGGTTTTAAATGGCTTTCTCCATCCCGTATTTGATGTTGTCTGAAATTACTTTGCCCTTGTGACAAGTATAATTTCACTTGCAGGCTGATTAATGGAACCTGGTTACAGTATCCTGCAGAACGAGAGTTTCACATCGCAACTTCAAAAAATCGTTCGTCGCTGCGGACGACTGCAGTCAAGTAACAACCGCCTACATTGTGAAAGGACCATCATAAGTGAAAGCAATGTGAAAGCACCATCATAAGTGAACAAGCTTATTTCATTGACTTCTTCGACCGACACCCGTATCCCGTCGTTAATCTCGTTTTAATGCGGAATGCTGCGGCGGCTGTCGGAAATCGACTACAAAAGGGACATACTTCCGACAATTACGACCAGAAGGATATTCAACTCTACGTTGCTGGTGAAGGACCCGTGCTAGGGATGATTTTATTCATCGCGAACGTATTCGTGTGGCTTAGGATGCAGAGAACAAGTATGAGGCCGAAATAGAATGTTGGACCCCGCCAGGCAATTTTCCCCTTGTTTTAACCATTTGTAATTGGCCATTTCATTTGGCTATAGGTGGTTGTCTGGAACTGTGTAATGGACGAAAAGTTGTTCGAACGCTAGTTAAATGTGTAGTAGTATAACCTCGGTCATGTATCCTATATATATAAAGTATCATGTATCCTATATATAAATGATCATAAATAACAGAGTCGAAATATATCTTTGCGTGTACGCACTAGGAATATATATATAAATGATCATAAATAACAGAGTCTAAATATATCTTTGCGTATATGCACTAGGAATCTATTTAAAGTGCACATATATTAATCATAATTATATGAATCCATATACATATGTATAAATAAATCAGGTAGCCTATAATCAATCTGTTACCTTTTATCTTACCAATAACTGCAGATATATAACAGTTAGCATAAAAATCAACGAATCAATCAGCATAAACATTAATAATTTTTATCAATTCATATATGAAATTTTTATCAGTTAAAATATGATTTTTATCATGTTAATCTTTATTCTATGCAATTATCAGAGTACATTAGTATTTTCTGTAGCATATGTATCTTAATAAGATGAAGTGAAAAACTGTATCAGTATATATCACGTGATCACTATTATTTACGAATACCTTCATATGCATATTATGTCTTATATCTTATTACTTGAATCTGTATTTGTATACACCATGAATTTTTTTTTACTTATAAGTATTTTCTATATATCTATATATATTCACATAGTGTCTGTATCACACTCCTATAAGTCAAATGCAAGTCAAGTTTGAGTAATATTCAGTAGTTGGTTTTGGTAGCTGACCGAGCTTTTATGTAAGATTTACATAATAAAAATATGGAATGTTATTCCATATATATAAAAAACTAAAACTAAAGAGGTCAACCAGATTGCTTGCAGGAATGTGATCAGACCAGAGACGCTAAGATGACGTATACCATAAAGTAGGCTAAGGTGACGTGCCGTCACCTGTAGTCATTCATTTGTTTTGAAACATTAGTCCAAGCTCCATGCTTGAGACAACTACCGCGACCTATAATTCAAACGGCCTACGTGATCTGTAGTGTGTCTCATTTGTATGTATGACTTGTAACCGAGATGGTAGACAGAACAGAATTAGCCATCATCATTGGCAGAAGCGATCAAGCCATCGTCATTAGAAGACCTGTACAAATTTCCTCTGAACTTCACCATGTAATCTCAGAGAATATATGTATTTTTTTATACTTCGTGTTTTCTACTCGAACCTCACATCATTGCCGAATCATCATGAGTTTAACACATCGTCTTCATAACCAAAGAAGATAATACCGACTTCGTAAGTGATCTACAAACCCCAAGACACTCCAATGAATATGGAAGTGCAATACCAACCGACTTAGCGTAAGATTATCGCAAGTCTAACATTACCTCATAGGGTGCCTTATTATACAAGGCAACAGCCCTAATACATTTACTACGTTACCCCCGACAGCTACACCTTCCGTTTGGCTATCACTGTCAACGACAGAGTCAGGTCTCTCAGCCACACTCACGCCAAGATCAACCTCACCACCTCTATCATTCTCATTCGAATCCACGAACTCACTCACTTTCGAATCCACGAACTCATACTCGTTTGAATCCATGAACAAATTATGACCGTAGTCTATGTCTGTATCTAAACCCGACCTAGTTACTACCATTTCAGGCACTGGAACATCCCTCACAACAGGATTCACATTCTTGGATAAAGCTAAGTCATTACCGACAATAATGTCAACGCCAACAATGGGCAAACTGTCAATAACTGCAAGTTTCACTTCTCCTGACACTACCTGACTTTCAAAATTCAACTTGCTGCATTTTCATTGCTTCTCTCTCTTGCTGCATTTTCATTACTTCTCTCAGCCGCTCTTTCATCTCTCTCATACTTTTTTCTTTCTTTCTTTTTAACATACTCACGGAGATCATTCCCCTCTGGACCTAGGAGCTTACCCGACTCAATAAACTCTTTCACCATCTCACTCATTCTGGTTCTTTCTATATTCTTCCTGTTTCAAACTGTTACAGTGTCGAATAGCCTAGCAAGGTCACCAAAATGTTACAAACCGTGAGAGGTCCGCTCCAAGTTCAATATGAAAATAAACAAAAAGAATTCAACACCAACAATTGAAACTGGGGATACGAATATAGAAAGAAACACTAACAGAACAAAGGTTTATTTACAAGCTTACTAACAAACATAAATGCAGAATGGTTTCTCCCATTTACTTACCACAAGTAAAATCTTACAATGCATGAACTGGGGAAACAGTGAGGTAGTGCAAATACTTGCTGGCCAGTTATGCGCTGTCAGAGATCTATGCTCAAAGCGGTGGCTTCACAAAAGGAAAACTGTAATTGCAGACGTCTTCTTGACTCCATATTGCAGAAAACAATGTCTATTCTTGATACTCGAAGGTTTGCTCAATGACGAAAATACCTCGGTCATTCTCTCTAACTCGACGACTTGACCAGAATTCTACCAGTCTCGAGCGCCTTTTCCTCTCTGATCCTTCATCTGTTCCTTCTTCTCTTATCACTCTCTGATGATCTCTGATCTCTGCTGCTGAGCTCTCACTGATGATCTGATCTGTGTCTCTCGCTGATCTCTTCTACTTCGTCAGTCGTATTTATACGGTGACCTGGGGGTGGGGCCTACGGGGGCTGGAGCATGAACATCACAGACTCCCGAGATGACCAGAACGTCTTAGAAGAATCTCTATGAAGTATTGCATCATATTTCGCTGCACATGTCGCGTTCCACAACACTCCTCCCGATTCTAGAACCATCATGAAAACAGGCATCTCCAACACTTGTGCGAATGCCTCCTTGCTGCAGAACTTCTTGAAGATGCATTTTCCTTTCCTTTAACTTGTAATTCTTTGCTATAAAAGCAATTACCATGACACTGTCCTTCAGCACTTTCTTCTGTCGCACTTTCTTTGTCTGCCCTCAGATTTTAAAAACTACTAAGGCTAGAAGGCTGCAAATATTATGTTGATCATCCACCCTCCATCATCAAATATTATGTCCATTGGAACTCTGTAGCCTCAGCACTTTTTATTTTATTTAAGGTTAAAATAAGCCATAATCTTGAGTCTGGCAACGATAGAGGACAGGCCTACACCGAACCGTGGTTATAGTTTCATGGGACGTGGCTCATACATCCGAGACCACCGAAATATAGATCTATTTTCTGTGGCATTTTTTACTTGTTTTATGGCGAGAATGCTGATTTTGAAAATGCCTGACGTTCAAGTTAGGCTTATGAAAGAGAGTATTATGACTTATCTGAAATTTGTCCGATGGCAATGACGTCAGATAACTCACTTCTTACGGTCAAGAAGGTAAACTTATATAAATATAGTTATATAGAAATATGGTAAACTTATATAAGTATTGTTATATACAAATTATGAAAGGATAGATTATTAAAGAATTTCCCTAAACGTTCGAACATGATGCATGCCATTTCAGTACAATTGAAGTCACTTTTAATCTAAAAATATACATGCCATCCACATTCCACATAAGAAGAGAATAAAATGAAAACATTTTCCTATCTGTGAAAGAGTAACAGAATCACTGCAATAAGACGTTATCAGGTAGGTATTCTATGTTTTATGTTATGAAATAAACACGTTATTGATAGCAAAACCCGGCTCGATCCCCAGGTGACCGTTCCAAAGCGATGGATGTCATGTTCAGTAATTTATGGAAGCTAAAGCAATCATAACGGGAGAGAACGAAAAAGCAGGAATGACTTTAAACGGCGGTGTGAGGGAATTGAGTAATGATTGCTGCTATAACAAAGGAGAGAAGGGGATCACTAAAGAAAAGAAAAGAAAGGAAAAGGGTAAGGATGACGGTGGAAGTAATGGTAATCCTTTTCTATTTGTTAAAGGAAATTCTTAAGGACGCTATTAGACAAGGATTTTTGACATTCTTTAACGGATAGATTATTGGCTTTTGAAATATCCTTTCTTGGTTTCATTTGTGTCATATTCATTATCAAACTTTTAGTAGCGGCATTTCAAAAAGAATACGCACATGAAATTAATCTAAATGTGTACCGTTAAATATATCTTAAACTACAAAGACTTCAGCGTGAAATAATGAATATTTGGTATAAATGGACCAGTCCAGCAATTCCAATAAAATATTGTATTAGGAGAAAGTTTTTTTTTCTTTTTTTTTTTTTTTACTAAAAGGGACAGACATAGCCTCTTTATTTGAGAACTTAAGGCAGTCTCTTGACAGCAGTAAAAAGAAGAAAAAGAGGACCAACTGGGCAAATAAAAAGACAACTTTTTAGAGAGAGCCATCAGGAATAAGGCAAGTAAACTGTCACAAGATATACAAAACAGACAGATGCCTCATATATATGAATGTATACATACATACTATACTTACATATATACATAATACATACACACTCATATTATATATATATAAATATATATATATATATATATATATATATATATATATATATATATATATATATATATATATATATATGTACTATTCATCACTGGTGGGCTAATCCTCGCGAAATAGGCATGGGGATATGGAAGGACATGGCACATTACATGCGATTCTTTATTGCTAGCAACGTTTCGAGACAGTCTCATCTTCAGGCTAAAGGCAAGAAATAAAGGTTACATCAATACAAAACACTTAAGCAAGTAAACGTAAAATTATTATCAATTAAAGTATTTATAAGCAAAATTACGATTTAAAAAACTCAAAGAATGAGTATTACATCGATAAATAACTTGTCTAAGAAAGGGAAATGTAAAATCATAAACAATTGGAATACTTCTAAGTAAAATTATGAATAAAAATATATTAAAAATATATAAAAAATATTAAAAAATGAGGAAAATACCTTGCTCAAGCAGAGTCCCGCCGATCCGTGTCAGGAGGGTGGAAAAAAGTCAAGAAGACGCAGAGAAGAAAGTGACGTGGCTTTATGCTATATACGAAGGTACTGAGGTGGTATGCTTGTTAAGTGAAGATACCAGTTTCTTAATTGCCAAACTTTCAGGAACGAGGAGGTGGTGTTCGTATGGTGACGTCATAATGACCTTAAACTTCTTGTAATTTATGTCTGGCTTTCAGATTCTGGCATGATTCCTGATATTTGACTGTTCAGGGGTGGATACTTTGCTGCCCGTTCGGCGACTTACACCTCTATGAGCATCACATCTCACTTTGAGCAACCGTTACGTACTTCCTACGTAGGTCTGCTGATTACATCGGCAGCAATTAAATAAATACACTACACCGGTTTGCATCAAGGAGGGTAATTTCTCTTTGTGTTTTAGGAAGCTACCAATGGTTCTAGGATTCATACAAGTGAATCTGGCATCAACTACTGGATAATGGTGATTTAAAAGTTTCTTAAGGGGGGACAAAAACACCCTATCGTGTATATAAGGTATTTTAACATAGTATCTAAGTTTCTGTGATAAATGGAATGCAATAGGTGGATGAAAAAAAGTTATTGGTAGTATTTTTGACGTATTTAAAGGATAGCCCCAATGGGTAACAATTGCTGTTGAAAAATCCCTCAAGAAATATTATTTTTTCCTCACTCACATTCCTCACATTGCAATCATTTTTGTTTAGATTAGTTGTGTAGATGAATACTATGGGGGAAGGTGTCTGTCTATACTAACAATGACAAATTCTTCAAGCATGGGTGTTCATTATATACTGCATACTTATCTACACTAATTACTTATCGTTGAATATGAAATTTTCATTCTTTGCCAATGAAAATGGTTAATTTCACAACAAAATGCATGCTTGCACACTCCATTAAATGCCAGCAATAAAGGCAGCGTTTCAATACTTACATAAACTATCAATGTTATTCTATCTGTTCATTTATTCCTAAGCATTAACCTTTGCTCATCCACTCCATTCACTCAAACTTTTCAAAGTACAACACTGCACACTATACTCAATGCTTACTTGATTAACTGATTATCATTAAGGCTATTCCCCATTTCTCACAGTACTGTGAACTAATAAAAACTATAAATATTGTAACAAATGAAGCCAAAAGAGACATTTGTAGAGTCAACAAGTTTTTTTTTTTATAATTTGAAAATAGTTTTTCTCATTGAGAGGGTTTCAAATTACAAGTCAGGATTCGTAGCTTCATTTGTTTCTACACAATAAAACTTAATTTTAAGGATTTGATATTTTGCTCTGGAAGAACTGAAACTACCGAAGTTAGAATACAAGGATCTATCTGAAGCTATAAATAATATTATTGCCGAAGCACCTTAGGAGAAAACAGTGGTATCTTGCTTCAAGGCCTCAAGAGAAAATAACAGAGGTCAAAGCTTTACAAAGGGAAACATTAAAGATATTTAATAACATGATTACGTAAATTGTATTGTACGGTTTGAGAAGTACTCGAACATATTGATCTCATATAACAAGCTCTCATATCCAGTCTGAGGGATAAAATTCTCTCTCTCTCTCTTCTCCTCTCTCTCTCTCTCTCTCCCTTCTCGCTCTCTCTCCATCTCTCTCCTCTCTCATCCTTTTCCTCTCCTCGTCCTCTCTCATAAAGTAAAGAAGAGAAGATAATACAACATAATTACCCTCTCTCTCTCTCCCTCCCTCTCCGACAAGGAGCCGTATGAACTATTAGGACAAAAACTAAACAACAGACTGCATAATGATCGGAGATTTCAATGTAGCAGTACACTGGGACACTATGACGTCCATATCAAACCTAAAAGGAAAGAGACTTTTAGAATTTGTCAAAAATGAATTCCTCCACCAATGGGTTGACAAACCTACTAGAGGAACAGAAGATAACCTAGTGTCTGACCTTTCAGTAGGTGCAAATCTAGGCAAAAGCGATCATAAAATTATTACATTTCAAATTAATATTCAACATAAAAAAGAGGAGAATATACTAAAGAGATTAGACTAGCGCCGAGGAGACCAAAGTAAACTAAAGTAGTATGCTAAAAATCTAGAGTATGACCAGTACACAGACATAGACAATTACTGGGAAGCCGTTCTGGAAGAATACACAGAAAAACGCTCCAGATGTATTCCATTAAATCAAATACTAACAAATGGCAACTCTCAGACAATGTGATTCAACAGAGAAATTAAAATTAAATTAAGAGAAAGAGATAGATTGAACAAATCAATGAATACACACCCAACACCAGAAGAGACAAGCAGGCTTAAAAAACTCCGTAGAATGGTGAATAAATTAGTAAGAAATGCAAAGATAAATGAGGATCAGAGAGTTGCATTAGTTTGTAAGGAAACCCCAAAAGAATCCTTTGCTCATGTTAATACCAGGAACCGAATAAAAAATAGCATAGGTCCCTTACGAGACAATGGAGGACACCTAGTGAACTCAGACTTGGAAAAAGCAGTCATTGAATAAGATTTTTATTAGTGTTTTCACATTCCCTTAACCAACTATTAAATATGAAAGGGCAGAACCACTTAATAAAATAATATTTATGGAAGAAAACGTTAAAGACAAAGTAGAAAAACTAAACAAGTTCAAATCTCCTGGCCCGGATAGGATACATCCAAGAGAAATCAAAGAGTTAAAAGAGGAGATAGTTCCTCAACTATATAAACTCTACAGAAAAAGTGCACAAAAACGAAAGTCACCTAAAGGATGGAAACTAGGTAATGTGCCCCCAGTTTACAAAAAAGGTCTAAGAGAAACAGTTGAATGCAACTACCCAAAATGTTCTCTTCAGCATCATGCATAGAACAAAAAGTGCAAGTTTCGACTGGAAAAAATTGCTAAAATTAAAACAACTCAACTTCCACCTCCTACAAACTACAGAAAGAAGTCAAAGAAGCACTACACAAGATAGCCAGTGACAAGTCAACGCCCAGGGAAATAATCCATGTACTGCAGAGCCTTCCTCTTCCCTTACTTCCAATCCTAAGGCCCCTCCCCCGTCCCGCCCACCTCCAAGGTTGACATCCCTCCTTCTCAGACGCATCACTCATAACCTTCTCCTTCCCCTTCTGACTGCTTAGACAGTGACAACCGAGTTCCCAAAGCAGTGAGTGAAAGCTCAATATCACTTACATTCAAAGAAATCATCGTTCTCTTCGAACTTCTTACAGGGAAACCTGTAGACAGAGAGACACTGGTAAACTGCATACAACCTCACTTCATCCCAACCCTCAAACCCAAGCACCTGTTTTTCAATTCGAACAGCAGATGCCCAACCTAATCATCCCATCCCCTTCTCCAGTATATTAATGAGCGGGCTGGGAAAAGTAACACTTTATCTTAGCCACGCTCAAGTGAGCAATACCTAATGGCATGGAGCCATACACTGTATAAGATAAAATTCACCCATTCACTACATTAACATCATTCATCACATCCCAAGGGAACTTTGATTCCCAAACTTTTTCTCTAACTCAAATTTTATCCTTTCCCTCCCACGCTTTCCTACTTACTGTGACTTGCTTCTATAACACTCTATCTCCCTCTATATTATTTCACTTTTGGTCCATTGGTTAAATAGGAGCCGAATGATATGTTGCTGAGAACAATCCTTCATCCATCACCAGTTACGCGGTGCTGTGAAGCAAGTGCCTGTGCCACTACAAAGCTGGCTTAATCTAACGACGACGACGACGACAGTAACCTATTTACGTTTGACGAAAACCAGATGGAAACTAGAGCTGAAGGGATACAACACATCTCATTGCAGGCACTTCTTCACATACAAGATATGTGACAAATGGAATAAACTGCCACCAGAAGTTGTAAACAGCAACAGTGGTGAATAATTTAAAAGAAAGCTAGACAAAATCATTAGGACACTGTGAATGAACAGTAAAACCTGCTCCTAGAGATAAGAGAGCACACAATCTCTCCTCAGATGGACTAACAAGTCTTTGAGACCTTTTAATAGTTGTAACTCCTGTTTACTCTCTCTCTCTCTCTCATTATATTATAGGTATAATATATATATATATATATATATATATATATTATATATATATATATACGTATATACCTTATAGGAGTGAAGAAAATACAACTTTAATTACACCTCTCTCTCTCTCTCTCTCTCTCTCTCTCTCTCTCTCTCTCTCTCTCTCTACTCTTAGGATTGTTCCATTACAACACCCTCTTGTCTTCTCATGCTATCTCTTCAACCAGTGAGAGATAAACTGTCAAGATTACTGTTCGTTCAGGAAGCTAAATGTATTGGAAGGAATCACATTCCATGTAGAATGAAGCGTAGCAGAAGGTTTGAAAAGAGAACTGGATATTTTGAAGGGCTGTTGTGAGTTCTGGCGGCAATTCACTTGATTTTGTGACAGGATACAGAAGCTGTTTTACGTGGAAAAAAGTTGTTTTAACGAAGGAAATTTTTGTTTTCTCTTTTAGGATCGGCTGCATATTTGTTTTGTGTATCGTGTTCTGGTATTTTTGGTTAAAATTTAAAAGAGAACTATAGGTGATTGTTTTCTTGTTTTAATACATATTCAAGTAACGGTAGTCTTCGGAATATGCTTAGTTCTTTTTAAAAATTACATTCTGTAAAAGTGCAGCCTATAATCAAATGCACTTGAATTGAGACTAAACCAGGTGAATTATAATGATTGACATGTTTTGCCAAAAACCTTTGAAAAGAAACTTCAATACTTATTGGAATGAAAGCTACACAACGAGAAAGTTCGTTACTAGTAATAATTATTACTCTCTCTCTCTCTCTCTCTCTCTCTCTCTCTCTCTCTCTCTCTCTCTCTCTCTCTCTCAATTATTTTCCATTTTCAACATTTCGCATGACGAAACATATTACATAGGTATTACTTGCTTCCAGGCGTTGAACCACATCTCAATTATTTGTTATAAAATATACATATTGACCGATAGACAGACATATATAGAAAGCGATGTATTCATAGGAGCGTTTTTCTTTAGTTAAGGTGGCAGAACAGTATATCTAACCTAGAACTCTTGTCGTTTTATTGGTTTGAATTTTTATTACTATTTACCTGTTATTTAAAGAAAATAAAGTGTATACGCAACGGAAATGGAAAATCGAACTTATGTACTTGATAATCAAATTATGTAAATGATTCGCTACTGCCAAAAAGGTTTAACTGCATTAAGTGACTATTGCTGTAATGTAAGTGATGTAATTACAGCTTTTACTACAGCAAAATATGACGAATAATAAGCTGAATACGATATATTGTACTTTAATAAAAATAAAATTCATACAGTTTATTTTATAGATGTTATTGACGAAATTTAGTGACCTTCATTCTATGGAAATCTTAATTTCTTCGAAGCTATAATAGAACAGAAATGAGACAATTTATGAATAATTTAATATAAAGCCATGTTGCTTTTGACCACTAGCGTACAGACATTTTGCAATTCCATTACCTTCTGATGTAATCACCGTCAAATTTAGTTCTTTGCCTCCATTTTAACACAGTTTATCCAATAAAAGCTTTAACTGGCATCATAATAAAAATATTGGCCTTATGGTACCAATTCTTCCACTAGGGGTGTAACCCGGGGTACAATACAAAGAGATCCGAAGGATCGCTTCGGAGGAAATGAAATACGTGACTGAATGCGCGTGTATGATTGTGTGCGGGTTGGTGTTTGTGGAAATGTTTGTGTGGGCTTTTCATTTATATGTAAGTCGTGCTCAGAACAAATTCGGGGCAAAGATTACGCATTTGTTTGTGTCTGAGTTCTTGGAGGGTATAAATCTTGCTGTTTTTACTTTTTTTTCTTCTCAAGTTTCAATGGAACAAGAAGCATTTTTGTGTGGTTGTGAATTTTTATTTTATTTTAATGGGAAATTTGAAAAGATTCCATGAAATCTTTGCTTTGGGTTAAGCTGAATACGAAAGGTTGCTATGTTCTGTTGAGGAAGACGGTTATTGAATCATTACTTAATGCATAATTATCATTTTGCTGTCAGTGTAAGGACTTAGTGGTAAACACTAAACCGAGTACATTAATGATGATATGCAATAAGTTCTTTCTCTCATTAAAAAAAACAGTTGTTCGACAAAGGAAAGAATAATAAAATTAAATAACTGTGATTTTTCTGGCTGATAGATGAAAATTAATAGTAATTTTTTTTTCTTTTAGAAGTACTGAGAAATCTCTACAAATTCGATCATTTATATCACAATACCATGATGAAGCTAGCTTAATCATTGCTTTAATTCATTCAAAGAATAAAAATATGCTCACAAAAGATGGTACCGAACCATTCTTTGTTCGTCTGAAGAAAAGCAAAAAGCAATGTATCCAGGACTAGGTAACTAAATTCTTTTCCAGATCGAGTGATGATTTTTTCGGACCGTAAATATTCAGTAACTTTGTAATAGAATTAGAGGCGCTCGTCATTGTGATTTTCACAGGACATGTGTGTGTATGTATAATCTATTATAAAAGACACATCCGCCCGTGTTTTCCTGAGAACTTGGAAATATTTACTGAATTTATAATTGTCTGGAATTTCAAACATTTTAACTAACATTCGCTAAGGGGAATCTGATCTTAAAATTTTGGACTGGAAATGATGGAGTTATAAGTGCGTTCTTAAGTATAAAGAAAAAAATATTAGAGAACACTGCTATACTATCTCTTAATATGTATTTTCCTTTAAAAAATTAAGAGATTCGTTTATATAAGAAATGCCTAATTAGGAATTAGCAAGAAGCTGCATGACATTAATAGTCCAGGGCCCAGAGGGGTGAACCTGGTTTTGCCGGATAAAGTTTTTATTCTCTGCTGCTTCGTGCAGCCTGGGGGAAGCCCTTTAAGATTTAGGGGGGTGCCCAGTCATATCCCTTGAGCATTTCGAGATATTAAGACCTTTCTATCGGACACGTCCAAATAATGAGAAAAAACTTCATATTTCCATCAAACATCTTTTTTTTACATATTTCCATGTTAAAACTTCAGATCAAATTCACTCAGTTTATTGTCTCTGATATTTATTCATACAATACAGTCAGCAGCATCAAATCTAGATGTAAGCTATAGTGAATTAAAACTTTTCTAGTCATTTCAAGTAAGAAAAATCCGACAATTTTTAACTGGCCGAAGAAGAATGCTAGCTATCTACATGGTATATTGAAGAGATCTTGTATTTTGAACCCTCTTGCCAACTATCTGATTCAAAAGTATCATTTAATAAGAACAAGAAGTCCTGAAATATGTTGCCAGAAAGTCAGATTGAGAAACCCTGTCGATCTAAATTACGCATGGTGGCTAGTACTGGCTACTGAAGTCTCAAACACCCGACACTCAAGCATGCACAAAACATGGTGCAAGGTAAACCTTTAACCCTGCAACTGCATTTCTTGGTGCTACAAGGGTAATCAGTTTTGCAGCCACATTTGATCATTTATAATATGTAGTCAGGGCCAGGTTTTGTGTTGTCTGGTAAAGAAGTGGGGCATAGTGTCTTGTTTGCTGTATCCCTCTTCCATCCATCCGTATTCCTCCGGCCTTAGCTCTGGGTTGGCATCGATTGATTGCCATTAGAATGTCTGAAAATGTGCCCTCTTCACATTTTCGATGAATGCCTCTCTCGTAGGTGGTAGGGCAGCTGAATAGGGAGAAGACGTGTGGCCTTTCCCATTCTTTTTTCCCCATTCAAGCAGTCTGGTGTGTGACATATCTCGGCTTTCCTTGAAGCTGTAATAAGCTGAAATGAAACGAGTCGCTTGAGCAATCACTTCTGGGAGGGATGCATCAACATTTCCGATAGCTGATAGGTCACATCCGTCTTTCAGGATTTTGACTACTGTTCCTTTACCAATGTCGAAGTACTAAGCCGTGGTATCACATCCTGATATAGCAATGTCCCTATGCTGAGCCTGTGTCGCCTTGATGTCCAATATTGCCCTTTCCTTTCTTGGTGATTCCATGGTAAGTGACACTTCCACTCCTGCCATTTGGTAGTGATACAGGAACAGAACAAAAACATCAGTATCGTCGGAGATAACAGCAATTTGTTTGGCCTCCCCAACACAATGCAAGACTTGTTGGACTCTGATTATATATCCCTCTTCTTGGTGGGTTCCCAGATCGTACCGAGTCTCTCTTTCTTCGTTTCTGACTTAAAGGAGACAACTATCCTCGCCTGTGACAACCAACTTGTGTTCTCTGGTACTCTGCAGATGGAACAGCCTATCTTGAGTCAGCTCATCAAATAGGATTTGAATCAGCTGTTTCTTGTTTACAAATGAAGACAGGACAACCTTCTGGACAAGCAACTTTGCTGTTCGAAGGTGATGTTTCCGTGTAACGCCTGTCTCTCTTCCATCTCGTGTTGTGGACTTGATGCTATACTCCTGATACCTGTCGAAGATGAGGTAGACGTCACTTTTGATTAGATATGAAGCAATCCTTTTCTTGATATTCACAATGAAATCAGCTACGCAACCATCCATAGGCAAATGTATAGTCCAAAGAAGGGCTGATCCATCTATGACAGTGACATCTGCATTACCAGTATTCCTTCAAGAGACTTCTACCTGGATCGACCTCTTGAGTGTGGACTTTGATCTACCAAAACATCCTTCATATCAATCTCTCGGTCACTAGATAACAATGCAATGACTCTTGAGTAGATGGCATTCAGATCATACACTTCTGAGTCATCAATCTTGACAGACGTGCATGATGCTGCCAAAGTCTCCACTTTCTTGGAGATTGTGCTGTAAAACCCACCTGGCCAAGTCTTCTCGAAACCTTCCAACATTCCTTCTCCATTCAGTACTGAGTTTTCAATGTTGACAGATGCTGGGGCTATCTTCCCACCGACGATGTTGACAATGCTTCCATATGGATGCTGCTTGGGGTCAAGGGGATCCACGCTTGAGACAAGTTTACTTCGAAGTCCATCCCTGTCCTTTCTATCAGCTTGAATCCTGACTTACCCTCCTCTTTGTGGTGCAACTAGATCCTGCTGGCCTCTGTCTCCTCTTCCATTTCTAGCATTTGGGATTCCATCTTGCAGCAGGTGTGACGACTAAGTGCCCATATTTTCAGTGCATTTTGTTTAAGTGTTATGCCTATGATCCCTCCTGAACTATGTCCGTACCTCATGAAGGTCCATTCTATGAATTGGTCACTCCAGAGTCCATTCCAAATACCATGTACATGGCGCATGATGTGTTGTCCTTTCAGGAAGAGGCGCTCAACATGAGATGGGAGGTTATCCTTGGAATGGACATAGTATAGACCAGTGCTATTCAACCTGGGTGGACAGTCCACCTTATGGGTAACGAGATTAAGTGAGGGGTGGACAGCTGTCGGATCACCTCCTCCGCCATCATTCGAAGGACATGAACAATTTGAGGGAACTTTTTGCTGCTTAGCATCTTAGGAACCTCTCCAAACACTTCTGAAAGAACATCAGGAAGCCCACTTTCAGTCATCAATGACCCAATGGCCCCCACAAAGCTCATCAGAGCATGCATCCCAACAAGACGAGGGTACATATCTTTGAAAGTTCCCGGCTGTTCCCATGAAATCTGCACAGCAACTCTGCAGAGTTGTTGGTCGCACGTCAAGACCCTGAATGACTGGCCTGTTTGAGCTATAAGTTCTTTCACTCTCATCATGGTGGCCAACATTGTATCTGGATCGGAGGGTTTCATGTCAATCAGAGGTAAGAAAACAGCTTTCGTCTTGGGCTGTGGAAGATGACCCTGCTCTCTGCTAAATTTTGTGTTGTACCCATGAAATTCTGGGCAGTCGTCCTTTGTAATGGTGTCCTGCAGGAAAATATGATTGACTTCTGAAGTTCTCCTCTCTGCAATGGCTCTGTGGGCAAGTGGCTTCATTGTTGGGACGGTCCTTACAGCATGGGATCCCGGCATTTCGGGCTGCTTAGGTCCATGGTAGAGGAATCATTGGAACTCTTTTGATCCTTTAACTGGCTGCTTCATCTTCCTCTGAGTGGATCTTGGCTGAGTACTGTGTGAGAAGGACAGCAAGTGAGTGAGTAGACTGCTTACCATTTTGAGACGGTATGTCACCATCAAAATTATCTACTACCCCTTGAACTAAACCATCACCAGCATTTGATATACCTAACCTTGTTAAATCTACAACTGCAGCTTAAGCAGCATTTTTTTAAAAATACCTTTACTCCTTGTACGAGCAACAAACACCGGAAGAAAACATACTATTGATGTGCTTCTTTGACTCTCCAATCTTTCCAGCTAGGCCTATTTGCAAACAAGTTGCATGCGACTTAACAATACTGGCGACAATGGAACTGATAAGTAATGCTGGAAGAGTATTATCAAGCTCGGGGGAAACCTTGTCTAACAACCGCAACAGAAATTCACTAGTCGACTATTTGATAAGGTCCTTATTTATATTGAGACTATAGTGATCCTTGTCAATTTGAATGTTCTTCAGAGCCTGAAGGATGTGGTTGCTTGCTTTTGTGAGAACTGTCTCTGTGCCATCCTCGTCATCATTTACAAGTCTATGCGTCTGAGAGGCACAACTGCGAAACGCATTTATGTTAGCAATACCAGGTGATGATAATACTAAGAGTTCATTACTGAATATCTCCTGTAGTCTGGAGTTCAACCCCACCAAACTTCAAGTAAGTTTCAAATAGTTCTACAGAGTTCCACATTCGTGACCTGTCATTTTGAAGGAGTATTTTCATCGCTCGTTAATTCCTTGCTTGACGAAGGTGTCTCCCCAGGTAGTGCCCTGAAGGAAGAAAACCTCTGTCGACAGTCAGCGTGGTATCGAGCCTCTTCAGCAAGCAAATCACATAGTACCCCGTCAAGACGATGCTGAGCGATCTTCGCTGAATCATAATTTCGCTGGAGACAGAGTTCTATGAGAGACTGGTTCTTGTCAATCTCTCTGAAGACATACGCGTTTCTCCATCTTTTGGAGGGTTTTTCCTATCCCTGTCAATATTACATGTCTCCCCACAAAAAATACAGTGCTTCTTGAAGTTGAATGTTTCTGGATTATCTCCAGAAAATGAACGCCTTGTGATTTTACGAGGGATAGGGGAAACATCTCCGCTACATCGTTCAGGACGATCTGTGTGAGTCCTTGAGGTGTATCGTGAAACACAACTTTTGTGGCACTTCAAAATGAATCGATAACTTTTCTCCACTTCATTTTCTAGCTCCAAATGTTTTTCATCAGCATAAATTTTACTGCACTGGATTATGTTTGTTATTCTGACGGCTCCAGCACAAATGAGCTTTTCTTTCTTGCCTTTGCAGTCAAACTTCCATCTGAAGTAGCACTCATTGGAATATTAGTATACAGAAAGCAATAGGAAAATACCTAAACCCCAGGCGGATATAATTCAATGAGAAATACAGAAAATTATTTTTTTCAACTATGGGCTCGTCCAACAATAATCAGATGGAAAGTGTTTAATATCTCGAAATGCTCAAGGGATATGACTATACTGTTTATTTCCATTTGTCCATCCGCCTGTGGTGGTTGCGCATGGTAACACTGCGTCCCGGGCTTTAAATAATATCCTATTTCGAATATTAACGGTGTGAATCGCATACAGTGAATTCTTAAAACACTTTTCAGTTGAAATGTACTCCCAGATATCCATTTATTTAACTAAAACTTACACATAGCGTAACTATTTAAAGCCTGGGACGCAGTGTTACCATGCGAAAACACTACAGGCGGATGGACAGATGGAAAAAAACAGAGTATAGGCACCCCCCTAAATTTTAAAGAGCTACTCCCAGGCTGAAAGAAACAGCAGAGAAAAAAACTTTATACGACAAAACCAGGCTCCTCAAAAATCAAAGGTTTGGGCCCCGGACTATAATAGGTGAACATAGAAACAAACGGTAAGTTTTAAAAATGTAATATGATCATTTTGTGATTGCTAAAAATAACGTTCTTCCTTTTTTATTCAGCAAAAATAGGATACAAATAAAAAAAAAAAATAAAGTATGCAAGTAATCCGAGATAAGTAAAAAGAGAGGTTAAATATGAATTAAAGCAAAAGCAATAAGATAAAAGAATAGAAAAAAAGCAAATAAAAGACGGCTTGACACTCAGGAGACATCTTCAAAGGTATGGAAGGGAAAAATACACAAGTTTTTCTTCTCACAAAGTTTGTGATATTGGAAAGGGTCCCCAAAAAATGTTAGTAAAAAGGAAGAGGAGGCGAAAAATTATTTTACCAAAAGGACAAGTGTTAACGAATTCACTATTCATACAATATAAAGGAAGACAGAGCAAGAGAAAATAACTGAAGAAGTATCAAGTGAAGAATTTCAATGGATTTTGAGAGATGATAGGAGCACAGCAAGGGATTTCTCTCAGAAACTTTGCTAAGAATTAAAATGAAAGATAATTCAGTATATTGATAGCTTTTTACTGTTCTCAAATACAGATTCCAAATGCTTTGGTGTCAGTTCTTTTTCAAAAATTTTTATCGCTATGAAATTTCACTTCTATCTGAATGTCAGTTAAGTTTATACTTTAATTCGTTTTGTATAAATCTTTAGAGACAAATGTAAACTTTCATACTTTTTTTCTTTCTAAATTATTCAACTCCTGTCGTGCATCTGAAGAACGTTCCACATTACTATAACACACCGCACCAGTTTCCTCCCTACATTTTACATATAATATTTTTGGGACCTAGTAAGTCGGCTAATTTGGAATATTTCCATACTGCATTTAGTGAAAAGGACAGATTGTAAAATAGATATATGTCCGCCGAAAAGTGGCATTTTTTTAGTCATTCCATATGCAGGTGACATGAAAGAAATTTATATAGTTTTTAAAAGCAGAATAAGTAGTTTACATCTACAGGCTAATTGTTAAGGAAAAAAGAATGATTATATAAAAAAGCAATGGTTCCCCAAAACAGCAGGAGGGAGAGTCCTGATGCGTGGGGAAAAAAAAAATTCTGGAAAGGGAGAAGGTCTTATTGAAAGCAGTCCCATGTACAAGTATTTACTAAGACCTCGAAATCACTGAGGTAATTTTTTTCACTAACAGTAATCGTTCCGATTCTGACCCTCCATAATTCTGTAAACAGATCAGAAAATTTAAAAATGATTAGAGCAATTATTATCATAAGATTGATAGTCGCAGATAATAAAGAGATGAAGGTGAAACAATATTACTAAAAGTGAGATTAGGAGGGAAATTTTCCTTTTTCTATCCATAAGATTTCTCTTTACTCGTGGCTCAGTATCCCTGCTTTCTGTTAACTACGTTAATATTTATTTTAAGAATACTGGTAAGATATCAAAAAGCTAACTTTATGTATCTTACTTGATGGTTCTACTGATATCTGATTAAGTTCGAATTATACTTTCTCTCTTTTCTATCTCTGCTTGATGGAAAGTTTAATCATCAATCTAAATCATTGTATCAGAAGGAAAGGAATTTAACAGACAACTTGCCGGTTCATATCAAATCTTGTTTGGTCATTTATTTTTCCTACTTTACGTATTATTTATAAAGCAAAATGAAAATCTGATATACACGGTACATTCACTGTTTGTTTTCTTCAGCAAGTATAAGCTTCTCCATCAGTATACAAATTGTATTCATTATAATAGCCTAAGTAACATTAAGACATATCATCTAATCTATTTTGCAATATAAGTGAAAAAAAAGCATGCAAACATATAATTAATGTTGTTAAGAACGTAGTATTTTGAAACTAAGAAATCAATAAAAGCACAGTAGCAAAAACCGAATCTTGTCCAGTTTGCCAAATTTTTGTAATGGTTATATGGAAACAGATGAAACCTTTAGAACCGATTGCAGAAGAGATCTACAGCCCAATAATGAACAGCACGGATTCAGTAAATCAGCTTAACATTGTGTTCACTGCTTTCAAAAATCATCTCACGCAACGTAAAGTCTGATGCATAAAACAAGTAAAATATTCAAGAAGCTTTGTAGAGCAATCACCCGCTTCGCATTAGAAAATGTCTATATAAAACGACCCTATGATGGATTGGATATAAATCGCATTTAGCTGATAAGGAAAAGTTATATGAGTAAGAAGAAAAAAATGAAGAGAAGAAAAGGACAGCTATTTTTACTCTCTCTAATGAAAGCGAAGAGATCACAAGGGAAAAGTAATGAAAACTTGTCCACAATGTATTGAAAACAAAAATCCTGCGAATGCTGGGACAGAAATAGTAAACAATAAATGGGTAATAAAATAAATGATGGTAATAGAATAGGCAAGCAAAAGAGAAATTAAAAACAAGGAAAATAAAACCAAACAAATTAATACGAAGGAATGGCTGGAGGCGTAGCACATGAAGGTGACCAGTGAATTAAAATACCCGAACTGAAACTTCGATAACTTATTGAAATTCTAAAAATATTGCCGGCTGCTATTCTTTTTTCTTATGTAAATTTGATATTCCAGTTGAAGACAACCTGTATCGAGCATATTCACCGTATTGTATATTTTTTTTTTTTTTCAACATATCCTAACCAAACCATGAAGAAGATTATTAGATATCCTAATGCTACACTTATGATTCTTTTTAATTAGCATTGGAATTCTTATTAAGGAAAATTATTTTACACATAATACTTCCGAGGTAAGATAATATCTTTTTTAACATTATATATATATATATATATATTATATATATATATATATATATATATATATATATATATATATATATTTCGATATATATATATATATATATATATATATATATCTATATTTCTTCTTAGTAATACATTCTGTAAAAGTAGCTAAAACATCTGTCTAAGGTAGAAAAGAATGAGAGAACACAGACAGATGAAGATCATCAAATAAAACATCTATGTCTAAGGAGAAAGAATGAGAGAAACAGACAGATAAAGACATCAAACAAACTTTAATTTGAAAAGAGATACCTTTGCTTCTTTTGTTACGTGATCGGGAAATTATTTCTTATTCATAGAGCCTAAGTGCTACAGAATATATCATTTACGTACCTCACAGTAGACATCACTCTCTCTTAGTTTGCAGTATTTTATTCATGAGTCACAAAGGTCCAGTGCTTACGTAACTTTCAACAATCCCCGTCACCGATGATACACTCCTGCGATATACAGAAAAGATGTGGCAGCCAGAAACGCTGAAGTTCCAGGCAAATTATTTAATGGTGCTAAGAAATTCATACTTCAGTTACGATCAAAAATAAAACCATTCTTTTCACGTTGCAGCCTGGTGTAAACTAAATCAAATGTAAATAAAATAGTGTTATATGATAGAGACAACACAAATGAATCAAAGCCTGCTTTTCTTTCACTCTTGATGATATATATATGCTAGTTCTTGACTGATATTTTTATTTACTAAATGTCTAGACAAATTTTCAAATCATCTCCATCCCACGTGGACAAGATATTTGAGGCGAGAGCTTCCTGCTAAAAGCTTTCTGTCTTTGTTAAGGGTGAGTAAACAAGGACACAGAAATGTTTTGACAACGTCCTGACAATTGCAGTTGTCTCTGACTTGAAATTTCAAAATTTCTGATATACTTTGGTATTTTCATAGATATTTGGGAAAGTGGAAAAAATAACCTTCTTCTAATAATAATAATGATAATAATAATAATCTTCTTTGAAGAATAATAGAGTAATTTCCTAAGTATCCTGGCGCATTTTCCTGACATCTGAGACAGAATTCTGCAGAAATCAGAAGAGAACGGCAATGTCATTCAAATTTTACAACATACGACCCAAAGGCTTCGTTTTGACACGGAAAATCTATTTGTTTACCGGTTTAATTTAACAGAAAATATAGGAGGGACTTGTTGTTACACTGTACACCCAAACTAAGAGGTTTAAACTTATGAGAATCACCACTGTCTAACATCCACTGACCAAATATTCCAGCTTTCAGTACTGTATTTTACAGTGCAGTCCTTACCAATTTTGATCCAAATTTTTAAACATTCAGTTTCTTTCTTAAAAATGTAGTGCTACAATTTTCTTTACGACGTTAAAACGCTTTGATTGTTTAGTTACTAAGGAACAGAGATAGAGTGAAATATGACCCACTTCTTGAGCGTAATTCTTGAGGGAATATAGCTAAACAAATTTCTACTTGGACAGAATACTTACGTATATGAACATCCTGCTTGATCACCTCACTTGAACAGTCTGCTTTACTGCGGTTGAATCCGGGGTGTAAATCAAGACGGTCAAGAAGTTATTTCTTGGACCGTGGGAAACCAAAATGCTTCACCTACGCCCAGGATTAATTGCCATCCCCGCCCCCGCATCACCGTCCACCCCCTCAACCCACTGGTCAGCTTATGGGCAGCATAATTGCAACAACCAAACTGGTGACATTGTCAGACGATCAAGCAGGAACCTGACATAAATATTCTGTCTGCGTAGAAATTCCAACTAGTTACATTGCCTCTGAAAAGGGTCTTCATACGCTCCGAACAGAGCAATATCTCAGTCTTCCCTTTCTCTCCACTTCACGTTGAGGTTCCTTCGAAAACCCTTCTGGCTATTTGATTATATCTCTACAACCACTGAGAGATATACTGTTGATGACCTTTTGTTCAAGAAAGTAAATGTATTGGAAAAAAAAAAAACATTTCACACGAGTGAAGTTCACTGAAGATGTGTGAGTTCTAGCGGAAATCCATTTGAGTTTATGGCCGAAAATACTCTAACAACGCTGATATAGAAGTGTCGAATAGAATGAGTTTTTCCTTTAACGAAAATGGAAAAAATAAGTTTTCTTGCAGTCGCTGAGTTTAGGGGATAAACAAATGCTGTTACTATATATCAACCAAACATGCGAAGATCCCAAGGGCGGGACGAATAATGAACTGACGTCTCTTTGTTGTGATAAAAGGGTGGCCTTAGAAGACCCTGCTCAAAAAAGGTTTTCTTACATAAACATCCACGAGTTTGAAAATCTGTAAAACACAACTGATTTAAATATTCTTACTGGAAACTTTTTTTTTTCTTAAACTTCAGAATGAAAGACACTTTTATCACAAACTGACTTCTACGTCAGGCCATTCACCCTGTCGTCTATATGATTTTAATGCTATGATTGCCACATGGAACCTACCCATCCCTTTATCAGCTTGATTACTCTTTACTCTGCTGGTCATGTTCATCATCGTAATTGCATATCTCTCGATATCGACACAAGCATTACATATGTCTATTAGCTGGCATTCATTCATTTATATACTCTCAAACTTCTAAGGCAACCGATTCATAACAAAATATCCCTGCACCTTCGTGCTTGTCTAAGCTGAAATTTCTCTTTATCATTCAACCCCCCTTTTTTCTATAATACTCATAAGTAAATTTCTAGCGTACACCTTTCCTGGTGTCATGATTCGTTGTCTCTGCCATCTATGTCTAAAGAAAAAACCACTATTTGGAAATTTCCTTTCTTAAATCGTAGTTTCGCCATCCTAGTCAGTCTCACTCATTATCTCGCTATTGATTTCCTTGCATTAATTATCATCGTAGTGTAGTTTACTTTCATGTAAATGATCCGTTGATGTTCAAACATTACTGCTCTTCAAGTTAAGTTCGCATCATGAAACTCAACTTCTCCACAGCACGGACGGTTTCACTCGCAGCAAAACTCCTGGCTACAAAGTTACGAAACCGGTAGACGTTAGACGTTCCAGGTCATCTAAGTGCGTGAACCAACATTTCAAATTCAGAATGTCGGCTTCACCTGCTGCTGCCCACTGAGTACAGCTTTCCCCAACATTTGAATATGATGACTTTTTCAACTATCGTACTTCTTAAATGTAACTTTTCTGATTAAGGATTTACCATTTAATATTCTAACAACACCTTCTGAATCCAATAACATAAGGGTAACGCCTAAATCAGATTCGCTGCAGAGCACCACCAACATATAACAAATGTGTCTCGTTATCGAACTTCTCAGTTCCAGAGGTCCTTTATTCCTGACACCGTTGGACTGTGGAACAGCCTCCCAGACGAGGCCGTGCAATAGGAACTTCAAAAGTTCAAGCGAAGGTGCAATACATTACTATCCTAATACTGTTCTCTTTAAATTGCAATACAATTTCATTTATTTATTCATTTGTTAATTTTGCTTTTGTTTGTCTTACTTATTCCTAATGAACATCATGTTCTTTAGAGGAGTCGTTGCAATTGATCTCAATTTTCGCCCTGATTGGGTTTCCCATTCTTATTACTAAGGCAATCATTGTTTACACACTTACTGAAGTATCTAAGCATAAAGGTTGCTGAACAGTATGTTATTGTGAAGAAACTGTTCATTAGGATAATTAAACACTTAACGATATAATTGATTAATCGCAAATGGAAGATTATTAAAACATTAATTAGGAAGTTAACGATCATATAGAGACAGCCATTAATATCTTCCTTACATCAAGATCTTATTATGCGGATAATCTGTCAATAGTCATCTGTGTATATAAGGACGACTAGCAAAGAAATGGCCACAATGTCCTATTTCTCTATTTCTTTTCAATGGCTTTACCTCAGTGCCTTTACAACGATACCTTCATCAATTTCGTTCATGTAGAAAGTTCCAAATGTTTATTAAATGACCAGTCAGAACAGCTATCAATAATATAATTAAGAAAAATAATTATTTAACTTTCCTTATGACTGAAGAACTAATACACTGTTGGATCTTCGTAAGATTTTTTTTTTTAGATTATAAATATACGAAAATATGTCCAGAAGTAAGTCTGACATGTATTAATTAAAATTGGCCGATGGAAAAAAATGAAAACAATAGGATATGCATGTTTTTAAATGCTGTATCTAAAATACATTGATTGTCAGAGGAAAAGATAATAGAATTCGCACCAACCAATTATTGGTAATTAATAGTGAGGAAAAGTGATACACACACACAGACGCTAAACTATTCTCCACATAAATTTTGACTGTATATTTCTACGTTTTAGCATAATTTTTATATGCTTTCATATTCATCCCATTTTTTCCTGTAAAGTGTATGTTAGTGTGTGTGTGTATGACTCACACGAGCACTCGTGTGAGTTTGCGTATTTTTTTGACTGAATGCTTTATTTTTCGCGTCTACTGCAGCAGGTGAGCAAAATATTCCTGTTTTATTTCGGAAAAACAAAAAAAGAACGGGGCAAATATGTTTTGTCTCTTTTAATCAACGAACGGCAATTTCTTTTTGGACCGATATAAATTTCCCAATTTTATGCTTTGTGGGTGAGCAATGAAAAAAAAAAGTCTACTGTCGAACTTTCCCTTTTTATTTTCAGTTCTTATGCTCAAATTTGTTTTATTTTGCTGAAGAAAATAAGTCTCTTAGTTTCTAGAAATTTTACGAAAGCGTAGAGTAATGAACTATCAAGAGCATTTATGAAGTATAAAATTATGCGCATATTTTCATCTACACATAAGACTATATACCATGTATGTGATAAAACTACAAAATCCAGCTGAAGCTTTTATTGTATTGTAGTACAGCAGTGATTGATGATTCTGTCTTACGAATGTAGAGTATAGATACACATAAAATGTTTGTGACTGCTTATTGCAATTACATAATTAACAAAAGGGGCTCATGGTTT
>NC_061109.1:35686465-35707192 GCF_015104395.2 Macrobrachium nipponense
AACTTTAAATTCACTTTGGTGAGGATACATGGTTTCATTCCAGGTACCAATAAATGAGCCTCCAATAGTATATTTTCCAATGCATGGTGGTGCATATGTAGAAAGCGCCCTCAATGATTTGGGCATGCAGACTACCAATTTCATACATAATGTAGTTCATTGATTACATGCAACCTTTCACCATGAGCCTATGATATCGTGGCCATGTGACATTGATGAAATCAAGGAAGACAAAACACCTAATGATGTTTACAATCTAGTTGCATTGCTTGCTGACCCAAAGTCTGATATTGTGAATGGTCGAGCAGTGGTTAAGGAGTCTTTACAGTCAGCAGTGCGTTTCCTATCAGAGTGCTTAATGCATCTGATTACAGGTAATCGGCAACCTTTGCAAGTTGGAAAGAATGAAAAAAGTTTTTTTGGAAATGAAAAAGGAGAATAGAGAGGTGGTAAACAGCTCAGTAGCAAAGAAAGTAATTGATGTTTTTATGCAACATATAACATCTGTGAGCCTGACCTTATTCACAGCTGATGGTTTGTTTCACTAGCCAGTTGAATCGAGTTCATGACAGTATTGAACATGTCTCTCCTCCGGATAAGTACCATGTACTCATAGATGTTGGAATGGCATGGAATAAAGTGCCACCAAGTAAAACCTGGTCTGAATGTGCTAGAGAAGCCTCTTCACTTACATAATAAATCCTCATCCCCTGGCAATATCCTGTCATCTTATCAATGACATCTATAATGAAGAAGTGCTGAGTAACAGCACAAAATTTCAGGAACAGCAACGCATCTTTCCAGTTGGTAATGATAAAATGCCTGCTGGGTCAGCATGGAGGGCTTTTATGTCAAAACCTTCTGATAAACGGAGGCTGCAGAAATTTCTCCTCCATGAATGATCCGTAAATGCGAGATGTAGACATATACTTCACAGAGGCCACTTCTTGTTACAATGTAAAAACGGGAAATCGTGAACCAAGGTTTGAAGCTGATTCAGCTAGTGAAGCTGACACGAGCTTTTTGTCATGCTGCAAAAATTGATCATTCACTTCCTGTTGTGTTTGTTTTTGAAGATACCGAGGTATGGATTAGGGCTTCATATGCTGGCCATCTAACTGAACACGATATATATATGTACAGGAAGAGATCAAGAGACCCTCCAGCATATTATTCGTGTCACCACATGAAATGCTTCTTCTGCTTTAGGTATTTATACATTTACTGGGGTAGATACAGTAGGTGGATTTTTTGGTTGTGTTAAGGTAACAGATATGAAAAGAATGCGAAATCCTACTAACCAAATCAATCTTTGGTGAGGTGATGACTAAATTAGGATGTGAAATACTTTCAGATGATTTTATTAAAAAACTTGAAATGTTTATTATTAGAATAATCTATAATGATCCAGTAAGTGTGGACCTCTATGAAGCTCGTGCGCAGAAAGGGCGTCATTTCTCTACTAATGACTTACCCAGACATCCTCTTGATTATGATTCCTTCAAACAATACTGTCTTCGAGCTCACCTGCAGGTATTTTAATGGAAATATGCAATGTGTATGAAAAAACTAATTCCATCTCATTTTGGATGGAAATCAAAAGGTGGGAAACTAATAACAATCATACATACCACCCTCGCACTACCTGGCAAACAATCTCTTTCAAATGTTGATGATTACCAAGAAAATCATTCAGACGAATTTTCGACAGACTCTTCAGATGTATGGAGTGGAAACCATGAGTCTGTCCATTTTAAATATTAATCTCAGGTACTTAAATAGGACATTATTGTTTGTGTTATTACCTCATGAACATCATCTGCTTTATATAAAGCTTGTAATTTGTAGATTATACTTTGTTGATATACTGAACTATTACGATAATTCAAGTAACACTATTTCTAATATTACTTAGTCAACTACTTGTAGAAATCTAGAATCATATTCAATGAGCAGATATTGATACCCCTGTTTCTAATTCCCAATGTCAGAAATACTGAACACTTGGTTATTTTATAATTTTTTTACGTATAAACCTTATTCTTTGTGTATATTTTACTGTTTCATATTTGCAATATTGAACCCTCATATCATATGTCATAGAGGATCCTGCATTCAGATTAAAATCCTATTTCTGCTAGAATGTAGTGTGATAATTCAAGATACCATAGGTTATGGAATATGATACATATCTAAGATTCAATGTGATAAAGTTACTGTTTTGCTTTTTGGCATTATCAATTTTTCTCTTTATTGATATTTCACAACTGTAACTTATTATCAGAGATGAACAATCAATTGAATATGTTTATTGGTTATGCACCGTATATAACTATATGTATCAAACTACATATTTGACATTAATTATCCATGTAATGCTTTATATGGCTTATTAGAAAAAGTTAGTGTTTTTTGCTAAAACATAGAATTTTCATTATAATACCCCATCTGGATAAAATTTATTATGCAAAATCACGTATGATAGTAAGATTTGTATAAAAAAGATACGTCATTGGTTTTCTTTTTTAAATAAAATAGTGCTCATATCTGATAATTATGCATATTACGCGTAATTCGTTCTCTGCCTTTTTTTGTGCCAATTTTCCAAAATACCAGTCAAACGACGGGATTAGATGAGAGACTCCCAGGCTGAAATTCATCAAATTGATGCTACCAATGAAATTCAAGCATAAAAAAAGGTCCCCTCACATTGCACACGGGCTCATCTGTAACCCTAACTGGACTATATGGGACGCGGTGCGATCGCGAGAGAGGCTGTGAAGAGGGATGGCCATAGAATGTAAGTAGGCCTTGTTACTAATCCTTATTTTTTAAGAGTCAATCTTACCTTCAAAAAAGGCAACAGATTTTGTATCTTAATAGTTAGTTTACAGCAGTCCACATGATAAAAGGCTCTATTTATGATATGGGAAATATCAACATACACAAAATATTACAGTAAAATAAATGAAGGGTAATGATTAAGGCCCAATTGTGAAATCTAAGTTCTAATGACGTTAAAGTTTTATAAATTAACTATACAGAAAATAAGTGCTTAGTATATTCCAGATATTGGGTGAAATATTAACATGATACTTAAACACTGAAAAGAAGTATTTAAGGCTACTCGAGCTACGAAGGAAATTACCCCAAAAGGATTTCTTACTTCGAGGCGGGGAATAACTACCAAGTACTCTCTTATCTGAAAAAAAGATATTGTATATTATCTCTTTGCCAGCAAATATTCCAGTACGATGATGATTATTTATTAACAGGAAAATTTTCCTTGTGTATATAAGCTGCTAGGGAAGACATTTCGGGAATATTCGAACAACTCCCAAAGGACAGTGAACGTTGAAGTGAAAAGTAAGTTTGATGGCGTTTATGTCTCATGAAATACGAGAGTTTGCCGCAGACCCACAAACTGGAATGGCAGGAAACGAAGGGGAACTCCAGCTCGACCGAGAGATGGACAGCGGCCACCAAAATCATCCCACGAAAGATTGGTAGAAAAATAAACTGCTGTATTTTTCGTTAGGGCCATCCGTCCTGAAGGGATGGGGAAAGTTCAAATGACAAAAGTTTGTAGATGCTTTTCAGGTTCAAAGAAGAAAGGAAACAGAGTTGAATGCAGGTGAGGGCAAACGCAGCATTCGTTTTTCAATTATCCGAATAGATTAGTGTTGAGGGGAAATAAACCTTTGATTTAAGAAATGAGTTATACCAGATAAGTGGTGGGTAAATAGCTTATAGCCCTAGAGAGAATCATTTTTGTTTTATGTCTGTTACCTTGACCATTCATATTTCCAGATATAACCACCCATCTTTTACGTACAAACAAACACACGCACGCACACACACACACACACACACACACACACACACATATATATATATTTATATATATATATTAATATATTAATATATATATATTATATAATATATATATATACGTATATAATATATATTATTATATATATATTATATACATATATATATAATATATAATATATTATATATACTATATATATATATATATTATATATTATATATATATATATATATATATATATATATATATATATAATATAATATAATATAGTATGTTATCACTCGTGACAGTCATTCCTCCATTTTGTGCCTCATACAAGAGGCTTGTAAACAAAATTTCAAAGACCTCAAGCACTTGGGTGCCCTACCCGAAGCCTCACCATGTACACCCCCATCCTAGACCAGCCTACTCCCCAAGGTCTCTTAACTTTCAGAAGCCACTGCAAGTCAACAGTGCCAACTTGGCACCTCCCATATGGGGAATTGTGATGCAAGTCTAGGCCTCAAACGAGGGGATTGAGAGTCGATGAACAGCACGAAAAGCCTGCCAGCAGTGTCCCCCCGATTCAAGGGCCTGGGGGAGGTAGCTGGTCAGAGCGTGGGTTCGCGGCTTCACATTCGAACTTCCATCACGGGCGGATGTGCCACTCCATCCCCCGAGAGACAACTGTCTCTCTCTTAATAAGGTGAGGTGTCTGTTGTATGAGAACCTCATATCCTCACCTATCCTTCCATCTTCCCTTTTATATCATTCCATCCTTCCCTCCTATCCATATAGAAAGAAATTCTGCCTATCAATCCTTTGTTCCATCCCAGGTCCTATCTGCGTGGTATTCGCCTCGTCTCAATCCCCCTCACCCTCTGACAGTATGTTAACCTCCATTCGATAATGTTTAAGCCTTATATATTGTTAATTGCTGCATTCACTTGTAATTAAATATCAAAGATTTGACTACGTGACTCCATCGCTACTTCAAATAGTATAAATAATCTGTATATATAAGTAATACTGCAGTGTAATTGAATGGTTAAGTGAATTAGGGAATCCGTTCATCTTAGCTAGTGTTCATTGCCGTAAATTTCCATTCCAAAGAGCGAGAGAGTAATTTTTGCTGAAAACCTCCACAAACCGTTATACCTCCACTCCACTCCAAACAAGCTCTCTGCGGCTTCAAAAATCAGCGGTTCAACTGATTTTTAATATAGTTATCTTATATATAAAATAATAATATATTTGGCATCCGTTGTGCTCCCCCTTTCTCTATTATTATACATAAGTAATTTGCAAATACATTAGTGCCGGTACTTAGTGTCTTAATGCCGGCTGGCGATAAAAAGTAAAAATGTCCCCTTCTATCTTTGGTGACTAAGGCAAACCTTTATTTCTTTGTAAGTAAATTATACTACAATTGGAGTTGGAATCGTGGAAGCAACACATCCAAGAAAACTTTATATTTATTAAAACCTCTAGTAAGTTTTAGCCAGGGATCTGGATGCTAATAAATAGGGTAAATAGGAATTTAAATTCCCGCTAACGTTCGTAACCATAATGCAAAAAATCGCTGTGTTTTGTGTTCATTTTCACATCTTAAATGTAAAGAAAATTGCATTCGTTTGTGGAGCGAAACCTGTTTAAAATCCCGCGACACATTAGAGTGCATGTGTGTGTGTGTGTGTGTGTGTGTGTGTGTGTAGAAGAGGGAACGCTTGTTTGCCGCCCAGGGCAGCCAACCGTCAAGTGTTAAATGATCGAGGGTTCAATATCGTTCATAGAGAGCAATGAAAATTAGTGTTTAAGTTGTTCATATTATATTAATGCATTTATATCCTTGGACTTAGAAATAATCATGATTTAAGGGAAAAAGTTACGAAACTTAGCTTTTGTACATATGAGTTGTAAACAAAGGACCGACCTGAGGTAGTTGAGCTCCACACACGCACGGTCTAGGTATATTAGGTCTGCCGAGAATCAGCTTTAAATAATTCTATATTTATAATTCACAGCACCTGGGTGATCATGTTCTAATGGGTCCTGATTTAATTTTTGTGTTAGAATATATTCTACATCATAATTTTATATTAGAATCTCATATAGACACACTGGTGAGTGACACGATAAAATCACGCCCTTTTGGAAATTGTACGTGTACTTTCATCTTGCGTTGCATACTCTCATTTTTGTCATTATATTGATAACTTTATATAAAAGAGTTTCCTGTGTCCAAGTCTGTTTCATAAGCATTCCTGAATTTTACGTCTCCAACCATACATGATGAGTTCATCATATCAAACCAGTCATTTATCATAGAGATAAATTCCGCAGTAACCTTTCAGTTACTGCTTCGTAACAGGACCCCCTCTCCTAAAAATTCAAAAGACTTAGCACGGGTACTTGACATCAGCTGCACAGCATATTTTACCCGTTTAAGTTCAGTGTTTTCTAAGTTTATGTGAATTTTAGTAATCTTGTGATCTAGACCATATTCTGTTCGTGTCTTCCTTAACATTTCCCTTATACAATACTCCGAAATCAGTGTCCCATCTTCGAAACAGAACCCCTTCTTTATAAAATGATGTCTTGTAAGTTTTATCATATGTGGGGCGTCGGCAAATAAGAATATTTCCCTACCATGACTTTGATTTTTAATTGAAACTTTCTTTGATTTCACTGGGTCAATCCTAAAAGCCTTCAATAATTTAAGATTATTCGCCCCTAGATCATGAACAATTGCAATTACTAGGTAGCCTGCATTCTCTACTTCCTCAATAATTCCTATTATAATCTCATGGACACATGATTTGTCAAAATCATAAAATATGGGTTGACTCCATTTACCAATCAGACCCCTCAGCATGGTAACCTGAACTTTTCGATATGGTTTATACAATCTATCTGTTCCTTTATCGTAACTCCAGTGCTTTGTGATGCTCATTTCATCGGAAGATACTACAGCTAGCCTCTCTTCTATAGTAAAAGTTTCAAGGATGCGTCTAGAATCGCACTGTATACCGAAACCATCTGCTTTCAATTTTGATGTACAACTAGGAGAGTCAATACAATCTATGGGGTCTCATATGCATGTCAATCCAGGTGATCTTGCTCTGAGGTCAAACAAAGATTTTCCAGGTGTTATTTTGAGAAATGTCCGTTACAAATCTTGTCTTTGGGTCAAGCAAACATTTTCCTGGTGAGATTTTAAGTGGCTCCAGACCTTGCTTAGAGTTCTTGACCTGTTCAAGGACAAAATATCTGCTAAAATTGTGGGCTGTCACTCGTGATGGTCATTCCGCCATTTTGTGCCTCATGCAAGAGGCTTTGCAAGAAAATTTCAAAGACCACAAGCGCGTGGGTGCCCTACCCAGAGCCTCACCATGTACACCCCCATCCTAGACCAGCCTAGTTGCCCAAGGTCTCTTACTTCCAGATGCCACTGCAAGACAACAGAGTGAACCTGGCACTTTCATTATGGTGAATTGTGATGCGTGTCTAGGTCTAAGACAAGGGGATTACGAGTCAATGACCAGTAGGAAAGGTTCAGGAGCAGTACCCCCCAACTCAAGGGTTTGAGGGGGGTAGCTGGACCGAGCGTGGATTCACAGCTTCACATTAGAATTTCCATACCGGGCAGGTGTGCCACTCCGTCCCCCTATCCTTCTATCTTCCCCTTTATAACATCCCATCCTTCCCTCCTATCCAGATAGAAAGAAATTCTGCCTATCAATCCTTTGTTCCTATTTACCTTTGTTCCATCCCGGGTCCCAACCGTGTGGAATTCACTTCGTCTCGGTCCCCTCACCCTCTGACAGTGCGTTAATCTCCATTCGATAATGTCTAAGCCTTTACTATTGTATAATTGCTGTATTCCCTTGTAATTAAATATCAAAGATTTGACTACGTGACTTCATTGCTATGTCAGCTGGTATACATAATCTGGATATATAAGTAATAGTGCAGTGTAATTGAAAGGTTAAGTGGATTAGGGAATTCAATCATCTTAGCTACTGTTTAATTGTTGTAAATTTCCCTTCCACGGAGCAAGAGAGTAATTTTTGCTGAAAACCTCCACAAACCATTATACCTCCACTCCACTCCAAACAAGCTCTCTGCGGCTTCAAAAATCAGCGGTTCAACTGAATTTTAAGATAGTTATCTTATATATTAACTAATAATTGCAGCACTTTTTTATAACTTACTTTTATATAGTACTGTTACTTCCCAAGGCAGTGTAAAAACTACCAGGAGTTATGTTAAACCCAAGGAGGTGGAATTCCTCCCTTTATAACTGATGAGCCTTTTTTCTTTACTGATTAAAAGCAACCAAGGACATATATTCATTCCTTTTTTTAGGAACTAGTACCACCTGTCGTGCAAGGGGTAAAGAAGCGGTAAACGGTACCACTCAGACATTGTTCATAATAAATTCACTCAGGTTACTGAATTATTATGAACCTATCACTGGGAATAAAGTCCTTAATGGTAGATGAACCCCATTAGTTGACGCCAAAGACTCCCACATCTCCATCCTCGGGGAAATAAATAACTAATTTACTGGTATACCTATATTTTTCTGATAGTATTGATGTGCTACTATTTTATACATATAAAAAAGATGTAGTGAGTTCCAAAGCTGAATAAGTTCCAAGATCGGTGGGTCCCTTTTCTTAATCAAAATCAAAATCACACCATGTTTCGAATCTTACATATTTTCAGGATGATAAGCCTCAAACAATTTCAGGTAGTTGTATCTGCATGATAAATGCTCTTAACCCTATAAACAGCGTCACTTCTTAAATGCATATACATTACTTCTGGTGCGTATAAACTACCGACTATATCGCATATAACCTAAAACTGACGTTATAAGGAGATAAGCACATTATAGTGTGAATTTGTTTGTATATTGGTTCTCGAGTGTTTACGGGTATGTTGTTTTGTTGTTCCTTGAATGTAGTTCCCGCAAAAATTTCCAAATTAAATAGAAAGAAAAAGAAGCAGTTTTACTTATTTCATTTTATGTTATCTTATTCAGCTATTTATTTATTTATTTTTGTCTGGCGTTTTCAAAGATCTGGATCATACCGAGTTTGTGTGCTCGTAATTTTTTTAGCCTTCTTATACATGTTAAGAAAAAAAGAAAATCATGGCAGTGCTGAGTTACTGGTATCATGCTTACATTGTATATTCTTGAAAAGGTTAAGAATATGATACAAAATAGCATATCATGAGAAAATAGGCCAGATCTCTTATTGTAATTTATAACATTTACTAATATTTCAGATGATTGTTCCTTCCCGCTGGACCATGGCACATATAAAAACATTCAAGTTAAAATATAAAATATTATCATCCAAACTACAGTAAGTTTCATTCATTGTTTCAGACATTTTCAAATAACTAGCAAAAATACAAAAAGCTGAGCGTCTAACATCAAGACCAACGAGATAGACCTGTTCGGTGTGATGTCACGACGTTGACCTTGTCCCTGCCACCTGGTAGTCCAACTCTCTGAGGCTGGTGACTCACTCGACTTTTTATCTTCCTTCCCTTACATCACTTGGACACAAGATTTTTTCGTGGTTCCATTGTTTTATTTATGAACTAGAACATAAAACTTATATGGGCATCATGAGGTAGCGAGTCATGGATACATCTTGTGTCCTTTATTGGACGAACTTACTGTGGTAAGCAGATAAACTCGGAAATAAGTTCACTGCAACAGGTACTACCTATTTGACTTTTGTCTCTGGATGACTTTCGACTGCAATATAAATACCTACAGTCTGCATTTTATTTAGGAGTTGTGAACAACAAGGTCAGGTGCAATATAAAGAAAGACTGATTTAGCTTACATTGAATTTTAGTAGGAATTCATGTCAACCAATGCTTAACAGTCGAATATAGGCAATCCTAAGTCAAAAAACTCCTAGTGTAGCCTATAACAAACAACACCCACTGTAGCCTATGCAGTATTTTTATATAAGCATTCTGCAGCGATCCAGACAATGGCAATTGACGTTTTCTTATGTTATTTTACTTGCTGTACAAGATTTGAAAGTAATATTTATTTGGACGACTATAACTGAACAGTAATTTACCTTTGAAGACTACATGGCGGTACCAACGGGTGCAGTGTACGGACATAAAGAGTTCAAAGGTAAATAAAAGTTTAGTTATAGGGGAACAAAAAAATATTCCCTTGAACTCTTTTAAAGCAAGTAAAATAACATAGGAAAATGTCAACTGCCATAGTCTAGGTTCCCGTGAAATAGTTATATAGATCTACTAAGTGTTTGGTTCTGGCAGAGAAATGTAAACAAAGCCGCCATGTTTGAACACGCAACCACAACGGACCCATAAGTTCATTCGAGCAGTGCCATTTTGCTTGGTGAGACGTACCTGTGCACAATCTGATTTAATCAACCGATATCACACGTTTAACATATGACTAGAAAATGGTTATAAGATTAGTGTGAAAATAGTAGGATAAAGCGTCTACTAAGTTAGTTTATCGAGTGAAATATTGTAAATCAGATCAGGTGGCAGAAAGCTCCAACTGTGGAAGAAGATGGCGAAATCTTGCTTGTTTAGCAGACATGCAATATGATGAGCTAGTAGGAAGGGAGCTGGCATTTCTCATCTATGAGATCAATAACAGCCCTAATCAAAAAGATATAAAAGTATTCATAGACTTATTAGAAGGATATGATCCTTCAAACTGGAATAAATCATCAGAAAACATCATGAAAATAATTTAAGTTCCAAATAAAATTCAAGTGGTCAAGAGACTTATAAAGAAAATGTACATCAATCAACATATTCTGACAAAGAAAATGAATAAGGTGAGCATTGTGAATATACTAATTGATGCAATAGGAAAAAGAATGCCAAAAGCATGCAAACTGTGTAAGGTGTGGTATAGCATAGTCAATCTACAAAACCTGATAAGAAAATGTTCAGCAAGCAACATTCCCACGCATTCTTAATGTGCTGAAGACAGGCAAAATATGAGTAAGGATACCAGAGTATTTTGCTCAACATGTCTCTTATGGATAGACAATATTATTAGATCAAGACTTAATGTGCAAATAGTAGAGGATGAAGAAGAAGAGGAAGAGGAAGAAGAGGAAAATGGAAGAGAAGAAAACAAAACTGAAATGACAGAAAAAAATAATGAAAACAAAGAGCAAGACAAGAGTATGGATGCAGGGATACTCATAGATATTACATATGAGGCAATCAAGCAGCATACATATGAAGAAATAAACTAGGACATGACAACACAAAATAAAATCCCGAAGAGGTTTTACCCAGATCTGCATATACTGATGGGAAAGAGATAGAAATAATAGAAAAGAAAGACAAAGTCTGCACCCTTTTGAAAAGAGGGAATTGCAGATTCGGTGAAAGATGTTACTACAAAAATCCCAAGGTATGTAACAATTATGAAATCTATGGTAAATGTGCATACCTAGATGGCTATGAGGATGAATGCAAAGATCTACATCCAAAAATATGCAAAAACCAAAAAGACGGAAGAGGATGTAAGTTCAAAAAAAAATGTAAATATATGCACCCTGTAGCCATGAATCAAAATCAGTTGAATAATCAATTAATTAATAAAATCCAAAATAGAAAAGAAGCAAATAAAGAAAGGAACAAAGAACATAAGGTGAAGGAAAAAAACAAGCCATCACCGCACTATTGACTGTCAGCAAAGAATTTGCAAGCATCAGCTCCAACATACAGCTCAAGAGACAAATACTGTATATACAATGCTAGATGATGGTGCAGATACCAAGACAATTGCAGATTCTTACACAAAATGAATAATCATGATGAAGAAAGATCAAATATATTAGAAAATTGGGATTTTTAATGTCAGAATTTCTGGAAATGAAGATACGAACAACATACCAGAACAGGAAAGAGATATGGGAAAATCCTTATTATTACCCATATTAAATGAAGGAGATAACACGCAAACCATCATAGTGATGAAAGTGCAGGGTTTAGTTACGAGTAACTCAAAAAGAAAAATACTTAGAAGAACTAAGCCAAATTGAAAAGAAAATGGATATAATGAATAGATCAGATAGAAAAAATAGGAATCAAGGGGGAGCCGCGATATATGAGAAAGACGTAAAATAATGAAAAATATATGAGAAATATAGTAACTCTGAATGTGAACTAATAGCAATAGAATTTGAATCTGAAAAACTAATGAACATAGTAATATATAGACCCCCTAATACTAAATAGTTTGACACAATAATAGAAAAATTGAATGATATATGCAGAAATCACAAGGACTGGACTATTCTCCTATCCGGAGACTAACTTTCCTTTTGTAGATTGGAAAGAACGAATAGGAGATTGTAGTTGTATTTTTATATATAAAAAAGAGTGTAATAGTAGTGCAGAAGATAAGAAGCAATTCGAAAAGCTATTAGATATGCTACTAGAATACAACATTCAACAAATAAATCACCTGCATTCTAAATGATGAAATGCAAACAGCCAGACGTGAATACTGGAAAGGGAAGGGAGTGAGTTGGTTATAAATCATGTATAAATCATATATGGAATATCCCAAGCAACTTGCAATTTCACGTAACCAACAGGAAGGTAGGTATCGAATCACCCTAAAACCCACTTCTAGTCCCACCACGTAGGCATTTTCAGGTGTCTGCCCTCAATTATAAAGTAATATTTCAAGGTATATCGGGCAAAATTATTAAGTGAGAACATGTTGAAACACATATTATACAAATACTATGATAATCGAAACAGAAATAAAAACTTGAATTCATATAATATGATTACAAAACAAATAAGGAAAATTAATTTATGTAACTCAGTGTATGAATACCCCCCAATTCTTCACTCGGTCCTATCGCAATGTAGGGTTTATACTGTAACGTGATTGGCTAAATACATGTAACCCCCAAAAACCCCCATTTTATCCCTCACTTAGGAGTCGGTGTCTAAAACAAAAGCTCCCTTACAACTAGCACATGAGTAGTAGGATTCGGGGGCAAAATAGTAGTAGTAGTAGGTGGACTTTGGATGTGAAACGGCAGTTTTTTTGTTATCAATTGTTTTCGTTTGTATTTTGTGTTTTAAATGTCATAAATAAGAGGAAATACCACAATAACACGGCAAAACCTCCCCCCAAGTGTTTTACTCCACCTAAAACCCCGGTTCCCACTGGGTGTCCCCCTTACCGTAGGATAGAGTTGAACAGCATAATTCTCCTCAGTGTTTCTCCCCACCCAAAACCCTGGTTCCCGATGGGGTCTCCTTTTCCTAGGATAGAGTTCAAAGGTAAATTACAGTAGTCCGAATAAATATTACTCTAAATTCTGGTTCAAGAGGTAAAATTGCATAGGAAAACGGCAACTGCCATAGTAGGTCACCGTGGAATAGTTATATAGTCCTACCGCCTATGCCAAACAATACCCAGTGTAGCCTGTGCCCAACAAGAACCAGTGTAGCCTGTGTCCAACAACTACCAGAGTAGCCTATATCAAACAATTCCCAGTTTAGGACTTATAAAGCTTTGGAAGAAACAATTTAAATGTCATAATAGCCAAGACTAATAATGGTAGCAGTAGTCAGGTAAGGTGAGCAGCATATAAAATAAGTTACCAACAAGCAAAGAAAGGGCAAACACATCAAACAAGTAAACCTAACAATGGTATACTTACGTACTGCAGGTGCAGAGAAACCCCAGAAGAATTTTAGCAAAGCATGCTGTAACCTATGTGGTAAAGAGCATTATTGCAATGATTGGGACAAGGGCCCTGTGTCAGGTAAGAACGTTGCAAACATGATACCTAACTGTGTGATAGAACCTTCAGACAAGGTACTCTAGAGTTACATTACCAGACCTAGAAGTTATAGATTCATCACAACTCAAGTTTCCATTGACAATAGTCAAAGGTATAGGACAAACCTTTTTGGGCCTATATGAGTTAAGGTGAATAAATGTAGACTGGCATAGTACTGTAAGGGTTACAGGATTCTAAACAGGAGCCTACTTTAGAAATTTCAGTAACCTAACCTAACCTATCCTCATTGCATTACTAGGTTTCAGTGTTCATATATACACGTAAAAATATTAAAAGACCATCTTTCTTCTTCCACAGGTAAAACTTGAGTACAGATTAATGAAATACCATACTGTATGCCACAATGCCCTACCTACAGTTAAACCTAACTGTACAGTACATGCATTTTTCATATCACTGAAGTACGTTTGTTAGGAGATTTCAAGATTCCTAGAGAGATTTCATGATACAATATCATTAAGCAGATATTCAATAACTCCAGAGAGCTGATACTGCTGAATGTATTTCTAACACTGAAATATATATAGCATTGCTGTTATAAAATTAGTTATTTAAATTTTGGCAATAATTTTAGATGGTCAGGCATTCAAACACTTACCTGTGCTGAAATTCGTATTTAGCAGCTCTAGTTAATGACACTGAATAAATTTGATTATTTATCAGAGCAGGTAATATTGTGTTTTTGTTATACCTATTGTTGTTCCCTCAAATTTATTGTACCATCAGGAGAGTGTTTTTTTCAAACAGGTCTGCCCAGCATCGGAACAAAATGACTCAAATATTCTGATGTACATTCAGCCCACGAAGAATTGGCGAAGTTTTTTTTAATTCATTCATCGTTATGGAAATATTGCCGTATGCAGGTGCCAGATTATTTACTTAACAATAAATAATCTTTCTTTTCAAAGGTGCTATACTTGAAATAAATTACATTAGAATTGAATAGACTTATTCAACTTATTAAAGATAATTATTTTGCAAAGAAGGGAAAACATATAACGATGGGTCCAAGAATTTAATTTTATTCTCATCTCTAGCTTCGTGACAGCATAAGCATTTTGAAGTTGGCTTTGCTACCACTCAAGTCATGACCCAACGTATCTAACTGTACTGGGATGTCGTCATTTCATATCCTACAGCCGATAAATAATACATTAAGGCGTCAACATTCTTTAATAACGATATTTAATTAAACTAATTTTGTCCTTTGATCAATAGAATAATTTGCATGACACATTTAGTGGGGCTAAATTTGACTTCTGATTTTCACACATGATTAGCCTAGGTCTATTTTCAGCCGTATACTCTCTCAGATACATAATGGGAATAAATATTTGAAATCGAAAATATATATATCAATCTGCTTTATTTGATTATTCCCGTTATTCTTGCTTTATTGGCCATGTTTTCCTTTTTTCTTACCATTTTCATAATTGCATAGCATAATTTACTCAGACGTAGCTATCAGAGTCAAAAAGCAATCATAATAAAATCAAATGAATATAATTCAATCCTATTATTTATCGAATTCCTTGCATATCATCCTGTTTCATCTGTACACGTTGGAAAGCTGTTGGAGTCAAAACTGACGATTACATTTAGAAAGGCTTACACTCATTAAAGCTTTCTTGGGTGATCTTTCTGTAGGTATTCATTTCTTCTAAATAAAAATTATTTAAATCTATTTTCACATGTATGACTAGACCTACTACCATAAGCATATTATAAATAGCTGAAAGGATAAGGAATATGAATGGTGACTCTCGTTTAAGTCTATTTCATTTTTTTTTCTTTCAAGATAAACCTACTGCTTTAACCAGGGGTTGCTCTTTGACAGCTACAACAATCATACAAGGTGTAACACGAATGTATGCAAATATTTTGGGGAATGAAAGATAAGTAACTTTGAACAGAAAATATTTTACAAACATGCATTTTTAAGGCTTCCGTTGTCGATGCGGGGAATTTTTAATTATTATTAGTGATGCTCTCACGCATTGGAACTCATAGTGAGAAGTCGGATCGAGTCGCCTGAGATATGGAAGAGAGCAGAAGTGGCGTATAGGAATGATGAAGGAATTAGGCCGATGTTAATAAAGTATCTCCCAATAAAATGTATATATTCTTTAGGTTTTGAAAAAAAAAATGCATGCATCATTGAATCTGTTGCCCTCCCTATCCGTGGCATTCACTGGCCACTGATAAAAAACGAAACGAAAAGAGTAAGCCTAACTGAATCTCTCATTCATCAAAGATAAGTTTGCTTATTCATTAGACACCTATCAAAGTTTCAAGTGTATTTTTAAAAATCTCTTCCTTTCCATCTAAAGTATTCATCAGACCCAGTCATAGGCGTAGAGCTAGTCATGATTCCAGGTTCAGCAATATCCTGATGAGGCGCTAGAATTCAAAATTCACAAATGAATGTTGCTCTGCAACATTTACACTACTGTATTGTCGTGCTCTCTTGTGGTGCTCTAGGTTCAGGTTTTAAACTTTGCCGTTCACTAAACAATCTGATTCATCTATGTATGATTATCTCCGGTATATTAAGCTTTCTTGGTACCTTTCCAATAGGAATTTGCACCGAATGCAGTGCAATAATTCTCTCGCTCCGCGAGGGATGTTTCTTAGACTGATAAATGAAACATTGACACTAGATTTCCGTGCACATAACGACAACAAAAGCAATAGAGTGAGGTCACATGGTTCACACTGTTAGTTTATCATTTTTTTTTTCTTTTTATTTTTAAATTTGATAGCATTTTGTGAGTTTCCAATGTTTTCTGTATAATTTAACAAATGGAATAGTTCACTTACCTTCAACTTTATATTGAAATGATAATAATGTAAGGACTATGTTTATGGGATACTAATAGTGATAGGTGTCTCCTATCTATTTGGTAACGTATATCAGTGGTTGCGATATGACGTTGTTTATCACTTCGTTTCGTTCACATCAATTTTGCTGTATGGAAATAGTTTTACACGATAGCATAACATGAATTTCTAAAGATATCAGTGACTGCTTTTAACGTCATTACCTAAGATTTCTTCCATCTTTGAAAAGAAAAATAAATTAATAAGACATGAATCGTGCGTCAGGCAGGTGAACGGAAAATAATCAAACTGCCACCAATTGTTTGAGCGTGTGTACATTAAGAGTAAATGTAAATCATTACTACCCAATGAAAAAATAGTGATACTGATGGTGGATGAAACTCACTTAAACCCATATTTTCATTATAAAGGCTGAAATATTGTCAGTTCAGCCTTTAGCAGTAGTAAAGCTGCAACAGGTGCATTTGATATTATGTTGAACTGGTAAAGTCTAAATTCGAGTAAGTTGCACAAATTCCCAATTAATGCATAAAACTGATGTTCTGCACTGCACACTGAAGAAAGTAATTATAGGCTTAGAAAAAATAATTTTAACCATGTTTTGCATTGTAACATCATAATGCTATCATTGGGAAAACAATGTCCTATTTTTCCAGCATTCCACAATTGCCTATAGTTTATCCTCACCCATTTCAGAGTAACAAATCTCCTTTTTCATGTATGTTTTAGCAAATTTGTTCAAATGTATCAGGAATAATTGGCTTGGCCAGAAAGTTATAAATAAAACAATGAAGTTACCTCAGTTCTCCTTTGATGTAAATAATTTGGAAAACGAAATTCATTATGCACCATTCAGCCCTTTGAAAAATTTAATGATATAGATGGTTACTCTTTGAACATTCATATAAACTGTCATTAAAAGCGTTATCTCCCTACACCTTTGAGAAACAAAAAGTTCATTTAGTTTTACAAATATTCGATGAGTATATCGTTCAAGCTTTACTAACTATTGAAAAAAATCACTGTACCTTTTATTCAGGATGCAAATGTCAAAATTTTACAAATGGTCGACAATCATGAATTTAAACGTTTAAAGGTCAAAGGGTAAATAATAGATATGGTGCTTGTAAGTAATGAAGTTAGTACAGAAAAACATAGAAAAATTAACAGTATGGGTTCCTACTAACGTTTTACTGAATAACTGTTGTTCCCAAGAAAATAACTATATCGTACCCAAAAAGAAAGTTTGAACATTTAACTACCAAATAATGGCTATATGTAAGATAGAATTATTCCATTCACATATAGAACCATGGTTTTTTGTGATGTAAACCTATGCACTACCGTCTTGCAATTTGACTAGTAATGTATAAATATTTTTTTTTAATAACGATAAACAAGTTTTTTCTTTGGTATACCCTGTATTGTAACTAAACAAATTATTTTGGCTCTGTATTTTATATTAATCACATAACTTGTGTTTCGAGTAAGTATTATTTGGTTTACACTAATTAGTGTAGACGAGAAAAATAAGCAAATTTATAACTGGCATACCGAATATGATCGATTTTGGTGAGATTTTGGTTATATTTATTTCGTCTGGCAGCGTAGCCAGTGCTATTAGCCCGGACCAGCCATGCTTACGTCACAAAACATTTAACAGCCCTTCTATCTCGGTAGTCTTGCTAATATCAGGTAACGGATTCGCATTGTTAAATCAAGTGTCGAATAATTAACATTTAGAATATTCGTTAACCTTGTTGAAAAATATAGTTTGTAAAATTCTTGAAACTTTTAGAATCGCAATATCTAGTAACATTCATAAAGAGCAGGTAAGGAAAATGATCGAATAAACATGGTTTTGTTCTTTAACAAAAAAGAACAATGTTTAGTTTAATATAACAATAAATGAATTTAATATATATATATATATATATATATATATATATATATATATATATATATATATATATAAATGAATTTAATAATATATATATATATATATATATATATATATATATATATATATATATCTATATATATATATATATATATATATTAAATTCATTTATTGTTATATTAAACTAACATTGTTCTTTTTGTTAAAGAACCAAACCATGTTTATTCGATCATTTTCCTTACCTGCTCTTTATGAATGTTACTAGATATTGCGATTCTAAAAAGTTTCAAGAAATTTTACCAAAACTATATTTTTCAACAAGGTTAACGAATATTCTAAATGTTAATTATTCGACACTTGATTTAACAATGCGAATCCGTTACCTGATATATATATATATATATATATATATATATATATATATATATATATATATATATATATATATATATATATTATATGTGGTTACCAAATGAAAAATATTTTCCTAGATATAAATATTTTCCTAGATATAAAAGGAAACATTGCTAAAAATAAAAATTTTTGCAATGTTTTTGAGGTAAGATACTCAGATATGACTGAAACATATTTAGCCAATCCTAAGGTCTTTGTATGTGCGCGCTTGCATGCATTTGGGAAGAGAGTGGGTGCGCTACAGGTTAAAAATAGATAAGCATCCTAATATCGGCAAATTTATTTTGGTGAGAATCATAAAAAAATATATATTAAATTAAATAATGAAATATAAAGTGTATTACCTATTAAGTTCAATTTCCTTCATTAACGCAGTTAATACTATAAAGGTCAAAGCAGGAGTGAATTTAAGTAGTTATGATATCCCATTAAAATTATAAAATTCAGCAGAATTGTTCAGATCTTTTTAGCCAGAAGCGCAACATGCAAGGGAAAAATTATACAACTGATGAAGGATAATTGATCGACTTTACCACTGGAGTCAAAGTTATCTTGGAAAAATAATTATTAGTAAAATATTAGAAACAAGCTTAGGCTACTTAAAAAGTTAATCTTAACGGATGGAGAGGGTGGACTTATCTAGATCTTCATCGTGTAAAAGAATTTACTCAACAACAGAGTCACACGAATCCATAATCAATTCTTTAAAAGAATTTATATGGAATGGAATTGCAACTATCTTTCATAAATGTCTATTGATACTTAAATGGAAAAAAATATTTATTCATTTATAGCAAAATACACAGTACACCTTTGTTACAAACTTCATGCTAGTAGGAAAATGCTTAAAGAATGTTTGAACCTTTGTCAAGGTCCTTGGAAGAAACTTTCAAAATGACCGAAATGAGCAATCATTTAAAGGAAATAAACATTAAAAGCAAATATCCCCTGCCTCTTTTTACTCATGGAAATGTTCATTACTAAAGGGATTTCCAAAATTCAAGTTATGATTATATCTGAATATTTCCATTTGTCTTCCAAAAACCAATATCAGTTTTTTCTTTTTCTCCCTGGAATTCTAAGCCTCTTACCACCGGTGAAATGCCAGAGATTTACCTTTATGAAAGTCATCCTATTAGCTACTTACATTCACCTGAACGTAGGTTCGGGTCTTACGTTCGAGTTTTTATTGCAAATTTGCGAGGATATATTTTTTTACGAAACAGATGCTGAGGTTCAAATAGGAATCCAACAGGTAATTTTTTACCTCTAAAATTACAAGTCCTTTTGATCGTTCATTTCATCTGTAATGTTGAAGAGAAAGATGGATTAACTTTGTTGATTATCTTAAAATTTGATTAACGTTTGTATGAGGTCACCTATTATTTATAACTCTAATTTTTATGATGAAGCCTTTTGAAAGATGAACATTATTTTATCGAGAAAAACACAAGCAATGTAAATGAATCATTCACAGCCCCATAAATCAATGTTTTAATCAGTACCGTATCTACCTTGATAATACAATATATATCATAAGAATGAGTTTTTCGGCTTAGTGAGGCACTCTCACCTAGAAGACTTGCAATAGGCTTACTTTTTCTCATAGAATCACTACTATAATCTAATAATCAAGATCACAACAAATGCATGACATCTCACCTCCCGAAGAAAGGACTTAGAGGAATCCAGAGAAGTAACTTGTTAATAATAATATAAGAACAATAGAACGATTGCTGTCCAGCTGAAGTGCTTCTGCTTTCAGAGGTTCTGGAAATGCAGAGGAAGGGGGAAGACTCTACAGTTTGCTTAGTGAACCAAAGGGGCTGAACAGCCCAAACGAAACACCGCATGTATCAAGAAGGTTTGGATATCAATAACCCAAAATA
>NC_061109.1:35707692-35710192 GCF_015104395.2 Macrobrachium nipponense
ATCAATAACCCAAAATATGTAGGTATATTGGATATATGTATACTGAACACTGTATAGTGAAAGAAATGAAGTGGGGAATCCATTAATACTAAAGTTTTAATGCAGGTTTCGGGTCTGAAGAAAGAATAAATAAAGTAAACTTGAGGTGAACAAATTGGAGATGGAATATGCACAAATTGAATTAGGTCTCGATTGCTGACGAAATGAAAGGGAGTAAGGAAGAAAGGCTAATCAACGAAGAAAAAGAATATATGGCAATTAGTTTGGACAGGGAGATGACTAAAGAAATTCATTCCATAGATATTAAGGCAATTTCTTATCTATTTGATAATTTTAAACCTAATATGACTACAGTTTTCTATTTTTTGCTTCATCTTATAACTAGTTTCCAGTCTACACAAATTTAATAACAGGTAATGTTACATTATCTGGTGTTACAAATAATTTACGTTGAAGTTTACCGGAGGTCACACAATGGGAATCTCCAAAGGAGATTGAAATGATAATCAATGGCTTGGAGCACAGTAGAACAGCTAGAAACAAAGTATGAGAATATGGTGAGGACGACATACAACTTCCACTCACTTTACCTTAGTCCAGGGACGAGACTTGTGTAAGAAAAGATCCAGTCTTGTGTGTTCAGAAAACTTCAACGAAAATTGGCATTGCAATCGGTCCCAAACCAGGGAGAATGTGGTGAGAGAAGGGGATGCGCTTCTGGTTACACGTGCATGGTACAGAGTATCATCAATGATGGTATGCATGCCCAACCTTCCAGAGGTGAAACCTTGAAGGACGTCGAGGTACGGACTTCTCGTCCTCAGGTACCGGCAGGTAACAGGTTACTGACGCAGACAAACTAACGATCAGTAATATCTTCTACTGACGTAGGGGAAGCATCAACTATACGACACGAGCGTCCAGCAGCGATTCATCTCCCCTTGACTTGAACAACTGCTACACGGCAGTGATGCCCCTCTATACCAGACGAGGGACAATAGAGCATTATCTTGTTGTGATCGCACATGATTGGCCTATTGTTTGGGGTCCCATCGGAATGCTTCAACTTTGTCAGATATCTGGAATAAAAGTCACATGAGGGCCAGCACCACAGGAGACAGAAAAGAAATACAAAGCGAAAATCGGATGCGTTTTGAGAGCATAAAGGAATAAATTAGCGAGGTAACTACCTGAGGATTTACAAGGGTCAGGTCAGAGGGAAAACTACTTTCTAGAATACAGGTGCACAGGTGCAGAAGGTGAGGACAGGTAAAATAACATTCCCTAGCAATTGACCACTAATGACGCAGAGTATCCTTCTCAAAAGGGGATGAAGGGGGAAAACAGATTTAGACCCTGCTCACACACGGCAGTTGCATCTGCGCAGTTTCGTCCGAGCCGATGGAAACTCAACGGCAGAGCACAGGGGTGTTCACACACAACCGCGCTGATTTGTTAACCGGGCCGACGCGGATTCCGCTCGGTTTCGAGCTACACGTGTTTATGAGGCCCCGTTCACATGATGCGGTTGCATCTGCGCGGAGTCCGCCGGTGTCCGCCGCGGTTTCCGCATCGTGTGAAAGGGGCGTTAGACTCTTAAAATGACTTCCAGGGCAGCACTGCCTATTGTTCCTAAATTACATTATAGGACATGTCACGAGCCTTTGGTATATATATATATATATATATATATATATATATATATATATATATATATATTATATATATATATATATATATATATATATATATATATATATGTGTGTGTGTGTGTGTGTGTGTGTGTGTGTGTGTGTGTGAGGTTCTCGCTGTTCGGTGGATGGAGGCCGCCGGGTGACGCACCAATTATCAAATGTAATTCCCCTTCGGTATCATTTCTGAGGTGGAGCAAATTGGACGTGACGACGCTTGTAGGTGAATGTCAAACTAAGCTCGCGCAAGTACATGTTATTTCAGATAAGGTACCACGACTGCGCATTACAAATATTTCCATTTTTATTAGTATGGTCGTTTAATACTATTAGGCTCATAGTTAAGAATTATTATATATGCTTAATTGAAATCCGAAAACGAAACATTGACACTTAATGAGGAAATTATGTAAAGGATTCGCTAAAGCCAAAATGGCTTGATTACATTCAGTGAGTAATACAATTACACAAGTGATGCTATAACCGTTTTTATTACTTTAAAATAACATTTAATTGTAAGAAATAGACATAATAGTCAGAATACTGATCATTACAAATAATGAAAATAAAATTTACACAAGTTCTATTTAGGCCTTTACGATTATATAATTATAAAATGAAATGATTTTACTATAACGTTTCGGCTAAATCAGAGTATTAGGTTATATTTCCCTTTGACTTGATAAAGAATCAAGTTCTCATATCATTTGCCCAGACCCTAAGTCCCCCGATAATAGGTTAGATGTTCACTTGTTCCTCTGGTCTTATGAATATCAATAATCTTTGAGCAGTTAGTGTCTAACTTAAAA
>NC_061109.1:35715192-35717692 GCF_015104395.2 Macrobrachium nipponense
ATATATATATATATATATATATATATATATAAATATATAATATATATATATATATTACATATATATATATATATATATTATATATATATATATATATATATATATATATATATATATATTATATTATATATAATAGATTTAGATATAGATATAATATAATATATATATATATATATATATATATATATATATATATATATATATATATATATATATATATATATATATATATATATATATATATATATATTATTATTACTTTTTTGATCCCCTCGTCTACCCAGCATTTATCTTTATTATTCAATTGCTAGAAGAGCAGCCATTTTTCTCCTAATCAGCTGACTCTAGGAGGGAAACACAAGGCAGGCCAGAAATCAGAATTTCCGTAGTAGGTGGGTGGGGGGGTAGGAATAAAGACTCCTGTAAGCCTAAGGGACATATCCCAAAAGGAAGTGTATAGCTAGCTATGTACTCCCTAGGATTACTCTTAAGATCTTTTATCCTGTGAACCTCTCGCTGGTGATATGCTCTGTTCCCAGGATGGCCTGCTAACAGTGGGGAGAAGCTGCCCCCAACACCCAAGCTTGGTGCCTGACGACGGCCTCAGTCCACTCTAGTCTGTGACCTAGGACAGATGTCAAAGCCAGCCTGCATATAGGCCTACAAAAGGGGCTAACTGGCGCCCTCGACCTCAGACAAAGCCGACGCCATATTCTACAAAAGTCCACTTACATAAGGCATCCAGGTATGTCTTGAGATACAGTCATATTGCCAGTTTTTTTCTCTGAGTCAAGTAAACTCATCCACATTTTCCAATTCGAACTCCTAATTCTCAAATGAACATCCCTTTGTTCCTTTCCCTGCCTCGTGGCCACATGCCACCTCTTGTGATAGTCCCAGACAAACAAAGTCTTCATTGAATATTACATTTAAACACTAGAGTTCCTCACCAGTGTGTGTGTTCAATAAAGTGACTGCCCTTGTAGCTGAAAAATAGTGCAAGAAGTCCTTATTTTAGATTGTGTCTAATCTGGGAACTTTTCCAGGTTTTTGCTGAGCCACGTCTCATGTCTCCTCGCACACAAGAGATTCCTTACCGCAAGATACCTATTATAAATTTTATAAACCAGCATTGTATTAGATTGATTGTGGCCAGTTTTTCCATATTTTGAGAGATAGGTGATCCAGACATTTTACAGCGCTCTGCCCACATGGCTCTATGCCGTGCCTTTATCCCAGGCCAGTCCATATACTTTGTAAATAAATGTAATGTAAACTAATTAGCTTAGTTTTCCTGGCGACCTCCCAGAACCAATTCGAACCTTTTCAGTTATCTAAGGTAAGTCAGAAGCCCTCCATTTTCCATTTTTCCCTTTGATATTTTTGCTTTACATATTTGGGACCTCAAGGCTGACCAAAACGTAAGAAGATATATATATAGTATATATATATATATATATATATATATATATATATATTATATATATGTATATGTATATATATATATATATATATATATATATATATATATATATATATATATATATATATATATATATATATATATATATATATATATATGTATATATATATATAATATATATTTAATACTTCTAGGGCACAATTTTTCACGGATACAACATTCATTGAATAGAATGGCTTTTTCACTGTTTTACCAGCTTTTTTGAAATTGATTCATATTTTCTAATTATTTTCTTCACTTCATTGTTCAGGTTACTAATGGACACATAATGGGGTTTTTCCATTTACTCCAGGTATTTTTACAAAAATGCGACAGCTGTTTCGTCAACCTATACGTATTGACGTTATCAAGCGTACTGATACAAATATGAACCTACATGCGTTTTTGTGACGTCATGAGGACGGAAAGGTAGTACAATTGCCAGATACCTAGTTTTAAATATTTACAAAAGACTATAGTGAAACATAAAATAAGACAAATAAATAAATATGTTAACAGAAATTATATACAAAAGTTGAAAGTAAGTTATTATATACAAATTTTACATAAATATATATTAATTACATATATGTTTAATTAACAAAATGTCAGTGTGCGCTCCTGTCCGCGTGTGGTAGTGGTCTTGTTCCACGTGGCTGAAGGGCTGCCCTCCTACACGAGGGCAAAGATCGGTCTGCCTCGCGTTGGATGTTAAGGTTTGGGCGTTGCGTGGCGATGCTGATGGCTTCTGATATCAATAAACGATTGTAGTTGCCTTCCTTGTGGATTATTTTGGTGTTTGTGAGAAGTTCTTGCAAGGATGGTTTTTTATTGTGGGTATCCACAAAGTGCTGGTGAATAGCACCTTGGTTTCTGTGGGCCTGCATGCGACGTTTGAGTGTAGTTGTTGTGTGTCCGATATAGCATTTCTGGGGGACTGACATTGCTCGTCAGCACAGCCAAACTTGTAAACTATATCAGATTCAACCTCTTTCTCCGTCGATGGAGAAGACCGTACTATTTTCATTACCAGTGAGG
>NC_061109.1:35722692-35750663 GCF_015104395.2 Macrobrachium nipponense
TAATTTTCTTTATATTGGATAAAACCGAGATGTTCATGGCTGATGAAATCCATCTCGTCTACTTCGCGAAAATGTGTGTCCAATGGATGTCTGGAACAGAGAGGAACGAAGTCTGTATTCTAGCCGTGAAAGATTGAACTGAACAAACATCCTTACCTTCAGTCCACAACTTTTCTAGCAAGACATTTCCAAAGTCGCATTAAAAAAATTAATTAATTAATTAAAAACATTAAAACAATAAAAACTGGTGGAAGAACGAAAGTAATGTCAACGTCCTCGTAATACTGAAAAACGTAAATTGCGTCTCTCTCTCTCTCTCTCTCTCTCTCTCTCTCTCTCTCTCTCTCTCTCTCTCTCTCTCTCTGTAAATATAAAGTGATTGAAGAATGAAAAACAGTGGTGAATTTAAAAGAATATACCCAACACTGGAGATACCTTCGAATGATAACAAAACAGAGATTGGTAACAACTAGTATATTGAAATTAGAGGGAGGGAAGGAAAGGCCCATCGAATAACTACGTAGATAAAAATTAGAAGCAAGAGAATTACGGTAGGCGTTGAATATGATGGTAAATGGAGGTATGGAATGAATTATAAATATTTTATGGTTATGTTATTTCGTAGATATTCAGGTCAAAAACAAATTGCAGAAATCCTAATTTTTCATTGGTTTAATTGTGGCCGCATCTTTCGACTTTTTCTCGTCATTCAAAATATAAAATCCATCATTACTTTTCTGAAGACAATATTCATAAAATTTGTCCTTTCATATTTCGTTTCTTAACGTTTTTCGTAATTTCATTAATTCTAATTAGATTGAAATTTACTCATCCGAGAGAAGCAATAAACATTAAAAATATGTTTTTCAAAGGTGGACGCAGAGTCGTTTCGTAACATCAGCCTTTCATGCAAATGCCTTCTCCTCCCAATTGTTTATTGAAAGACTGTTGTCTCCTCCGAGCAAAACAGAAATTCAAAAGAACGGACAATATTTACTCTGTCAGTTTACCCTTTCAAGGGATTTTCGCCAACTATGTTGTTTGTTTAGGCTTTAGGGGAAGGTTTTATCCTTTGACAGTCTGTTGAAATCCTTGTATTAAGGCGTTTGATGCAAATGTTGATAGAAGTTTGTAAAATATCAATCGTGAGTTCAGTCTAACATTCTATTTAATCTTCGAACGATTTTCCATTATAAATCTATTGGAAGGGCAAAGAGAAAAAGTGAAATAACATTCTCTTATAGCATCCCATTATCTACTGCAAATTCATAAGACAAGACCAATTAACGTTAACATTTCTTACACTTTGTTCACGGATAATTTCAGGTAGCATTACATATTGAATGGGAAGGTCTTTCTACTAGTATTGACCTGTGGGTGTTGCCAAATGACTTCTCGTAATCAATAAATTTCATAAAAACGGGATTTGTAAAAATTATACATTCCTGCGCAATATACCTGGACAAATGTTGATCTGTGAACTCTGTTATTAAAATCAGCTTGTTTGTCTCTAACACTTTATCAATTTCTTGCCCCACCCCCAGCCAACTAAGAATGGCCCTAATATTTCCATTTCCTCCGTTTCCCTGCTATAAAAAATCCAATTTGACTTCAGCTCATGACAAATAAAAGTTAATTGTTTTAGTAACTGACGTGAAAATTAATGGAGTTACTGTATATGTTGTACATATGTTACTTTGTTCAAATGCATAAGAAACGATTAGGCGAAGACTAAAAGAAGCCTGCGATAGTAACAAACGCTTCTTAAACAGAAGGAGAAAAGAGGTTGGTGGACTTACTAAAAAGTTTTTTTTTACCATAAGGTAGCTCAAAATAGAAATTAAACAGATTTATATGCTCCCAAAGAAATATTTTTATCAACTGTCAAACCGGGTAGCAATGAAGAGTAAAGAAGATACAAATTATACACAGAAATTGGACACGGATATCAGAGTTTTTTTTTTTTTTTTTTTACAATGCTTCATAGTATTTATACCATGTAATCCTTAATGTAATGATAATCTGTACTGCTAAAATGAAGACGACAATCGATGTGGCTTTACATATAACAAGCGTATTAAAAAAGTAAAACAGGGTACAGGGCAATTATTGTCAGGTCTAACTGAACCTTTCCTAATATAAAGGGTTTTCTGCAGTAAAGAGGCTTCTCCCCAAAAAAACCCATGCCCATCGCAAAGTCTTACTATTCCACCATTTCTTGTACGATGTCTAGCTGAGTTACAGTGCAAATCCATGGCGTGGATTCGTTATTTGCAAGGATGAATCCATAAAGAACTTTTTTTGTTTTTTTTTTTGTTTTTTTTTTTTTTTTTTTTTTTTTAACAAAAAGCTCCGTACTAACTAGTGCTTACTATTTCTAGCGGAATGTTGCATTTCCAATTATCTATATTTTTTATTGCGACGTTTATAGACCAGTTTTCTATAGTATATTTTGAAAATGATAAAAGCCTATTACAACCTGTAGCATGATCAGAAAAAAAATTTTCATTTTTAGAAACTGATCTAAAGAGATTTTGATGCATGCTTTAGTAAGTAAAGCAACCTTCTATCGAGCACAGAACCTAAGATAACATGGGAAATTGGCATTAGGATATCTATCCTGGGTGGACTAAAGATGATAACACAAACTGCAAGTCTAAAATAACATGGAAACCTTTTTTCTCGATGTCTTAAAATCCATTTCTTTCGTCACCTACAGTTTCGGGTTCCCTGATTTCTGTTTCTACCATCTCATACGTAAGAGGACCATCAATCTTATATTTCTTACTTTAAAGATTACATTGTCCAGATCAAAAGAAAGTAGTCATTTCTATACGCAAAATATTTTTCTACACTGTAATTTAAGCTATTCAGTAATTATTCCCAGATGGAACGTGAAAGCACGCATTACAACGTGAAACACTACATCGACAAATAGTTATTAAGGAGCAAATACAGGTGTATAGACAGAGATAAAGGGATAATTAAAGTGTCATCTACTCATCTCTCTCTGCATCTAGTAATGGTTCTTTCGAGACCCTTGTGGTCTTTTGATCGCGTCTCTTCATGCTCTGAGAGTTTTAGGCTCTGCTGCTCATCGTTCGTTCTAATGGGCAACTGTATTGGACAGTATAGCTTTTCATGTAAGAACAGCAGCCGAAGGTCCGTGAATTCAGACGATAATCCATTCGATGTAGTGGTCATAAGTAATCTAACAGTGGTGATACGAGGGCTGTTTCATAAATGAGAAAGTTTGTCTGCGAAAAGGATACTCTTGCAAGGCTGGATGAGCAATTGTTTAATTGACAATCGTGTTTCGGAATTTCCACTTGGAGATCTGAATAGGAGCGTTTGTGGAAACTAGTTTGTTCCATTGTGTAGAACAAGATCGCTTGTTTCACGCCTCTTGAGCACAAGCGGCTAAATGTAACCAAAGTACATGCTGTATAATGTAACCAATACCACTTGCACCTTTGTTTAGGCTTGGCCAAATGAATTACATTAGCCGTGGGCTTTGGATGAGGCCGAAAGTTCAAGCTTAGCATACGGAGTAGAGGACAAGGCTTTGGCGTAAGACCTTTGATCTGAAACATAAACCATTGCTAGGATAAAACAAACATGTAGTAATGACTACGAATATTAATTTATATAAAACCATGACACTAATTCTCTCTCTTTGTTTCTCATATATATATATATATATATATATATATATATATATATATATATATATATATATATATATATATATATATATATATATATATATATATAATGGGCGAAATGATTCTAAACTGACAGTGGAAAAAATTAAAAAGAACTGGATCTAAGAAGCACATTTAAAGTTAACCATTTCCGAGATAAAGTGACACCATCAAATAGCACAAACTATGTAAATATAGCAATGGATGGCTGCAAAAAAACATTTAAGTAAAATTCATTATCATGACCGTTAAGACACACACACAAACTCGACCTCCAAGATTTACAATAATTTGCAATATAACATTGTTTGAAATCATAAAATTTGTGTTTATTGTTGTGATTTCAACACTATAGTAACATTTTGAATAAATGAAAACTGTGGGTAAATATTTGTTCCTTTTAGACATTCTCTCACTCTTCCCCTTTGGGTAAGCCTTAATCTCTTACTTTGACCAAGAGATTGCCCCCGAGGCCTTATTCCATTTGCTTGACCTTCGGAGGCAGACAAACTAGTGGAGGAGGAGAAACAAAAGACAGAGCAACCACGCATATACCAACTGGCCCCTTATGGCCAGAGCCACGACACCTGGGCTGAATGGCCTCATCACGTACATGCCGCTATGTCACATTTTTGGCTGTCGTGGAAAATTCATATAGATCTGCTAGTGTGGTTTTTTTTTCTCAGTTTTGGCCGATCTTTTCCCAACCCCAGACAGCTGGACTCTGCGCTTCTGGCTAGTGCAGAATCTGACCCCTAACATAAACAGCATGATATGCTGAGACTCACTTTGACACTGCACCACTTGGTGGTGTTGGGTTTTGTTTTTGGACTTGAACCAACGGGGGGATGGGGGGAGGGGGGAGGGGGGATATCTGTGAAGGAGTCAGGTAGCTCAGGTAGAGATTTTACTCTCACTGGCCCAGACTGTACTAACTGATGCTCTTCTTGGGCAGTCGGGCTGATATCTCCAGCACAGTGACATAGGTTTTGACTTAGATAGCTATGCCTATAAACACTGGAAAAGGAGTTTTGCTATTTTTTTGTTTTTTTTTTTTTCCTATTACCTGCTTCTGTTTTTAGAAGCAGTTGTACTGCAGGAGCTGGGCAATAAACCAGGTCTGACCTTGATAAGCCAAACCTTAAACTATGAATTTATTTCTGCTCCATTTTCAACAATACTAGCAAACTGGACAGACTTTCAGGTATGGCATCATTGATGCATCTTTCACCAAAGATGCCATCAAACCTGTACTAATGATCCAGAATATACTTCCCCAGCATCTTTGCTGCTTTAGCAATTCGCAAGTGTATCTGAGTATTTTATATGCATAAGATAAGGCTAAACTACACCTTTCTGCCAGCTTCATCTGTTATGTAGTCTCCTGTTGAGATTCATGACCATTATTTGTTAAAGATCTCATACAGGTGCCACATTTTCACAAATAATGCATACTTCAATACCATGACTTATTCAAAGCTGATTAGCATGTTTTATTTTTCTGTGGTTCACTACCTTCATCTGTAGATCTTTGCTTTCTTGTATGATCAACTTTTACTATATCAAACGTGAGCCTACAGCTCTAGTAATATTTTGCCAAGATTGTTACAGTGTTGTCTCTATGCCACTGCCTTCATCCAGCCTTGCTGGGTCAAAGTTAATTGGCATTTCACTAATCTCCTGGTATGATGGCACATTGGTTGATATCATTAAGCACCCATCATGTTCAGGATTATGATGTACAGAGGCCAAGAATGATGTTAGAACTTTCCATTTCTTGTCTTCCTGGCAAAGACAATATTTGCTCCAGTTGGTTCCATTTGCCTGTGATTGAATTTACACTTTCCAATTGAGCTCTTAACTAAGGTTGAGGGGCTATCCCTTTACAACCTTAATCTGATATGCACATTGATGTTTGGGATGCAACTAGGTTAGGTCCATGGCTGTGTGTGGCACATTACCTTGTGGGAAAACCAGGATCCCTAATGTAAACAATGGTAACAGTCATTAACCAAATATACATGGTGAGATAGAATTATTGATATTAACCGTTATCAGTAAAGTTATTACTATCACCACCTTATAAATGTTGATAAGTGAACCCCATCAAGCCTTACATTAAGGTCATCTAATGTCACCTGTCTCCCATTACCTTTAAACCCCCACCTACTATGAGATTCAGGGTCCTCTGTAACACTGTATTCTGCATTACGTAGGTTGAATAAATTTGGTACTCATAATGTCAAAAGTGACTTTTTTGAAGACGGGCCAACTTACTCAGAGAAAAGGTTTCGAACGCACTCGTTACGTAACTTATGACAGCTTTTCTTTCCTCTTTCTCGATGGATGATTGGCTATATGTAACAAAGGCTAGACCTTTGGCAACAATGACATAAAAATGTAAATACAAGCAAAGCAGTACACCTTTATGAACTCTGAAACCTCTCCACTGATAATTGTCATAATGAACAAACCAACGAAATATGTTAATAAATACAAAAACACTTCGATTATTAGTCTAACTCCAAAATAAGTTTCCTAAGAAATTAAAGTCTACTTTATGGGTTACAATCAGATTGACAAGATGTAGGGAATAGTTGGTAGTAGTAGACAAGCTTTGATTTGATAACTGCTATATCCAATCAAGCAATTTTTATTTATTGGCTATCTACCTATTTACTAAAAAAAAAAAAAAAAAAGCCGTTACCGCATTTGGCTTTGAGCCGTCACCAATAATTATTGTCAGAATGATGACTTCATGAGGCTCCGCCCACTTTGGCCTCGTTATAATTCAGGATAACATTTACTGAAGCTATCATGGGCATTGTTGGATTAGAAAATTTAACTTCTGGCTATAAAAACTCATTTCTCGAGTAGTTGTAAGAAGTGCTAAATGATCCTCAAGGATCCCAGCAGTTGGCCTAAACGTTTAATTCATGTATATTACTGCTGTTACTACAGTAGTTTTATTCCTACAACTAGCACAGATACCCCACCCATCTATGTATTGTTCCACCATTCATAAAGTCTGTCATGGCCACAGGCTTTCTCTTGACTGTAAAAAGTTGCAAGTCGTAAGACAAATGCAGTTTTGCAACCACGGGGAAAATTCCAAATCTTGTTAGCCATTATTTTGTCAAATGTTGTTTACCTTGCTTACGTAATGAATGCTTTACGACTCTTGGCTCGTAATCATTGGCCATGGCATCGGCTGGATAATTTTTGCTCTATAAAAATTAAAACTATCAGGTTTAGGTCATTGATAATGCTGCCAAAATTTGTGTGTGGTTGTAGAATATACATATGTCAACTTTCAGCTACATCCGATGCTTTGATAAGGAGCAAAGTCCAAAAAACCGTGTTACAGAGGCCCTGAATCTCATAGTAATTATTTACTTCTACCCCCGCACCTCCTCATATTCGGGGTTTCAAGGTCTTACAGATATTATGAGATCGTTCTAGTGGATGTTTTTTTGGAAGGTAAAATAATACTCAGATGAAAGTATTTCATACACCATTATATTTTCCAAGTGTTTACAATTAGTTCATTACCAAAAATAAAAACATGGATATGTAAAAGACGAAATGAACAGGAGATATCGAAAGAAATGGGTTTCTTGAATAGCTTGGGGGTGGAACACCGACAAATAAAGGCAGAGTGAGTGAGCAAGCTGTGCTGCAGGGCGGGTGGAGGAGGGCGGGGTTAGCTAAGACGTGACCAATCAGCCCTGGTATAAAGACTGTCACCCAATAATTTGAGACACCAAATAGCTAATAGTATACTGTTTTGCAAACCATTTAATTTCACGTAATTTCTTTTCACCAAGAGATTCGGAAACAATATAATAAATATAGCAAATTAAAATACTTTCTATGTAGTGCATGAGCCAGACCCTCAAATTTTGAAATCTGTATCAAATTAGGGGCAAAGATTCACTAAGATTTTCAGATACCTATGAGTATATAGAATTAGAAAATGCATGATTCTTCTTCTTCCTAGCTTAAACCCATTTTTATATGGGGTCGCCATTACGAATGAGTCGTCTCCATCGATTTTCTGTCTTGTGCCTCGTTCTCATTTATACCTTTCAATTCCATATCTTCCCTTACACAATCACGCCATCTCTTTCTTGGTCTTCCCTTCTTCCTTCTACCCTGCACTTCCATTTCCATCGTATGTCTTCCAACATGACGTTCCTCCCTTCGTAACAGGTGTCCATACCATCGAAGCCTTCCTTCCTGTATTTTCTTCGATATTTCCGCTACCTTTGTTGATCCTCTTATATACTCATTTCTAATCCTATCTTCCCTTGTTACTCCCGACATCCATCTCAACATTCTCATTTCTGCTACATCCATCTTCTTCTCCTCTGCTTTCCTCCATACTTGCCGTTTCTGTTCCATATAACATTGCTGGTCTGACCACCGTCCTATGGAACTTTCCTTTCAATTTCAGAGGGACCTTCTTGTCACAGAGTACCCCTGATGCAGACCTCCAATTATTCCATCCTGCCTGAATTCGGTGTCTCACCTCTTGGTCCATGCTTCCACTATCCTCCAATACGGACCCTAAGTACTTGAACTTCTGTACTTTCTTTATTTCTTCCCCACCCAATCTTATGCTACTTCCACCGTCCTCAGTAATACTAGAACACATATATTCGGTTTTTGATCTGCTTATTCTCATTCCTCTCTCCTCAAGTGCTGCTCTCCACCTCTCCAACCTCCCCTCCAACTCCTCCTTCCCTCTGCACACAACACAATGTCATCCGCGTATAATATGCACCATGGCACTGTTTCTCTAACATCCCTGGTCATTACATCCATCACGATGTTGAAGATGAATGGGCTAAGTGCTGACCCCTGGTGTAATCCAACCCTATCTCAAATCCATCCGTCTCACCAACACTACTTCTCACTCTAGTATACACATTCCTGTACATCTCCTGAATAATTCTTTTGCTGGACATACTTTTCCGGCACCATCTTCTCCCTCAAAACATCTCCATATTTCTTGCCTTGGCACTCTGTCATAGGCCTTTTCAAGGTCTATGAATACCAGATGCAGGTCACGTTGTTTTTCTCCGGAATTTCTCCATTAGCTGCCTTATGCAAAATATTCCATCCGTTGTGCCGCTTCCCTTCATAAATCCTAACTGTTCCTTCCCTATTCTAACCCTCTCTTCCTCTCTCAGCCTGCTATCTATGATTCTTTCCAAAATCTTCAACGTGTGAGACATTAGTTTTATTCCTCTATAATTACTGCATTCCTGGACATCACCTTTACCTTTAAATATAGGTATCAATATGCTTTCCCGCCATTCTTCTGGTATCTTTTCCTGTTCGAATATTTTTACCATCAGATCATACAAGATGTCTACCCCTTCCTCTCCTAAGGCTTTCCAAACTTCGACTGGGTTTAAGTCAGGTCCTGTTGCCTTCCCATTTCTCATTCTTTTTAAAGCTCGTATCACTTCATCCCTAGATATCCCCATTACCATTCCCATGTTTACTTGTCCATCCTCTCTTACAAGTCTTTCATTTTCTTCATTTAGCAGTTGTTCGAAATACTCTTTCCATCTTTTCAGGATGTCTTCTTCCTTTTTTACGACCGTACCATTCCTATCTTTCATTTGCTTAATATGGGTGATGTCCTTTGTTCTTTTATTTCTTACTTTTGACAGTTTGAGCATCTTACTCAACCCTTCCTTGGTTTCCAGTTCATTATAAACCTCTTCATATGCCCTTGCCTTAGCTTGAGCTACCACCCTTTTTACTTCTTTGTTTCTTTCTCTTAATCTTTCTCTGTCCTCCTGCAGCTGTGACTCTTTCAAATCTCTTCTTTGCCTCCCTTTTACCTTTCACCACTTCCCCCACCTCTTCTTCCCACCACCAGCTCTCCTTTTCCTCCCATACTATTCCAGATGTTTCCCCTAGTATCTCCTTTCCATGTCTTCTAATCACTGATGCATTATGCCTCCACCATTCTCCCACTTCTTCAATTCCCAGATCAACCTCTCCCAGCACTCTTCTCCTGAACTCTCTCTTCTTATCATTATCCCTCCGTAACAATTTATACCACTTGATTTTCTTTACCCCATTCGTTTTCGTTTTCTTTTCTCTTTTCATCTTTAAATCCATACAAAGGAGCCTATTTGGGGTTAGGGGGCCGGGGGACGTGGTCACCTGGGATAACTTTACAATTCCTAACTTCCACCAGCCTTGATCTATTGTAAAGGAGGTAATCTATTTGTGTGCATCTACCGCCACTCCTGTATGTTATTAAGTGCTCCCTCTTCTTTTTGAAGAATGTGTTCACTATTGCCATATCAAAGGACACGGCAAAGTCTACTATACTCTCTCCTTCTGGGTTTCTCTCCCCAATCCCATGTCCTCCATGCACACGTTCAATTACATCCTTTTCATTTCCGACATGTCCATTAAAGTCTGCCCCCACTACAGTCCTCTCCTGCTCTTCCAGTTCTTGCGTTACCTCACTCATTTCGTTCCAAAAACGGCTCTTTTCTTCCTCTGTGCAGACCCCACTTGTGAGCATAAGCGCTAATGATGTTCATTGTTTCCCCTCCTAAACATATCTTCACTCTCATAATGCGGTCATTCTTTCTACTCACTTCCGTCACTGCATTCTTCATTTCCCCCGACAAAACTACTCCAACGCCATTCCTACCCTGCTCATTTGCTCCACTATAGATTAACTTGTAGCCATCCCCCAGTTCTTTAGCTTTATTACCCTTCCATCGAGTTTCCTGCACACACAAAATATCCACTCTCTTTATCCTCATTAAACTCTGCCAACTCTCTTCCTCTTCCTGTCATAGACCCAATATTGAGCTGGCCTATTCTGATCACATTTAGAGCTCGCTTCTTTAGCTGCACCCGCTCATGATGCAGTAGCCCTCGCCTTGTCACAGAGTTAGGGCGATGTGTCTGTGCGTCGTTTACGGAGTACGCCCTAGCCCTATTCTCATCAATATCACGACTCATTCCATTGGTTTTGGCGTGGGTTTTTACAGTCGGATGCCCTTCCTGACACCAACCCTCCCTATTTATCCGGGCTTGGGACCGGCACCCATTGAGGCTGGCTTGCCCCAACAGGAGGCTAGATTAGAATTAGAAAATGCATGATAGCCCTGAATATCTACTGGCTAAATCATATCTTACGAGTATTTACCTAAATAATTGCAAGACGAAGCCTCAAAAGGATGAAAAAGGAATTCCTGTGCATTTTAAGCCATTTACCTGCCTGTCGGTCATCGATAAATGGCCACAAAAAACTGACCCAATATAATAAAATCCATATTGTCTTTTAAGAATCATTATTCCAAGCGATGGTATAATGGCTTCTATTGATTAAAAATCTTTTTGATTCAAATATTTTTATAAAAATCTAATTTAATTTTATTTGTCTCTAATTTTCTTTCTATTGTTACTATTTCTTGTTTCTTACTTCCACAAATTAAAACTAGAGTATTGTTCAGTGCATATTAGTCATACCAGATATTAATATTGTGGTTCCTGAAGACATAAAGGTGTATTTCACACAGATGTTCAAATAAAGTTGACATGAATGAAAAACTAGTTGAACTTGAGTTCTATGAGTCTTGGCATATTTTACTAAAAGCTGCCACCATAAGAAACTATGAACTTGTTTTAGCCTTATCTATAGCCTTAAGTGAAAATGAATTTCCTCATGTATGATACCACAGAAAATGTAGAAGTATTTTCACTATAAAAAAGGATCTAGTCCCATTAAAAGAAAAGTGCGTAATATAGAAGAAGAGTGTTCCTCTAGCAAACGACCAAGGAGGAGTGTAACACCATCAGGACCATTACTTCAAGTAGTCTGCATATTCTGCGAAAAGACAAAAAGGATGAAGGGATCACTATCAAGGGAGAAATTAGTAAAGGCTACAGAATTACGCGTGGCTGATACTCTTCGAAAATATGCCATCGATCGTAGGGATACAAAGATTATGGCACTGACTTGCAGAGACCTGGTAGCTGCAGCTCACTATCACAGGTCTTGTTGCTGAAGTTATACCAGATTTACCAGTAAAAATAAAGAATTTGATACCTCTGAAGAAAAATACAATCTTTATAGAGATGCAGAACGTGATTCGTGTGATGATTTAATTAAATACATAAAAACATCCGTCATCCCAAATCAACAAATTGTTCCCCTCTCATCCTCGACAGATGAGATTCACTCAATATTGAAATTAAAAGGAATGAAAGAAGTCAAGGATTTCACCAGAAAGAACATCAAAAGAAATATGCTAAAGTATTAGGGCATTGCTTATCAGTTTATCCAGATAACAATGGAAAGTTATTGGTTGTACCTCACACGGTAACAGTAGAGTGTCATTAAGGAAAATAAAAGTTTAAATGCAGAGTTAGAACTTTGGAGAACCAGATCAAACTTTTATAACTTTACTGATATTGCATCAAACCATCTGAGAAACAAGATTGTCAATAATCTTACAAAATCACCATGGCCGTGTCATACGTCTGATGTAGATCCTCAGTCTTATAAAGTACCTGATTTTCTTCAAAGGTTTTACATGGGGCTTCTTACAGGATATGCTGCCAATGCAAGCCCATCCCCAAGAGCCAACAAACTAATGCACTCATTTAGCCAGGATTTGGTTTATGCAGTGACTTTTGGGCAACAAAAACCACCAAAACACGTCTTGCTCACCTATGCTGTTAAAACATTAACTGAGAATATTGAAATTATTCATACCTTGAATCGATTTGATCATGGGATATCTTATTCACAACTTGATGAAAAGGACACAGCATTATGTATGGAGAAACTGTCTTCTGGATATACTGGACAAACGATCATGGCCAGTAATATTCAACCATATTTTTTTTCACAAATCTAGCTTGGGACAACATAAATCGGTTAGAAGAACATTAACTGGAAAAGGAACCTCTCATCGGGTAAGGAGAATTGCAGTACAACAATGTCTTTCAAGAGTAGCATTAACAACTGTAAATGAAACAAAGCACAGAAGAATAACAACTACTGATGAAGAACTTCTATATATAAATAGCAGGTGGAAGTGAGGACCCAAAATATTACTCCAGAAAAAGTTGATATAGTTACACTAGAAATTCTGTTAAAGAAGGAAGAAAAGTTCTTAGGAAAAACTGGTTTTGATTATAGCAAGAAATAATAAAAGACAGTGCAAGTTATCAAACAGTACCAAGCTGGACTGGCTTCATTATAATATCGAGAAAAGAACATGTATCTCATGATAACATTGGTTAGCTGCCAACGGTAAATTATCAACAGTATCTGAAATTATGAAAAGGTTCAAGGAAATCCCAAAGAACCTACATCTTTCGTCAATAGTGGTAGTAAGGACCAAGTACTCTATGCAAAAGCCTCTGAAATCAATGGAAGGAAAAAGAGGCGTACAATAATATAATCTTCATATGGGAGCTTTCCACACCACTGGTAATTGCATGTTAATTCTTGTCAAAAGATTCCAAGATGGAGGCCTTCGTGAAATCTACATTGAATCTGGCGTGCTTGGAGAGGGTTCAGTTACTGGTGTAATGGATGGAAAAATGTACAATAGTTCAGTTCGAGTCCAAAAATCTTTATATGAAGCACTAATGAGACTTGTGTGGGAAAACTTTTATCGTGGATTACTTATAATGGTATTGAGGTAGTAAACAACTCTGTTAGGGAAGTAATAAGATTAAGTGGTGATCTCAGTTAGGGCAATATTGATTAAATATTGCAAGGACCAAATTTTAATCAGCATTTGACTTATCAGCTTTCTGGATGACATATGTTGACTTGTTAGGAGGTATAGTGCTTAATCTCCTACGAGCATCTCGAGAGGGAGACTGGCTCCTTCACCTTCATGCAATAAGGTTAATAATTGCTTGGTGTTCTTCTTATCATAAGGTCAACTATGCAACATACTTGCCAGTATACTATGCACAAATGTTTCAATTAGAAAAAGACCACCTTGAAGTATATAGTTTTTTGAAGGGCCAGTTCTCTGTCCACATGTCAGAAACAAATACCTTTGGACGCATACCAGTATATCAAGCCATAGAGGAAACAGTAAAAAGATAACAGTGAAAAGGAATTATATAACAGTAGAATACAGAAGTTCATTTTTACATCTTATGCGGACCTTCATTGAATCAGGTGGTTCACCCTGACCTGCTTACAACGAGAATGGAATATGATGACCATGCAGTATCATCAGTAGTGAAAGTCATTAAAAACTGTACCGATCCTTTTTCAGAAGAAAATGCAATATTAATCATCTCGACAGGAAAAAATATGATGCAGCGTAAGCTTAAAACATTAACTTCAATGTGTATGAAACAAGAGGTAAATGTAAATATAAAACAGCTATTTTGAAAGCCGGTGGAGCTTTTTTGGTAAAATCAGCATAACATCACAAGCTTAGAATCTTAAAATGAAGGAGGTTTTATCTCATTCCTTAGGACCACTTCCATGGCCTTTAGCAACGCCTGAGGGACTACTTCGTAAAACTAACAAAGCTTCCCGTGGAAACTTCTTGCAAAAGGATGTGCCCATAGCTGAAAGTATTCCAGAGCTTTCCGGAACAATTATTGATGGGGTGTGTCTAGTTCAAAAGCTAAAAGGTAATCAAGCAGCATTTGGGTTAACTGCCAAGAATCAAGGATTTTTTTCCATGATTTTAAATGAAGGTGAAGGAAGTCAAACAACTGATGTTGTAATTGACATATATCAAGAATTATTAATCAAAAATATTTCACACGAAATGAAAGGATCTGATTCTGCGAGAAGAGGAAAAGTTGTGGCACTGACAAAGATGATTAATGACACATTTTCCAAGTTGGGATCAAAGTGGGACTTATCAGAATCATTAATGGCAGAATTAGAAAGGTTCACTTACTACTTTTACTCTAGGGAATTTAAGGTACCATGTTTTTGTGTCAAAAAAGGGAAAAAATAGAGAGTCATATGCTTGAAAAAGTATTCAGAGAGGGCTAATTATCAAGATGCAATATGGAAAAGAAGCTTACAGCCAGATCTAGGTACACCAACTCCCACTGGAAAAGGTTGGAAATTGATTAAAATTTATGGAAGTAGCAACTTGCCATAGACTGGATTGATTGCTTGCCACCCCCTGAGGCCGTCCTTGATTAACTTTCTTGCACTTGTTCCAAAAGTTGTAAGTTATCCAAGTGCAATTGCTTATTAAATGGAATTAAATGCACAGAGATTTGTAGTTTTACAGCCTGCAGTATGCAAGCAGTCACTGAAACCGTAGCATACCAGCAGGATATGAATGATGAATATTATTTATATAGCTGTAATTGTTAGACAATTCATTAAGAATACTTGAAAAAATCCTACATCCATTCGTTTAAACCAATGAAGTAAAAAGACGATACTGACAGAGCTAAGGCCATATTTTGGTCGGTGAGCACTCTTTGTTGAGGCATGAATTTCAAGGTGACAGCTCCAAATAATTATCAAGAAATCTGGTCAACATGAAGCAATATATGAGTAAAATCATTCAATATGGTACAGTGTAGAGACATTAGAGACTATGAATGCAGTGAAACTAGAAGCAGTGCTACAGGTCACTACCTGCTCTCTTACATTACAAATTATGTTCCTAACTCTTAAACAAAGCATCTTACAGAAATTTTACGAGACTGAAAAAGCTTTAGAAGATTATTTTGATATAAAAAAAATAATATAATAGTTTAAATTTATAGGTTGGTTATGATTTTATGATAATGTTGCCAATTTTCATGAAAAATTTAGTTGTGTATACAAAATAGGGCATTAACAGGTTGTAAGTTACAGAAATTTCAAATTCTGCATGTTTCTCGTATTCCTCGTGTTATTAGTTCGCATCTCTACAAGTCTGACGGTTCTTTTCAAAATCAGAGCATTCTACACAGCTTTTTTGTAAACCGCAACATCTCCATCTGGGGCAAAACTTTTTATATGTAAATTACAGAAAAACAGTATTAAAATAGGCTTGGCCAGTATTTTCCATATCTAGGGAGCCTACTCGTCCTAAAAATAATATTAAGCCTTTGCTCCTAATTGATACCGAAAAATTGACTGGCTCATGGGCTAATAAATAGCCTGGATGGTTGCGAGGTACGGAGGCAAGCAGCCCATCACAATCGAATACTGGTAACTCAACTAACCCTCTTACGCCGATTGGACGTATTAAACGTCGAGTCAAAATGTCTCCCGTATGCCGATTGGACGTATCATACGTCGGTCTCAAAAAAGTTTTTTTAAAAATTCGCGGAAAAATACTTATAGGCCTACCAGCCGAAAACTTTTGTATCACGCGCCTTGGGGGATGCTGGGAGTTCACGGATCAAGGCGTTGTTTTGTTTACAATCGCTACGCAGGCGCGCAAGCGCGAATTTCTTTCTTATCGCACTAAAAAGTATCAGTGACACATCTCGGAAATTATTTCGTCACTTTGACATAATTATTGCACCATTTTAAATTATCCTTTACATGAAGTATTATATATGAAAATGTGCGCAATTTCATGCACAATACAACTAAAAAATACTCATGATTGTAGCTTTTATCAGTTTTGAAATATTTTTCATATAAATAACGATAAGTGCAAAAATTTCAACCTTCGGTCAACTTTGACTCTACAGAAATGGTCGAGAAACGCAATTGTAAGCTAAAACTCTTACATTATAGTAATATTTAATCATTTGCCTTCATTTTGCAACAAATTGGACGTCTCTAGCACAATATTTCGATTTATGGTGAATTTATGAAAAAACTTTTTCCTTACGTTCGTGCGATAACTCTTCCGATAAATTTTTTCGTGCGATTGTCCTAATGTTTGCACCCTTTTAAATTTGCCGTTACATAAAGTTTTATATATGGAAATGTGCGCAATTTCCTGCACAATACAACAAAAAACAACCCATGGTTGTAGCTTTTATCAGTTTTGAAATATTTTTCATATAAATAACGTTAAGTGCAAAAATTTCAACTTTCGGTCAACTTTGACTCTACCGAAATGGTCGAAAAACGCAATTGTAAGCTAAAACTCTTATATTCTAGTAATATTCAATCATTTACCTTCATTTTGCAACGACTTGAAAGTCTCTAGCACAATATTTCGATTTATGGTGAATTTATGAAAAAAAAAAACATTACGTTCGCGCGGTAACTTCCGAAAAATCAGAATTTTTTTGTGCGATTGTCGAAATGTTTGCACCATTTAAAATTAGCTGTTACATAAAGTTTTATATATGAAAATGTGCGGTAATTTCATGTAGAATACAACTAAAAATGATTGAAGGTTGTAGCCTTTCTCTTTTTTCGAAATATTTGCATATAAATCACGATAAATAGAAACAAAACCACGTTCGGTCAAATTTGACTCTACCGAAATAGTTGAAAAAACGCATTGTAAGCTAAAACTCTTACGGCCTAGTAATATTCTGTCATTTTCTTCATTTGAAACAAATTTGAAGTCTCTAAAACAATATTGTGATTTATGGTGAATTTTTGAAAAAATATATTTACCTTCACTCCGCGCGCCGATTCGCGGCCGCAAGTCTCCGAAATAACGTACATGGCATTATCCTAATATTTGCTCCTTTTCATATTAGCCTTTTTATAGAGTTTCATATATCAAAATGTGCGCAATTCATGAAGAATACAATAAAAAATAATTGAAGTTGTAGCTTTTTTCCATCTTTGAAATATGTCCATATAAAAAAAACATATATATTAAAATTTCGACATTCGGTCAAATTTAACTCGTCCGAAATGGTCGAAATCTGCAATTCTAATCTAAAACTCTTACAGTATCGTAATATTCAATCATTTGTCTTAATTTTGAAACAAATTGGAAGTCTCTAGAAACATTATTTAGAATTACGGTGAATTTTTGAAAATAACATTTTTTTACGTCCGCTCGTTACGAATTCGTACATCATTTTGTGATAATATTTTTCCGGTGTTGCTTTTATTGTTTTACAATGTATATATCAAAATGATCGCAATTTAGTGTACAATACAACGCAAAAAAAAGTAACTGGTTAGCTTTGACCGTTTTCTGCACAGCGTGATTTGAATACAATTATGTATGAATTTTTTTTTTTTCGCTACCATATATCGCATTATTTACATATGATAATGATATTATTTTTCATTTCTGATGGTTGCATTCTACACTTCAGGCAATGACAAAAAAAGGAGCCAAAAATGAACTCTTAATCTTCAAAGTACGCGCGCTGTAATTTTTTGAAAATATTATTTTTTCCACTTCCGCGCTCACTACCAAACCAGGCCCGGCATACGGGAGACGTTTTTGATTTTTAGGGCTCCGGCGTAAGAGGGCTAAGTTATGCCATAAATATAAATCCTGTAGTACTAGATTAGTATACCGAGTAATGTGTTTCTTAGCATAGATTGATAAAATAATACCCTTGAAAAATTGATGCGTTGATGCCTCATACAACCAGCAGCGACGAAACCTGGTGTGTAACATCTTTGTGGCCAGATTCGTATATTATTGGTAATACCGGTAATTAAAGCCCGATCCTTGGCCACATCCAAATAACATATCAAACGTTTACTATTATTTAAATAGTGGATCCAGATGATATAATACGGAGGACAAGACGACAGATGAAGAGAGAGAGAGAGAGAGAGAGAGAGAGAGAGAGAATAAAGCTGCTTATAGGATAATGAAAAGTATTATATTTCCGTCTGAATAATATTAACATGAATAGTCAGTTACAACAATAGTTAAGGCTTTTTTATATAGAAAATATGATAACGATTTAAAACAGACAGTAACGAGTGATAGAATATTCATAATAATTATTGTTTTCCCAAGAAATAATGTGATAACATATTTTTCTTAAAGCAGGAGGTCTCTAATATATCCATCAGATTAAATAACTAAACAGGAATAAAAGCTCTCTCTCTCTCTCTCTCTCTTCTCTCTCTCTCTCGTCTCTCTCTCTCTCTATACACTGTATGCATTTCTTTCGTTACCGTTCCTTGTACTCTCTCTCTCTCTCTCTCTCTCTCTCTCTACTTTATAAGGGGAGTAATTCCTGCAATGTAACTTTTGCAGTGCACAGTAGTCAATACTTAAGGGTTTTTGCAGTGTCTCTTCAGCCCTAAGCTGGCGACCACTTTTAGCCTTTCTACTTTACATACGTTCTAACCCCCTTTCTACCACCTTTGCCATCCCACTCTCTCACTGAATTATTTCCACCTGTTACATCTAAAAAAAAGCTACTAAAAAGAAAACTATATATATATATATATATATATATATATATATATATATATATATATATATATATAAAATTTACATAGCGCATAGATAAGGTTACAGTAAGGAGCCGAAAGCTACCTCGTGAGTCAGAACAGAAGCTTTGGAACCTCTCTACATAATGCACGGCAGATGCTTGCAGGTTTCAAAAGAACAGGATTGGAAGGATCCTAGGGCAACTGGGTATGTAAAAATGGAGTGTTGCTATTGTGCCCTGTTAACCTCACTCCTGATTGGTTATGAATGACCACCCCTGCAACCAGTCCCATGTGAGTGAAGACTGCTCTGAGGTTGTGAAGCTTTTGAGTCTTCTTGGAGTCCTAGCCAACTAAAAACCCCAGACAAGCTTCTGTGCCGTTTGATTGTGGAACTTCTTATCCCTGGTGTCTGCTAGTGTGGCCATTGTAGCCATTCCTTGGGGATTTTCGTGATTGGAGGAGAAGCATTCACGTTATAAATTCTGGCTGTCCATGGCTGTCAGATGTTTAGTAATTTAAGGGATGCTGCTCACTCGAGGCGAGAAGTCATTTGCTTTGGTAATTGTGTTGCTCAGTTGGGAGCTGCGACACGTTTGGGATCGTCTAACAACAGCGAGACTACATGTGAAAAAGTTATCCTGGCGATGAACTATCGAAAACTGTCCGTAGATAAGCAGATGCAGCAACTGTGGGGGATACTCAACAGCCCCCCTAACCCACCCCCACTTTTCCTTTTCAACTCGTCACTTAGAAAGAATTAATGCTTAGATAGAAATACTGAAACAGAGAAGACCTAAGAAAAGTTAAAATTAAAGCACATATGTGCAAAATGCAAAGTAAACATGTGATGCATAGACTACAAAGGTACGCGCATCAAAGCTAGGTTGTCTCAGTATCTGTTCTTCTGTCAACAAGAACAAGATATAACTAAACTGAGGGAGGAAGTGGAAGAAATAGCAAAGGAACTAAAGGAACTGACAAAGGACAAACTCGAAGGAAAGACAAAAGAAGACAGGATGGACAAGGAAATTGGAGGACCTAAGAAGAAAAGTGATAACCTTAAGAGAGAGAAAGAGGAATTGAACAACGACATAGTAGGAAACGGAGAGAGCATAGTGGAGATTTGAAAGCAATTGATTAAGACTAGATCCAGAAATGAAACTAATACAAGCACTAGACAAAGTACATTACGAGAAGCTTACAAGGATAAAAATGAAATCAAGAGAGCTGATGGTAGAAGAGTGATAGCAGCCACAAAACGCAATTATCCCCCAGAAGGAATAAGCACATTATACAGATTTGCTGTGCTCCTGGAAACAGAAGAAACAACCTTAATTAGAGATTCTCTAGTAAAAGATCAGGGGTTAAATTTGGTGGCCAAAAATAGAAATAAGGGAAGTTGTTAATTCCGACCCAGGTGGAGGAGCAAAGAAGATAGCCGAGGCAGTGAAGAAAATCAGAGTGAAAAGTAGAAAAATGCAATCATAGTGCAGGGAGGAGGAAACGACTTATTTTTAAAAGCTAGAAGAAACGGGCCAGAAAGAAGGTCTTGTAAGCCAGCCTGAGGAATGTTGCAGAAAACATTAGCTGAGAAAACCGATAACAGCATTCTTAAAGGACTTCTGCCTAGAACCAATGTAAGCCACTATTCCCTCAGCAAAGCAATTGGAATTAATGACAGATTGGAGCAAATATGCCAAGAAAAGGGTGTTAGGTTCTCAAACTTTTGGGCACATTTGTAGGAAAAAAAAAAAACAACAATTTAAAAGAGATGGAACTCACTGAATTTGGAAGGAGCAAACTTACTGGGAAACCTTCTTAACAAAAACCTCTTAAAGACCCCAGTTAACTGAATATTCGAGGGAAAAAGTCGGAAGGCTCCCAGAATTCAGTTAGTACTAGCACTGCACGAAACAGTGAAAATAAGGGAAAACGAATAAAGCCACCAAGGACAAAAGAGAAGATAGGAATGTCCCTAAGAGACACAGTTTAATGCACAAACTATTCGTAACAAAGTAGATCTCTTCAAAGTATTGATAGCAAGTAAAGAATTAGACATAATTGGTAACACAGAAACATGGATACAGGAAGCAACAAGAGACTTCGTAGGAGAGTACTAAATAGCAGGATTTAAATTGTTCATAAAAGATAGACCTAATAAAAAGGCGGAAGACTTATATTATATGTCAAGGACCACCTCAGTCCAATAGAGTGTGAAATTACAACCAAGCATGAAGTAATTGGCATCGAGTCCAGTACGTTTTGGCGCCGCTCTTTTGGCGACGATGAGTTGGTGCCGCCGTTTTGGCGCTAAATGCTTTTGGCGCTCGTTATTTTGGCGCTAGCCCATTGAAAATTGTCTGACCTGAGATATATATATATATATATATATATATATATATTATATATATATATATATATATATATATATATATACATGTGTGTGTATATATATATTGCATGGGTCAAAATAACATAAAAATAAAAAAGTTCTATTTATTTTCAGCAATACAGTGTTAAAATGCTACAAAAATGAAATAAAATGAAATATTTGCACCAACATCTTAATGCATTTCATAGTTATGTGCCAAACCACGTAAGTATTCTAGTGGTTCCCGTGAATCAAACTGTTGTACTATAGTTAAAATGTGTTCATCAGTCTTAATGTATTTTAAGCGTTTTCGAGCAGGAGGATTCCCAGCCATAAGTTGTTCATAATAAGAATCGCGTCCTTTCTGAATTCTCTTTATGCCATCGAAGAATTTCCATATAACTAGTGGTTCATTCCAAGTTCTGCATAGATTTTTCCTGTGCGTAGCTTTCAGCATGATTGTTTGTCCTCCTTGTCCTCACCAAATATCGTTCGACTATACATATTCCACATTTGCGTAGGGAAAAGTGGTGAACGTCGGCCATTTCCCCTTCTCAGAGGTCTTCCTACATAATTATCTTCGACCCAGTTCATTAAATTCCACATTTACTGCCGCCACACCGTGTGAATGTCCATTTACTTCTTTCACTACTTCCTGGTTCTTAGTATGAATATGCCCTTTACACTCATTTTTTTATTCACACCTCCAAAACTTGAGGAGAAGGATCGTTTTTGCTACATTTGTCAAACATACATATATCCGTTGTGTGAAAATTTTTTCGGCCATTTAAGGTATGGGCTGTACAAGAAACTAAAGAAAAGTGTTTTCCAATATAAAAAGACTTGAATATCGTAACAACTAGTTTACTATTACAATTCTCAAATCAGACAAGCCTTTGGTGTAATGAGATGATCACTAAACGAGACACTGGTAAAATCATATGATAAACTAAACAAGACTTGCCTAAGTGTTTCAAAGAGAAATAGAAAATAAAATAATAGAAACCGACAGATTGAACAAAAGCAATGAATCCACACCCAACACCAGAAGAATCAAGCAGGTATAAACAACTCTGCAGAATGGTGGATAAATGCAAAGATAAATGAGGATAAGAGAGTAGCATCAGTTTCTAAGGAAAACCATTCTTTGCTCATGTAAATGGTAGAAAGCCAATAAAAAATAGCATAGGTCTCCTAAGAGACAATGGGGGAAACCTAGTGAACAACAGACTTGGAAAAAAGCAGAATTATTGAATAGGTTTTTTAAATAGTGTTTTCACAATTCAAAAAACACTACCTCAATCCCGGAACCCACCATTAAATATGAAGGGGCAGAACCACTGGACAAAATAATATTTACGGAAGAGGACATTAAAAACAAAATAGAAAAACTAAACAAGTTCAAATCTCCTGGTCCAGATGGGATTCATCCAAAAAATTTAAAGAGATAGTTCTTCACCTAAGAGATAGTTCTTCACCTATATAAACAAAGGAAGGCACCAAAATGATAGAAAATAGTAATGTGTGCCCCAGTCTTACGAAAATAGTCCAAGAGAAGAGCTGGGAAATTATAGACCAATCTGTCTAACATTGCCGTTTGTAAGATTTTTTGAGTCCATGAAGCAGATAAAATTGTGAATCACATTGATAGAAACAACATGTTAAACAGCCAACGCGGTTGACTAATGACAATAGTTAGAGCTTTAGGAAAAACCCAGTGACAAAAGGTAGAGCTTTAGGAATTGAAGGGAAAACAGCGGACTGGATGGAAGACTGGCTAACTGATAGAAAGCAGAGTCATAATAAGAAGTGAAGAATCAGAATGGGCAGATGTGACAAGTTCCTCAGGATTCTGTCCTTGGCTCGCTCTTATTTTTTATCTATATTAGTGATATTAATGACAGTGATGTAGGATTAACTAGCAAGATACCCAAATTTGCAGATGACACCAAACTAGGTGTAAATGCAGCAGACTCAGAGACAGTAGAAAGTTTAGGAAATGGTCTAAAGAAAATAGGAGAGTTGTCAAAAAAATGGCAAATGCCTTTTAATGTGGATAAGTGTAAAGTGTTACAAATAGGAACAAACAACCTTCATGCCAACTACATGCTGCTTGGCAATAACAAAAATAGTGTAGCACAGGAAGAGGCCCTTGGAGTTATTATTACCAAGGACTTAAAATCCACAAAACAGTGCATAAAAGCTGAAAAGAAGGCATAGAAACTAGTGAGATACATAAAGAGACAGTTTAAATACAGAAACAAGGAAACGGTGCTGCAGCTCTACACATCAATAGTTAGACCTCATCTTGAGTAAGGAATACAGTTTTGGTCAACAACACTATGAAAACACATAAATAGATTAGAAAGGTACAAGCAAGAGCCACAAAGTTAATTCTATCCATCAGGAAAACAGGTTACCAAAGACGACTAGAGAGCCTGAACATGTGTGGCTTAGAAACATGACGATTGCAAGGACAACTAATAGAAACATTCAAAATACTGAAAGGCATAACAAAAGTAGACATTAACCAATCTGTGTTAAACGAAAACCAGACAAGAAATAATGGATGGAAACTAGAGCTAAAGAGATATAACATATCGTGTTGAGGGAACTTCTTTACATACAAGATATGCGACACATGGAATGTACTGCCACAAGAAGTTGTAAACAGCAACAGTGTGGAAGAGTTTAAAAGAAAGCTAGACTAAATCATTAGGACACTGTGAATGAACAGTAAAACCTGCTCCTAGAGATAAATGAGCACACAATGTCTCCTCGGGTGGACTAGAAAGTCTTTGAGACATCCTAATCCTTGTAACTTTCTTGTAACTTCTTCTTGCTGCTCTCTGCTTCTCTCTCTCTCTCTCTCTCTCTCGCTCTCTCTCTTCTCTCTTTTCTCCTCCCTCTCTCTCTCTTTGTCCACATATATTTCATTCATTATTGCATCTCTGCCAGATTGCTGAAATTTCCCTCCTCCTCCCATTTGAACCATTCTAACTATGTACTTTGGGCCATCTTTTAGGGAAAGAAGGGCATGATCTCTCCAAACCAGAACTGGCGGGGCAACACCGCTTTTGTTACTGGCTGTACATTAGTACCAAAGATACTATAGAGTACACAAAGATACTCAAGTCAGCAATATGAGCCGTACCATAGCGCCAGCAGAGACAACTAGCGGATGTAGTCCAAATTAAAAAGCATGAAGTCATTAGTCCTTACCAATGGGAACACAATTTTCCACATGGTGTACTAATAGCGTCATTTGTCTATATACTGTGTTCGGGAGGTACATTTTGGCTGCAGCTTACATAACCAAACTTTCATTTTTATGGATTATATTTTGAATTTTCTGAAACACACCTGTTAAAGACTAACATTATATCTTCAATTTATAATAAAAACGACTGCATTGTGTTTGTAGTGCTGCCCAGCATTCATGGTGTAAAGAGAAAATCTTGGATGCCTGACATCAAGAGAAAATCCTGGATGCAAGGTATCAAGATCGAGCCCAGATTACATGGTGTAAAATTGAAAATTCTGACTACACGGTATAAAAAGAAAATCTCGAATGCATGGTTTTTAAATTCATGGCGTAGGTCCTGACGTTTCATGTGACGTCACTGCCTCGTTCTTGATGACCACATCAGATTACAACCGCTTGGTGGGTTTCATGGCACGCATGTTCTAATGGGAAAATTTAAGTATCTTTGTGTACTCTATAGTATCTGTCATTGGTACCTAACCCATTCGTTTAATTTTCTTTCCCTCCTCATATATGTAATATTAGTGATATGAAATATCTACGGATCTTTAAAGATTAGGAGAGTAATTTTATGTTTCTGGGTGTCTTTTGCTAAAAGAAAGTTTAGTGTAGTTGCTATTGACGAAAAAATATAGTTTTAAGTATATTTCAAGCAAGAGTAAATTCATCTAACTTTAAAAAATTATAGTTCATTACAATTCGAACAACTAATATTCTTGAGTATGTTTGGGTAAATAAAAAAGTGATGATGCATGTCCGCGAACGTTCGTTAGATTCCAATATTTTAATCGCACTTGCCTCGAAATTCAGAAATATTCATTAGCATTGTAAATAACGCCCATTAATTTTATGCTTTGACAAGCGAATTGCTCTGAATAAAGGTTTTCAATTACAAAATGTATTTGTGTCAACAGGCTTCAAAGCGGAGGTGGCTGGGGACGCGACTAATAAATATCAATTTATTTATCTCATTTTGGTGATTTTGCTATCGGGAGTTCCCACAGGAATTTAAAGACTGGTGCTGGTTTGTAAGATCCTTTATTTGGGATACAATTACTAATAGATTTTAGTCGAATCCGCGTCTTCCCTTCTCCAGAACTTCCATCCTTCCGGAGACAGCATTGTGTCTTCCTTCCAGAATGAATAGCTGTCTTCTTTTCCTTTTATCATTTTTGTTTGTTTTCTGGAGCTACGTTAGCCTTTATTTTCAGCAAATTGGTCACTAAAGATAAAAAAAAAGTACATATCCACATAATATTCTATAATTTGATGTCTGATATACTTTCGACAACTATATTAAAAAAAATTACCCAGGTTACGAAACGTTAGACATTTTCTGGCTTATTTTCCTTTGTTTTATACTTGCTTATAGACATAAAAAATTCCGTCCACAAATTACTGAAATTTCCTCGACGCTTTTTTACTTTTCTGGACTTGTCTGATAAAATGGTTCGTTTCAATAATCAGCGTAATCAAGCACAAGATAAACAAATTTCTATTATCATGTGGTTTCTATTGTGTGAAAGTAAATTTGGCCATTAACTGTTAGGGATTTTCATGACCAAAACCCTCATGACGTTTTCATCGATATTTTCCGCTTCTGTGATTTACAGAAAGGACAATAATTTGAAAACACCCAGAACTGTTTATGGATAACCTTCCTGAAAACGGGTAAAAATGTTGAAGTTTATAACCGAAAATAAGATAAAATAGGATAAGAGGATCATTGCATTTCATAACATTTCCTGTTACTTGTTATTCTCAAATAACTATATGGTTTTGAAAATATGTTTAACTTGCTCTCTCTCTCTCTTAATGAATAGAAAAATAGTTAGATTACTTCTTCATTTGAAAGTGGTACCTTGTACGCAATTGCGCACATAAGTACACACACACACACACACACACACACACACACACACACACATATATATATATATATATATATATATATATATATATATATATATATATATATATATATACATAACATACATACATACATATATATATATATATATATATATATATATATATATATATATATATATATATATATATATATATATATATTCATCTGTAGGGTTACCTAAACTCGGAAGATCAAAAAGAGCAAAAAGAGTTTATTAAGATTCGTTTCGGGTCATCCTGACATATCATCACTCTGTAATATAAAAAAACATAACATTTCCTGTTACTTGTTATTCTCAAATAACTATATGGTTTTGAAAATATGTTTAACTTGCGCTCTCTCTCTCTTCATGAATAGAAAAATAGTTAGATTACTTCTTCATTTGAAAGTGGTACCTTGTACGCAATTGCGCACATAAGTGCACCACACACACACACACACACACACACACACACACACACATATATATATATATATATATATATAATATATATAATATATATATATATATATATATACTATACATACATGATATACATACATCATACATACATATATATTATATATATATATATATATACATAGATACACACATACATATATATATACATAGATACAATACATACATATATATATATATATATATATAGTATATAATATAATATATATATATATATATATATAGCTTGATGATAAATAACAGTGCCAAGACCAGGAAGAACATTCTTTATTTAACGAGCTTTCGAGGTTCAAAACCTCATCTTCAGGCTGAAAAAATGACAGGGATGAGAAATCACTAAAAATTACATTAAAATGAATTGTCTTATAAAAACTTCAGTAAAAACATAAAATAAAACGAACATTACATACATACTAAAAATTAGGATAAAACTAAAACAAAACGCAAAACATACAAAAATAGAAATAAAAATGAAAATAATATGAAAGGTAAACAAACTACCCTTTCATATTATTTTCATTTTTATTTCTGTTTTGTATGTTTTGCGTTTTGTTTTAGTTTTATCGTAATTTTTAGTATGTATGTAATGTTCGTTTTATTTTATGTTTTACTGAAGCTTTTAATAAGACAATTCATTTTAATGTAATTTTTAGTGATTTCTCATCCCTGTCATTTTTCAGCCTGAAGATGAGGTTTTGAACCTCGAAAGCTCGTTAAATAAAGAATGTTCTTCCTGGTCTTGGCACTGTTATTTATCATCAAGCTAAGATTTCCAAGTAGTCGCCCAATTACTGAGACTATATATATATATATATATATATATATATATATATATATATATATATATATATATATATAGATATATATATATTCATCTGTAGGGTTACCTAAACTCGGAAGATCAAAAAGAGCAAAAAGAGTTTATTAAGATTCGTTT
>NC_061109.1:35751163-35761163 GCF_015104395.2 Macrobrachium nipponense
AAACGAATCTTAATAAACTTTTTTTGCTCATTTTCATCTTCCTATTTTAGGTAACCCTACAGATGAATATATATATATATAAATATATATATATATATATATATATATATATATATATATTTATATATATATATATATCTATAATATATATATATGATATGATATATATATATATATATATATTTATACTATATATATATATATATATATATATATATATATATATATATATATATATATATACCTATATATACATATTAGATATATATTATATATTATATATATTATATATAATATCATATATATATATATATATATATAATATATATATATATATATATAATATATATATAATTATATAGTAGTATATATAATATATTATTCTATATATAATAATATAATTAATATATAATATATATATATTAATCTGTAGGGTTACCTAAACTAGGAAGATCAAAAAGAGCAAAAAAAGTTTAATAAGATTCGTTTCGGGTTCATCCGGGACACATCATCAGTCTGTAACATAAAAAATAGTTTACATTTGTAAAATGTGAACATTTCTGTTACTTGTTATTCCCAAATAAAATATATGGTTATATATATATATATATATATATATATATATATATATATATATATATATGTATATATATATATATATGTATATATATATTATATATATATATTTATATATATATATATATATATTTATATATGTGTGTGTGTGTGTGTGTGTACTTATGTGCGCAATTGCGTACAAGGTACCACTTTCAAATGAAGAAGTAATCTAACTATTTTTCTATTCATGAAGAGAGAGAGAGAGCAAGTTAAACATATTTTCAAAACCATATAGTTATTTGAGAATAACAAGTAACAGGAAATGTTATGAAATGCAATGATCCTCTTATCCTATTTTATCTTATTTTCTGTTATAAACTTCAACATTTTTACCCGTTTTCAGGAAGGTTATCCATAAACAGTTCTGGGTGTTTTCAAATTATTGTCCTTTCTGTAAATCACAGAAGCGGAAAATATCGATGAAAACGTCATGAGGGTTTTGGTCATGAAAATCCCTAACAGTTAATGGCCAAATTTACTTTCACACAATAGAAACCACATGATAATAGAAATTTGTTTATCTTGTGCTTGATTACGCTGATTATTGAAACGAACCATTTTATCAGACAAGTCCAGAAAAAGTAAAAAAGCGTCGAGGAAATTTCAGTAATTTGTGGACGGAATTTTTTATGTCTATAAGCAAGTATAAAACAAAGGAAAATAAGCCAGAAAATGTCTAACGTTTCGTAACCTGGGTAATTTTTTTTTATATAGTTGTCGAAAGTATATCAGACATCAAATTATAGAATATTATGTGGATATGTACTTTTTTTATCTTTAGTGACAAATTCGCTGAAAATAAAGGCTAACGTAGCTCCAGAAAACAAACAAAAATGATAAAAGGAAAAGAAGACAGCTATTCATTCTGGAAGGAAGACACAATGCTGTCTCCGGAAGGATGGAAGTTCTGGAGAAGGGATTCGACTAAAATCTATTAGTAATTGTATCCCAAATAAATGATCTTACGAACCAGCACCAGTCTTTAAATTCCTGTGGGAACTCCCGATAGCAAAATCACCAAAATGAGATAAATAAATTGATATTTATTAGTCGCGTCCCCAGCCACCTCCGCTTTGAAGCCTGTTGACACAAATACATTTTGTAATTGAAAACCTTTATTCAGAGCAATTCGCTTGTCAAAGCATAAAATTAATGGGTGTTATTTACAATGCTAATGAATATTTCTGAATTTCGAGGCAAGTGCGATTAAAATATTGGAATCTAACGAACGTTCGCGGACATGCATCATCACTTTTTTATTTACCCAAACATACTCAAGAATATTAGTTGTTCGAATTGTAATGAACTATAATTTTTTAAAGTTAGATGAATTTACTCTTGCTTGAAATATACTTAAAACTATATTTTTTTCGTTAATAGCAACTACACTAAACTTTCTTTTAGCAAAAGACACCCAGAAACATAAAATTACTCTCCTAATCTTTAAAGATCCGTAGATATTTCATATCACTAATATTACATATATGAGGAGGGAAAGAAAATTAAACGAATGGGTTAGGTACTAATGACAGATACTATAGAGTACACAAAGATACTTAAATTTTTCCCATTAGAGCATGCGTGCCATGAAACCCACTAAGCGGTTGTAATCTAATGCGGTCATCAAGAACGAGGCAGAGAAGTCACATGAAACGTCAGGACCTAGGTCATGGATGTAAAATCCATGCATTCGAGATTTTCTTTTTATACCGTGTAGTCAGAATTTTCAATTTTACACCATGTATTCTGGGCTCGATCTTGATACCTTGCATCCAGGATTTTCTCTTAATGTCAGGCATCCAAGATTTTCTCTTTACTCCATGAATGCTGGGCAGCACTACAAACACAATGCAGTCGTTTTTGTTATAAATTGAAGCTATAATGTTAATCTTTAACAGGTATGTTTCAGAAAATTCAAAATATAATCCATAAAAATGAAAGTTTGGCTATGTAAGCTGCAGCCAAAATGTACCTCCCGAACACAGTATATAGACAAATGACGCTATTAGTGCACCATGTGGAAAATTGTGTTCCCATTGGTAAGGACTAATGACTTCATGCTTTTTAATTTGGACTACATCCGCTAGTTGTCTCTGCTGGCGCTATGGTACGGCTCATATTGCTGACTTGAGTATCTTTGTGTACTCTATAGTATCTTTGGTACTAATGTACAGCCAGTAACAAAAGCGGTGTTGCCCCGCCAGTTCTGGTTTGGAGAGATCATGCCCTTCTTTCCCTAAAAGATGGCCCAAAGTACATAGTTAGAATGGTTCAAATGGGAGGAGGGGGGAAATTTCAGCAATCTGGCAGAGATGCAATAATGAATGAAATATATGTGGACAAAGAGAGAGAGAGGGAGAGAAAAGAAGGGAGAGAGAGAGAGAGAGAGAGAGAGAGAGCAGAGAAGAGTTACAAGAAAGTTACAAGGATTAGGATGTCTCAAAGACTTTCTAGTCCACCCGAGGAGACATTGTGTGCTCACTTATCTCTAGGAGCAGGTTTTACTGTTCATTCACAGTGTCCTAATGATTTAGTCTAGCTTTCTTTTAAACTCTTCCACACTGTTGCTGTTTACAACTTCTTGTGGCAGTACATTCCATGTGTCGCATATCTTGTATGTAAGAAGTTCCCTCAACACGATATGTTATATCTCTTTAGCTCTAGTTTCCATCCATTATTTCTTGTCTGGTTTTTTCGTTTAACACAGATTGGTTAATGTCTACTTTTGTTATGCCTTTCAGTATTTTGAATGTTTCTATTAGTTGTCCTTGCAATCGTCATGTTTCTAAGCTACACATGTTCAGGCTCTCTAGTCGTCTTTGGTAACCTATTTTCCTGATGGATAGAATTAACTTTGTGGCTCGTGCTTGTACCTTTCTAATCTATTTATGTGTTTTCATAGTGTTGTTGACCAAAACTGTATTCCTTACTCAAGATGAGGTCTAACTATTGATGTGTAGAGCTGCAGCACCGTTTCCTTGTTTCTGTATTTAAACTGTCTCTTTATGTATCTCACTAGTTTCTATGCCTTCTTTTCAGCTTTTATGCACTGTTTTGTGGATTTTAAGTCCTTGGTAATAATAACTCCAAGGGCCTCTTCCTGTGCTACACTATTTTTGTTATTCCCAAGCAGCATGTAGTTGGCATGAAGGTTGTTTGTTCCTTTTTGTAACACTTTACACTTATCCACATTAAAAGGCATTTGCCATTTTTTTGACAACTCTCCTATTTTCTTTAGACCATTTCCTAAACTTTCTACTGTCTCTGAGTCTGCTGCATTTACACCTAGTTTGGTGTCATCTGCAAATTTGGCTATCTTGCTAGTTAATCCTACATCAATGTTATTAATATCACTAATATAGATAAAAATAAGAGCGAGCCAAGGACAGAATCCTGAGGAACTTGTCACATCTGCCCATTCTGATTCTTCACTTCTTATTATGACTCTGCTTTCTATCAGTTAGCCAGTCTTCCATCCAGTCCGCTGTTTTCCCTTCAATTCCTAAAGCTCTACCTTTTGTCACTGGGTTTTTACTAAAGCTCTAACTATTGTCATTAGTTTTTCGAGTGGAACTTTGTCAAAGGCTCTTTGGAAATCTAAATTAGAGTATATCTATTGCTCTACTACTGTCATAAATACTAAGCAAGTTATGAAAAAACTCTAAGAGGTTTGATAAGCACAATCTATTTTGCCTGCAACCGCGTTGGCTGTTTAACATGTTGATTCTATCAATGTGATCCACAATTTTATCTGCTTTATGGACTCAAAAAATCTTACAAACGGCAATGTTAGACAGATTGGTCTATAATTTCCCAGCTCTTCTTTTGGACCTTTTTTCGTAAATTGGGGGCACATTACCTATTTTCTATCATTTTGGTGCCTTCCTTTGTTTATATAGGTGAAGAACTATCTCTTTGGTGAAGAACTATCTCTTTAAATTTTTTGGATGAATCCCATCTGGACCAGGAGATTTGAACTTGTTTAGTTTTTCTATTTTGTTTTTAATGTCCTCTTCCGTAAATATTAGTTTGTCCAGTGGTTCTGCCCCTTCATATTTAATGGTGGGTTCCGGGATTGAAGTAGTGTTTTCAATTGTGAAAACACTATTTAAAAAACCTATTCAATAATTCTGCTTTTTTCCAAGTCTGTGTTCACTAGGTTTCCCCCATTGTCTCTTAGGAGACCTATGCTATTTTTTATTGGCTTTCTACCATTTATATGAGCAAAGAATGGTTTTCCTTACTAACTGATGCTACTCTCTTATCCTCATTTATCTTTGCATTTATTCACCATTCTGCAGAGTTGTTTATACCTGCGTGATTCTTTTGGTGTTGGGTGTGGATTCATTGCTTTGTTCAATCTGTCGGTTTCTATTATTTTATTTTCTATTTCTCTTTTGAAACACTTAGGCAAGTCTTGTTTAGTTATCATATGATTTTACCAGTGTCTCGTTTAGTGATCATCTCATTACACCAAAGGCTTGTCTGATTTGAGAATTGTAATAGTAAACTAGTTGTTACGATATTCAAGTCTTTTTATATTGGAAAACGCTTTTCTTTAATTTCTTGTACAGCCCATACCTTAAATGGCCGAAAAAATTTTCACACAACGGATATATGTATGTGTTTGACAAATGTAGCAAAAACGATCCTTCTCTCAAGTTTTGGAGGTGTGAATCAAAAAATGAGTGTAAAGGGCATATTCATACTAAGAACCAGGAAGTAGTGAAAGAAGTAAATGGACATTCAACGGGGCGTCGGCAGTAAATGTGGAATTTAATGAACTGGGTCGAAGATAATTATGTAGGAAGACCTCTGAGAAGGGGAAATGGCCGACGTTCACCACTTTTCCCTACGCAAATGTGGAATATGTATAGTCGAACGATATTAGGTGAGGACAGGACAAACAATCATGCTGAAGCTACGCACAGGAAAATCTATGCAGAACTTGGAATGAACCACCTAGTTATATGGAAATTCATCGATGGCATAAAGAGAATTCAGAAAGGACGCGATTCTTATTAAGACTGATGAACACATTTTAACTATAGTACAACAGTTTGATTCACGGGAACCACTAGAATACTTACGTGGTTTGGCATATAACTATGAAATGCATTAAGATGTTGGTGCAAATATTTCATTTTATTTCATTTTTGTAGCATTTTAACACTGTATTGCTGAAAATAAATAGAACTTTTTTATTTTTATGTTATTTTGACCCATGCAATATATATAAACACACACATGTATATATATATATATATATATATATATATATATTATATATACTATATATATATATATATATATATATATATATATATATACAATTTTCAAGCTGGCGCCAAATGGGCTAGCGCCAAAATAACGAGCGCCAAAAGCATTTAGCGCCAAAACGGCGGCACCAACTCATCGTCGCCAAAAGAGCGGCGCCAAAACGTACTGGACTCGATGCCAATTACTTCATGCTTGGTTGTAATTTCACACTCTATTGGACTGAGGTGGTCCTTGACATATAATATAAGTCTTCCGCCTTTTTATTAGGTCTATCTTTTATGAACAATTTAAATCCTGCTATTTAGTACTCTCCTGCGAAGTCTCTTGTTGCTTCCTGTATCCATGTTTCTGTGTTACCAATTATGTCTAATTCTTTACTTGCTATCAATACTTTGAAGAGATCTACTTTGTTACAAATAGTTTGTGCATTAAACTGTGCCTCTTAGGGACATTCCTATCTTCTCTTTTGTCCTTGGTGGCTTTATTCGTTTTCCCTTATTTTCACTGTTTCGTGCAGTGCTAGTACTAACTGAATTCTGGGAGCTTTCCGACTTTTTCCCTTGAATATTCAGTTAACTAGGGTCTTTAAGAGGTTTTTGTTAAGAAGGTTTCCCAGTAATTTTGCTCCTTCCAAATTCAGTGAGTTCCATCTCTTTTAAATTGTTTTTTTTTTTTTTCCTACAAATGTACCCAAAAGTTTGAGAACCTAACACCCTTTTCTTGGCATATTTGCTCCAATCTGTCATTAATTCCAATTGCTTTGCTGAGTGAATAGTGGCCTACATTGGTTCTAGGCAGAAGTCCTTTAAGAATGCTGTTATCGGTTTTCTCACTAATGTTTTCTGCAACATTCCTCAGGCTGGCTTACAAGACCTTCTTTCTGGCCCGTTCTTCTAGCTTTTAAAAATAAGTCGTTTCCTCCTCCCTGCACTATAATTGCATATTTCTACTTTTCACTCTGATTTTCTTCACTGCCTCGGCTATCTTCTTTGCTCCTGCACCTGGGTCGGAATTAACAACTTCCCTTATTTCTATTTTTGGCCACCAAATTTAACCCCTGATCTTTTACTAGAGAATCTCTAATTACGGTTGTTTCTTCTGTTTCCAGGAGCACAGCAAATCTGTATAATGTGCTTATTCCTTCTGGGGGATAATTGCGTTTTGTGGCTGCTATCACTCTTCTACCATCAGCTCTCTTGATTTCATTTTTATCCTTGTAAGCTTCTCGTAATGTACTTTGTCTAGTGCTTGTATTAGTTTCATTTCTGGATCTAGTCTTAATCAATTGCTTTCAAATCTCCACTATGCTCTCTCCGTTTCCTACTATGTCTTTGTTCAATTCCTCTTTCTCTCTCTTAAGGTTTATCACTTTTCTTCTTAGGTCTCCAATTTCCTTGTCCATCCTGTCTTCTTTTGTCTTGCCTTCGAGTTTGTCCTTTGTCAGTTCCTTTAGTTCCTTTGCTATTTCTTCCACTTCCTCCCTCAGTTTAGTTATCTCTTGTTCTTGTTGACAGAAGAGACAGATACTGAGACAACCTAGCTTTGATGCGCGTACCTTTGTAGTCTATGCATCACATGTTTACTTTGCATTTTGCACATATGTGCTTTAATTTTAACTTTTCTTAGGTCTTCTCTGTTTCAGTATTTCTATCTAAGCATTAATTCTTTCAAGTGACCAGTTGAAAAGGAAAAGTAGGGGGTGGGTTAGGGGGGCTGTTGAGTATCCCCCACAGTTGCTGCATCTGCTTATCTACGGACAGTTTTCGATAGTTCATAGCCAGGATAACTTTTTTTCACATGCAGTCTCCCTGTTGTTAGACGAACCCAAACGTGTCGCAGCTCCCAACTGAGCAACACAATTACTTAAGCAAATGACTTCTCGCCTCGAGTGAACAGCAGCATCCCTTAAATTACTAAACATCTGACAGCCATGGACAGCCAGAATTTATAACCTGAATGCTTCTCCTCCAATCATGAAAATCCCCAAGGAATGGCTACAATGGCAACCCTAGCAGACACCAGGGATAAGTTCCACAATCAACGGCACAGAAGCTTGTCTGGGGTTTTTAGTTGGCTAGGACTCCAAGAAGACACAAAAGCTTCACAACCTCAGAGCAGTTTTCACTCACATGGGACTGGTTGCAGGGGTGGTCATTCATAACAAGAAGGAGTGAGGTTAACAGGGCACAATAGCAACACTCCATTTTTACATACCAAGTTGCCCCAGGATCCTTCCAATCCTGGTCTTTTGAAACCTGCCAGCATCTGCCGTGCATTATGTAGAGAGGTTCCAAAGCTTCTGTTCTAGCTCACGAGGTAGCTTTCAGCTCCTTCCAGAACCATTACCCCAAATAACAAAATGCATAGAATAAAAGTTGTCCAGAATTCCAAAATATACCAGAAAAGTCACTTATCCGACCATTTTACGCCAAAATACCATCCGCCGATATTTCCCGTGAAACTTAAATTTTTCTAAGTACCCACTTGATGTGAAGGCTGACACGGCGGTCGGAGTTGGCTGCGGACAGGCGCTGTACGTCGGTCTGCCCCCAACGCGGGAAATTTTAAACCAAACCAATCCTGTATCAGGTTGACCCAGGTCATTCCCAAGGGACATGGATTAACTTCCTCCCAACCAATAAAAACGTGTCCCATGAATATGAATCAGACAATCATACCTGCAGTCACAAAATTTGCCGTTTCCATTCTACACCGCCGCCATGGATAGAACTCATTCCGTATTGTTTCCGAAAAGTGTTACTGCTGACCAGTTCGATCAATATACGCATTTGTATATTGGTATCCTTATCGAGTTTTTACGAAACACTGACGAATTTATGAAGTGGTTATACAGGGAAGGGTTACTTGGGGACTATTTGGGGTTGTGTACAACATGCAACACACGAACACTATAGAATCGCAGTGGCGTGTCCTTAAACGGAGCGAGCTACCGAGACACTGTATGCAGAAAGAACTTTACGAAAGCTATTTTCCAGAAGCGGTATCTACAAGATGTTCCGTGTCCATTTCCTGAAATTGATCAAACGTATCTATCCGCTCAAAAGCCGCCCGACATCCCCCATCTCAAATTGGATTTCCCGGCCCGAAACAATAAGACCAGGACCTTCTACCAGTGAGCCACGTGATCCCTCACCCGTTCCAAAGAGGCCGAGACTGATGCCTTCATCTACCCCTTCATGGTCATCGGACAGCAGCGACTTTGAAATGTGAATAAGGTAAGTTGTATATTAATGTTTGTTAGCTTAAAACTAGTGTTTCGGTTAGTTCGAAGCCAGTACCGAAGCACGTGTTCGAACACTACTGTTTCGGTTAGTTCGAAGCCAGTACCGAAGCACGTATTCGAACAGTAAGGCTGTGGCGAACGAGGAAGGTGTTCAATGTTACAGTTATGGGGGGATTTATAGCCTAGGCTAGTCGTGTTTTTTTGTATGTACTGTAACCTCTGTGGCTAGCGCGCGCAGCGCAATATTACCTCTTGCCAGAACATGTCTCGCCTGCCAAGAATCTTTATAAATGCGGATAAGGCACGAAGCGCCGTTCCGCTGCGGCCTTACTGTAACCTCTGAGGTTAGCGTGCGCAGCGCAACATTACCTCTTGCCAGAACATGTCTCACCTGCCAAGAATCTTTAAAAATGCGGATAAGGCGTTCCGCTGCAGCCTTACTGTAACCTCTGTGGTTAGCGTGCGCAGCGCAACATTACCTCTTGCCAGAACATGTCTCGCCTGCCAAGAATCTTTAAAAATGCGGATAAAGCGCGAAGCGCCGTTCCGCTGCGGCCTTCCTGTGGGGTCTAAGCTTCTAATTTAATTTTGATTAGTGGTAGCCTAGGCTAGACATTTTACATGTAGGCTAGTCTTTCAAAAGTTCAGCAATGTAAGGGGTCCTAGGCTAGCCTAGCCTATGTCAACCTTGAATGCAGAGTAAGGGGTTGGAGCCTATGTCTGTTAGTGGTAGCCTAGTCTAGAAGTTTTACATGTAGGCTAGTCGTTCTAAAGTTTCGCAATGTAAGTGGTCCTAGGCTAGCCTAGCTTACGTCAACCTTGAATGCAGAGTAAGGGGTCAAACCTTTGCATTAAGGG
>NC_061109.1:35763663-35786163 GCF_015104395.2 Macrobrachium nipponense
AAATATGTTATCACATATTTCTTGGAAAATAATTGTTATGAAATATTATCACATCGTACTCTCTGTTTTAAATCGCTATCATATTTTATTTATAAAAAAGCCTTAACTATTGTTGTAACTGACTATTCATATTAATATTATTCAGACGGAAATATACTACTTTTCATTATCTTATAAGCAGCTTTATTCTCTCTCTCTCTCTCTCTCTCTCTCTCTCTTGTCCTCCGTCTTATGTCATCTGGATTCACTATTTAAATAATAGTAAACGTTTGATATGTTATTTGGATGTGGCCAAGGATCGGACTTTAATTACCGGTATTACCAATAATATACGAATCTGGCCACAAAGATGTTACACACCAGGTTTCGTCGCTGCGGGTTGTAGGAGTCATCAACGCATCAATTTTTCAAGGGTATTATTCTATCAATCTATGCCAAGAACACATTACTCGGTATACTAATCTAGTACTACAGGATTTGTATTTATGGCATAACTTAGTTGGGTTACCAGTATTCGATTGTGATGGGCCGCTTGCCTCCGTACCTCGCAACCATCCAGGCTATTTATTAGCCCATGAGCCAGTCAGTTTTTCGGTATCAATTAGGGGCAAAGGCTTAATATTATTTTTAGGACGAGTAGGCTCCCTAGATATGGAAAATACTGGCCAAGCCTATTTTAATACTGTTTTTTCTGTAATTTACATATAAAAAGTTTTGCCCCAGATGGAGATGTCGCGGTTTACAAAAAAGCTATGTAGAATGCTCTGATTTTGAAAAGAACCGTCAGACTTGCAGAGATGCGAACTAATAACACGAGGAATACGAGAAATATGCAGAATTTGAATTTCTGTAACTTACAACCTGTTAATGCCCTATTTTGTATACACAACTAAATTTTTTCATGAAAATTGGCAATATTATCATAAAACCATAACAACCTATAATTTAACTATTATATTATTTTTTTAATCAAAATAATCTTCTAAAGTTTTTTCAGTCTCGTAATATTTCTGTAAGATGCTTTGTTTAAGAGTTAGGAACATAATTTGTAATGTAAGAGAGCATGAAGTGACCTGAAGCACTGCTTCTAGTTTCACTGCATTCATAGTCTCTACAGTCTCTACACTGTAGCATATTGTATGATTTTACTCATATATTGCTTCATATTGACCAGATTTCTTGATAGTTATTTGGAGCTGTCAACTTGAAATTCATGCCTCAACAAAGAGTGTTCGCCGACCAAAATATGGCCTTAGCTCTGTCAGCATCGTCTTTTTACTTCATTGGTTTAAACGAATGGATGTAGGATTTTTTTAAGTATTCTTAATCAATTGTCTAACAATTACAGCTATATAAAGCATATTCATCATTCATATCCTGCTGGTATGCTACGGTTTCAGTGACTGCTTGCTTACTGCAGGCTGCAAAACTACACATCTCTGTGCATTTAATTCCATTACATAAGCAATTGCACTTGGATAACTTACAACTTTTGGAGCAAGTGCAAGAAAGTTAATCAAGGACGGCCTCAGGGGGTGGCAAGCAATCAATCCAGTCTATGGCAAGTTGCTACTTCCATAAATTTTAATCAATTTCCAACCTTTTCCAGTGGGAGTTGGTGTACCTAGATCTGGCTGTAAGCTTCTTTTCCATATTGCATCTTGATAATTAGCCCTCTCTGAATACTTTTTCAAGCGGTCTAGACATGGTGGCAACATATGACTCTCTATTTTTCCCTTTTTGACACAAAACACATGGTACCTTAAATCAATAGACATTAAATGTTGCTGTTTCCCTAGAGTAAAAGTAGTAAGTGAACCTTTCCAATTCTGCCATTAATGATTCTGATAAGTCCCACTTTGATCCCAACTTGGAAAATGTGTCATTAATCATCTTTGTCAGTGCCACAACTTTTCCTCTTCTCGCAGAATCTGATCCTTTCATTTCTTGTGCAGTATTTCTGATTAATAATTCTTGATATATGTCAATTACAACATCAGTTGTTGGCTTCCTTCACCTTCATTTAAAATCATGGAAAAAAAATCCTTGATTCTTGGCAGTTAACCCAAATGCTGCTTGATTACCTTTTAGCTTTTGAACAAGACACACCCCATCAATAACTGTTCCAGAAAGCTCTGGAATGCTTTCAGCTGTGGGCACATCCTTTAGCAAGAAGTTTCCAAGGGAGGCTTTGTTAGTTTTACGAAGTAGTCCCTCAGGCGTTGCTAAAGGCCATGGAAGTGGTCCTAAGGAATGAGATAAAACCTCCTTCATTTTAAGATTCTAAGCTTGTGATGTTATGCTGATTTTACCAAATAAAGCTCCACCGGCTTTCAAAATAACTGTTTTATATTTACATTTTACTTCTTGTTTCATACACATTGAAGTTAATGTTTTAAGCCTACAATGCATCATATTTTTCCTGTCGAGCTGATTAATATTGCATTTTCTTCTGAAAAAGGATCGGTACAGTTTTTAATGACTTTCACTACTGATGATACTGCATGGTCATCATATTCCATTCTCGTTGTAAGCAGGTCAGGGTGAACCACCTGATTCAATGAAGGTCCGCATAAGATGTAAAAGTGAACTTCTGTATTCTACTGTTATATAATTCCTTTTCACTGCTATTGGTGTCAGACTAAATCATGAAATACCTCCCGTTGTTTGAATATCTCTTTTTATTGTTTCCTCTATGGCTTGATATACTGGTATGCGTCCAAAGGTATTTGTTACTGACATGTGGACAGAGAACTGGCCCTTCAAAAAACTGTATACTTCAGGGTGGTCTTTTTCTAATTGAAACATTTGTGCATAGTATACTGGCAAGTAAGTTGCATAGTTGACCTTATGATGAGAAGAACACCAAGCAATCATTAACCTTATTGCATGAAGGTGAAGGAGCCAGTCTCCCTCTCGAGATGCTCGTAGGAGATTAAGCACTATACCTCCTAACAAGTCAACATATGTCATCCAGAAAGCTGATAGGTCAAATGCTGGTTAAAATTTTGGTCCTTGCAATATTTCATCAATATTGCCCTAACTGAGATCATCACTTAATCTTATTACTTCCCTGACAGAATTGTTTACTACCTCAATACCATTATAAGTAATCCACGATAAAAGTTTTCCCACACAAGTCTCATTAGTGCTTCATATAAAAAATTTTGGACTCGAACTGCACTATTGTACATTTTTCCATCCATTACACCAGTATCTGAACCCTCTCCAAGTATGCCAGATTGAATGTAGATTTCACGAAGGCCTCCATCGTGGTGTGGAAAGCTCCCATATGAAGATTATATTATTGTACGCCTCTTTTTCCTTCCATTGATTTCAGAGGCTTTTGCATAGAGTACTTGGTCCTTACTACCACTATTGAAGAAAGATGTAGGTTCTTTGGGATTTCCTTGAACCTTTTCATAATTTCAGATACTGTTGATAATTTACCGTTGGCAGCTAACCAATGTTATCATGAGATACATGTTCTTTTCTCGATATTATAATGAAGCCAGTCCAGCTTGGTACTGTTTGATAACTTGCACTGTCTTTTATTATTTCTTGCTATAATCAAAACCAAGATTTTCCCATGAGCTTTTCTTCCTTCTTAAACAGAATTTCTAGTGTAACTATATCTACTTTTTCTGGAGTAATATTTTGGGTCCTCACGTTCACCTGCTATTTATACATAGAAAGTTCTTCATCAGTAGTTGTTATACGTCTGTGCTTTGTTTCCTTTACAGTTGTTAATGCTACTCTTGAAAGACATTGTTGTACTGCAATTCTCCTTACCCGATGAGAGGTTCCTTTTCCAGTTAATGTTTCATCTAACCGATTTATATTGTCCCAAGCTAGATTTGTGAAAAAAAATATGGTTGAATATACTGGACATGATCGTTTGTCCAGTATATCCAGAAGACAGTTTCTCCATACATAATGCTGTGTCATTTCCATCAAGTTGTGAATAAGATATCCCATGATCAAATCGATTCAAGGAATGAACGATTTCAATATTCTCAGTTAATGTTTTAACAGCATAGGTGAGCAAGACGTGTTTTGGTGGTTTTTGTTGCCCAAAAGTCACTGCATAAACCAAATCCTGGCTAAATGAGTGCATTAGTTTGTTGGCTCTTGGGGATGGGCTTGCATTGGCAGCATATCCTGTAAGAAGCCCCATGTAAAACCTTTGAAGAAAATCAGGTACTTTGTAAGACTGAGGATCTACATCAGACGGATGACACGGCCATGGTGATTTTGTGAGATTATTGACAATCTTGTTTCTCAGATGGTTTGATGCAATATCAGTAAAGTTATAAAAGTTTGATCTGGTTCTCCAAAGTTCTAACTCTGCATTTAAATTTTTATTTTCCTTAATGACACTCTACTGTTACCGTGTGAGGTACAACCAATAACTTTCCATTGTTATCTGGATGAACTGATAAGCAATGCCCTAATACTTTAGCATATTTCTTTTGATGTTCTTTTTGGTGAAATCCTTGACTTCTTTCATTCCTTTTAATTTCAATATTGAGTGAATCTCATCTGTCGAGGATGAGAGGGGAACAATTTGTTGATTTGGGATGACGGATGTTTTTATGTTTTTAAATCATCATACGAATCACGTTCTGCATCTCTATAAAGATTGTATTTTTCTTCAGAGGTATCAAATTCTTTATTTTTACTGGTAAATCTGGTATAACTTCAGCAACAAGACCTGTGATAGTGAGCTGCAGCTACCAGGTCTCTGCAAGTCAGTGCCATAATCTTTGTATCCCTACGATCGATGGTATATTTTCGAAGAGTATCAGCCACGCGTAATTCTGTAGCCTTTACTAATTTCTCCCTTGATAGTGATCCCTTCATCCTTTTTGTCTTTTCGCAGAATATGCAGACTACTTGAAGTAATGGTCCTGATGGTGTTACACTCCTCCTTGGTCGTTTGCTAGAGGAACACTCTTCTTCTATATTACGGACTTTTCTTTTAATGGGACTAGATCCTTTTTTATAGTGAAAATACTTCTACATTTTCTGTGGTATCATACATGAGGAAATTCATTTTCACTTAAGGCTATAGATAAGGCTAAAACAGGTTCATAGTTTCTTATGTTGGCAGCTTTTAGTAAAATATGCCAAGACTCATAGAACTCAGGTTCAACTAGTTTTTCATTCATGTCAACTTTATTTGAACATCTGTGTGAAATACACCTTTATGTCTTTAGGAACCACAATATTAATATCTGGTATGACTAATATGCACTGAACAATACTCTAGTTTTAATTTGTGGAAGTAAGAAACAAGAAATAGTAACAATAGAAAGAAAATTAGAAACAAATAAAATCAAATTAGATTTTTATAAAAATATTTGAATCAAAAGATTTTTAATCAATAGAAGTCATTATACCATCGCTTGGAATAATGATTCTTAAAAGACAATATGGATTTTATTATTATTGGTCAGTTCTGGCCATTTATCGATGACCGACAGGCAGGTAAATGGCTTAAAATGCACAGGAATCCTTTTTCATCCTTTTGACGTCGTCTTGCAATTATTTAAGTAAATACTCGTAAGATATGATTTAGCCGGTAGATATTCAGGGCTATCATGCATTTTCTAATTCTATATACTCATAGGTATCTGAAAATCTTAGTGAATATTTGCCCCTAATTTGATACAGATTTCAAAATTTGAGGGTCTGGCTCATGCACTACATAGAAAGTATTTTAATTTGCTATATTTATTATATTGTTTCCGAATCTCTTGGTGAAAAGAAATTACGTGAAATTAAATGGTTTGCAAAACAGTATACTATTAGCTATTTGGTGTCTCAAATTATTTTGTGACAGTCTTTATACCAGGGCTGATTGGTCATGTCTTAGCTAACCCCGCCCTCCTCCACCCGCCCTGCAGCACAGCTTGCTCACTCACTCTGCCTTTATTTGTCGGTGTTCCACCCCCAAGCTATTCAAGAAACCCATTTCTTTCGATATCTCCTGTTCATTTCGTCTTTTACATATCCATGTTTTTATTTTTGGTAATGAACTAATTGTAAACACTTGGAAAATATAATGGTGTATGAAATACTTTCATCTGAGTATTATTTTACCTTCCAAAAAAACATCCACTAGAACGATCTCATAATATCTGTAAGACCTTGAAACCCCGAATATGAGGAGGTGCGGGGGTAGAAGTAAATAATTACTATGAGATTCAGGGCCTCTGTAACACGGTTTTTTGGACTTTGCTCCTTATCAAAGCATCGGATGTAGCTGAAAGTTGACATATGTATATTCTACAACCACACACAAATTTTGGCAGCATTATCAATGACCTAAACTTGATAGTTTTAATTTTTATAGAGCAAAAATTATCCAGCCGATGCCATGGCCAATGATTACGAGCCAAGAGTCGAAAAGCATTCATTACGTAAGCAAGGTAAACAACATTTGACGAAATAATGGCTAACAAGATTTGGAATTTTCCCCTTGGTCGCAAAACTGCATTTGTCTTACGACTTGCAACTTTTTACAGTCAAGAGAAAGCCTGTGGCCATGACAGACTTTATGAATGGTGGAACAATACATAGATGTGGGTGGGGTATCTGTGCTAGTGTAGTAATACTACTGTAGTAACAGCAGTAATATACATGAATTAAACGTTTAGGCCAACTGCTGGGATCCTTGAGGATCATTTAGCACTTCTTACAACTACACGAGAAATGAGTTTTTATAGCCAAAAGTTAAATTTTCTAATCCAACAATGCCCATGATAGCTTCAGTAAACGTTATCCTGAATTATAACGAGGCCAAAGTGGGCGGAGCCTCATGAAGTCATCATTCTGACGATAATTATTGGTGACGGTTCAAAGTAAATAGGTAGATAGCCAATAAATAAAAATTGCTTGACATTGGATATAGCAGTTATCAAATCAAGCTTGTCTACTACTACCAACTATTTCCTACATCTTGTCAATCTGATTGTAACCCATAAAGTAGACTTTAATTTCTTAGGAAACTTATTTTGGAGTTAGACTAATAATCGAAGTGTTTTTGTATTTATTAACATATTTCGTTGGTTTGTTCATTATGACAATTATCAGTGGAGAGGTTTCAGAGTTCATAAAGGTGTACTGCTTTGCTTGTATTTACATTTTTATGTCATTGTTGCCAGAGGTCTAGCCTTCGTTACATATAGCCAATCATCCATCGAGAAAGAGGAAAGAAAAGCTGTCATAAGTTACGTGACGAGTGCGTTTGAAACCTTTTCTCTGATTAAGTTGGCCCGTCTTAAAAAAAAGTCACTTTTACATTATGAGTACCAAATTTATTCAACCTACGTAATGCAGAATACAGTGTTACAGAGGCCCTGAATCTCATAGTAGGTGGGGGTTAAAGGTAATGGGAGACAGGTGACATTAGATGACCTTAATGTAAGGCTTGATGGGGTTCACTTATCAACATTTATAAGGTGGTGATAGTAATAACTTTACTGATAACGGTTAATATCAATAATTCTATCTCACCATGTATATTTGGTTAATGACTGTTACCATTGTTTACATTAGGGATCCTGGTTTTCCCACGAGGTAATGTGCCACACACAGCCATGGACCTAACCTAGTTGCATCCCAAACATCAATGTGCATATCAGATTAAGGTTGTAAAGGGATAGCCCCTCAACCTTAGTTAAGAGCTCATAATGGAAAGTGTAAATTCAATCACAGGCAAAAGGAACCAACTGGAGCAAATATTGTCTTTGCCAGGAAGACAAGAAAATTGAAAGTCTAACATCATTCTTGGCCTCTGTACATCCTAATCCTGAACATGATGGGTGCTTAATGATATCAACCAATGTGCCATCATACCAGGAGATTAGTGAAATGCCAATTAACTTTGACCCAGCAAGGCTGGATGAAGGCAGTGGCATAGAGACAACACTGTAACAATCTTGGCAAAATATTACTAGAGCTGTACGCTCACGTTTGATATAGTAAAAGTTGATCATACAAGAAAGCAAAGATCTACAAATGAAGGTAGTGAACCACAGAAAAATAAAACATGCTAATCAGCTTCGAATAAGTCATGGTATTGAAGTATGCATTATTTGTGAAAATGTGGCACCTGTATCAGATCTTTAACAAATAATGGCCATGAATCTCAACAGATGAAGCTGGCAGAAAGGTGTAGTTTTAGCCTTATCTTATGCATATGAATACTCAGATACACTTGCGATTGCTAAAGCAGCAAAGATGCTGGGGAAGTATATTCTGGATCATTAGTCCAGGTTTGATGGCACCTTTGGTGAAAGATGCATCAATGATGCCATACCTGAAAGTCTGTCCAGTTTGCTAGTATTGTTGAAAATGGAGCAGAAATAAATTCATAGTTAAGGTTTGGCTTATCAAGGTCAGACCTGGTTATTGCCCAGCTTCTGCAGTACAACTGCTTCTGAAAACAGAAGCAGGTATAGGATAGCAAAACTCCTTTTCCAGTGTTTATAGGCATAGCTATCTAAGTCAAAACCTATGACACTGTGCTGGAGATATCAGCCCGACTGCCAAAGAAGAGCATCAGTTAGTACAGTCTGGGCCAGTGAGAGTAAAATCTCTACCTGAGCTACCTGACTCCTTCACAGATATCCCCCCTCCCCCCATCCCCCCGTTGGTTCAAGTCCATAAACCCAACACCACCAAGTGGTGCAGTGTCAAAGTGAGTCTCAGCATATCAGGCTGTTTATGTAAGGGGTCAGATTCTGCACTAGCCAGAAGCGCAGAGTCCAGCTGTCTGGGGTTGGGAAAAGATCGGCCAAAACTGGAAAAAAAAACCACACTAGCAGAAATCTATATGAATTTTCCACGACAGCCAAAAATGTGACATAGCGGCATGTACGTGATGAGGCCATTCAGCCCAGGTGTCGTGGCTCTGGCCATAAGGGGCCAGTTGGTATATGCATGGTTGCTCTGTCTTTTGTTTCTCCTCCTCCACTAGTTTGTCTGCCTCCGAAGGTCAGCACATGGAATAAGGCCTCGGGGCAATCTCTTGGTCAAAGTAAGAGATTAAGGCTTACCCAAAGGGGAAGAGGTGAGAGAATGTCTAAAAAGGAACAAATATTTACCCACAGTTTTCATTTATTCAAAATGTTACTATAGTGTTGAAATCACAACAATAAACACAAATTTTATGATTTCAAACAATGTTATATTGCAAATTATTGTAAATCTTGGAGGTCGAGTTTGTGTGTGTGTCTTAACGGTCATAATAATGAATTTTACTTAAATGTTTTTTTGCAGCCATCCATTGCTATATTTACATAGTGTGCTATTTGATGGTGTCACTTTATCTCGGAAATGGTTAACTTTAAATGTGCTTCTTAGATCCAGTTCTTTTTATTTTTTTCCACTGTCAGTTTAGAATCATTTCGACCATTATATATATATATATATATATATATATATATATATATATATTATATATATATATATATAGAAAAAGAGAGAGAATTAGTGTCATGGTTTTATATACTTATATTCGTAGTCATTACTACATGTTTGTTTTTATCCTAGCAATGGTTTATGTTTCAGATCAAAGGTCTTACGCCAAAGCCTTGTCCTCTACTCCGTATGCTAAGCTTGAACTTTCGGCCTCATCCAAAGCCCACGGCTAATGTAATTCATTTGGCCAAGCCTAAACAAAGGTGCAAGTGGTATTGGTTACATTTATACAGCATGTACTTTGGTTACATTTAGCCGCTTGTGCTCAAGAGGCGTGAAACAAGCGATGCTTGTTCTACACAATGGAACAAACTAGTTTCCACAAACGCTCCTATTCAGATCTCCAAGTGGAAATTCCGAAACACGATTGTCAATTAAACGATTGCTCATCCAGCCTTGCAAGAGTATCTTTTTCGCAGACAAACTTCCTCATTTATGAAACAGCCCTCGTATCACCACTGTTAGATTACTTATGACCACTACATCGGATGGATTATCGCCTGAATTCACGGACCTTCGGCTGCTGTTCTTACATGAAAAGCTATACTGTCCAATACAGTTGCCCATTAGAACGAACGATGAGCAGCAGAGCCTAAAACTCTCAGAGCATGAAGAGACGCGATCAAAAGACCACAAGGGTCTTCGAAAGAACCATTACTAGATGCAGAGAGAGATGAGTAGATGACACTTTAATTATCCATTTATCTCTGTCTATACAAAAAATATTTTGCGTATAGAAATGACTACTTTCTTTTGATCTGGACAATGTAATCTTTAAAGTAAGAAATATAAGATTGATGGTCCTCTTACGTATGAGATGGTAGAAACAGAAATCAGGGAACCCGAAACTGTAGGTGACGAAAGAAATGGATTTAAGACGTCGAGAAAAAAGGTTTCCATGTTATTTTGGACTTGTAGTTTGTGTTATCATCTTTAGTCCACCCAGGATAGATATCCTAATGCCAATTTCCCATGTTATCTTAGGTTCTGTGCTCGATAGAAGGTTGCTTTACTTACTAAAGCATGCATCAAAATCTCCTTAGATCAGTTTCTAAAAATGAAAATTTTTTTCTGATCATGCTACTGGTTATAATAGGCTTTTTATCATTTTCAAAATATACTATAGAAAACTGGTCTATAAACGTCCCAATAAAAAAATAGATAATTGGAAATGCAACATTTCGCTAGAAATAGTAAGCACTAGTACGAGCTTTTGTTAAAAAAAAAAAAAAAAAAAAAAAAAGTTCTTTATGGATATCCTTGCAAATAACGAATCCACGCCATGGATTTGCACTGTAACTCAGCTAGACATCGTACAAGAAATGGTGGAATAGTAAGACTTTGCGATGGGCATGGGTTTTTTTGGGGAGAAGCCTCTTTACTGCAGAAAACCCTTTATATTAGGAAAGGTTCAGTTAGACCTGGCAATAATTGCCCTGTACCCTGTTTTACTTTTTTAATACGCTTGTTATATGTAAAGCCCACATCGATTGTCGTCTTCATTTTAGCAGTACAGATTATCATTACATTAAGGATTATATGGTATAAATACTATGAAGCATTGTAAACTCGATATCCGTGTCCAATTTCTGTGTATAATTTGTATCTTCTTTACTCTTCATTGCTACCCGGTTTGACAGTTGATAAAAACATTTCTTTGGGAGCATATAAATCTGTTTAATTTCTATTTTGAGCTACCTTATGGTAAAAAAAAACTTTTTAGTAAGTCCACCAACCTCTTTTCTCCTTCTGTTTAAGAAGCGTTTGTTACTATCGCAGGCTTCTTTTAGTCTTCGCCTAATCGTTTCTTATGCATTTGAACAAAGTAACATATGTACAACATATACAGTAATCCATTAATTTTCAAGTCAGTTACTAAAACAATTAACTTTTATTTGTCATGAGCTGAAGTCAAATTGGATTTTTTATAGCAGGGAAACGGTGGAAATGGAAATATTAGGGCCATTCTTAGTTGGCTGGGGCAAGAAATTGATAAAGTGTTAGAGACAAACAAGCTGATTTTAATAACAGAGTTCACAGATCAACATTTGTCAAGGTATATTGCGCAGGAATGTATAATTTCTACAAATCCCGTTTTTATGAAATTTATTGATTACGAGAAGTCATTTGGCAACACCCACAGGTCAATACTACTAGAAAGACCTTCCCGTTCAATATGTAATGCTACCTGAAATTATCCGTGAACAAAGTGTAAGAAATGTTAACGTTAATTGGGTCTTGTCTTATGAATTTGCAGTAGATAATGGGATGCTATAAGAGAATGTTATTTCACTTTTTCTCTTTGACCTTCCAATAGATTTTATAATGGAAAATCGTTCGAAGATTAAATAGAAGGTTAGACTGAACTCACGATTGATATTTTACAAACTTCTATCAACATTTGCATCAAACGCCTTAATACAAGGATTTCATCAGACTGTCAAAGGATAAAACCTTCCCCTAATGCCTCAAACAACATAGTTGGCGAAAATCCCTAGAAAGGGTAAACTGACAGAGTAAATATTGTCCGTTCTTTTGAATTTCTGTTTTTGCTCGGAGGAGCAACAGTCTTTCAATAAACAATTGGGAGGAGAAGGCATTTGCATGAAAGGCTGGTGTTACGAAACGACTCTGCGTCCACCTTTGAAAAACATATTTCAATGTTTATTGCTTCTCTCGGATGAGTAAATTTCAATCTAATTAGAATTAATGAAATTACGAAAAACGTTAAGAAACGAAAGATGAAAGGACAAATTTTATGAATATTGTCTTCAGAAAAGTAATGATGGATTTTATATTTTGAATGACGAGAAAAAGTCGAAAGATGCGGCCACAATTAAACCAATGAAAAATTATGATTTCTGCAATTTGTTTTGACCTGAATATCTACGAAATAACATAATCATAAAATATTTATAATTCATTGACAGTAGCCGTTAGGCACCATACCTCCATTTACCATCATATTCAACGCCTACCGTAATTCTCTTGCTTCTAATTTTTATCTACGTAGTTATTCGATGGGCCTTTCCTTCCCTCCCTCTTATTTCAATATACTAGTTGTTACCAATCTCTGTTTTGTTATCATTCGAAGGTATCTCCAGTGTTGGGTATATTCTTTTAAATTCACCACTGTTTTTCAATCTTCAATCACTTCATATTTACAGAGAGAGAGAGAGAGAGAGACGCAATTTACGTTTTTCAGTATTACGAGGACGTTGACATTACTTTCGTTCTTCCATCAGTTTTTATTGTTTTAATGTTTTTAATTAATTAATTAATTTTTTTAATGCGACTTTGGAAATGTCTTACTTGAAAAGTTGTGGACTGAAGGTAAGGATGTTTGTTCAGTCCAATCTTTCACGGCTAGAATACAGACTTCGTTCCTCTCTGTTCCCAGATATCCATTGACACACATTTTCGCGAAGTAGACGAGATGGATTTTATCAGCCATGAACATTTCGGTTTTATCCAATATAAAGAATTACGTTATATCTACTTCAGTTAGCGTATTCTCTCGTTTAGTCTTCCTACTGTTTAATAATAAGCAATGTTTCTTCAAGAGAACGTGTTTCATAATATTTTTTACCCTGAACATAATATATAGAGCTTTTGAGTGGGAGAAAAATAATTTTGGATTAAGCTATTCCTGGAAAAAGTGCCCTTGACAGTTGAAAGAAAATAATCAATGTATCTTTTATTAAATAAACATGCACAGAGTGGTGTTTAGTTACACAGATTTACTGAATTCATTAATCGCTTGAACAAAATATTTTTGTTTTAATATGTAAGGCTTGAAGTTTCGCCTTCTAATGTAGCCAGTATATATATATATATATATATATATATATATATATATATATATATATATATATATATATATATATATATATATATATATATATATATATATATATATATACATATATATACGTATATATATAATATATATATATATATATATATATATATATATATATATGTGTGTGTGTGTGTGTGTGTGTGTGTGTATGTATATACAGTGGAACCTCGACATAACGAAAGTCCCAACTTACGAAAAATTCAAGTTAAGAAAGCAAATACGAAGATTTGTTTGCCTCTGCATATGAAAATAATTCAGGTTATGAAAGGGTGTTACTGTAAAGTCCCGAGATTCACCCGGACCACCGAGAACAATTTTAAAAATCGCTCGCCGCCAACTGAGTAGACTCGCCACCATCCTCCCGTTCTCCCATTGGTTCCTGATGCTAGTCACCGCTGTAAGATCCTGCTCTCCTATTGGTCAGCATCTACCCCATCGTGCTCTATGTATTCTATTGGTAAAAGGATGCTGTAAATTTTAAAAACTTATTCAATGCAATACATTTAATACATTAGGTAAAGGGAATTATTATAGTTAATGACTATAGTTAACGATTAATTAAAAATTATTTGAAATGAGTACATACTGATTATTTATACATTTTATTGGCATATTCTAACCTTTTAGCTTCTTAGGTTTAGATGTCAGAATCATAGACTAGGCTACAGTAGCAACTGCTAACATAAGCTAGGCTTATTGCTAAGGGAAATATGCTAAAGTCCTAATATATGCAGTAAAAATGAGGTTGAACATTACATGCAGTTGAATATTACTAGAGTATGTACAGTATTTTGCCTTTTTGGAGTCATATTTCTTACGTCGGATTGGCGTCGTAACCCTAGAACATGTGTTGTAAGCATGGAAATAATTTACTGGGGTGTTTTTGTAGCACTTAGAACGAATTGGGAAACTTACACATAAAATGTGGCTCAAGATACAAAAAAATCAGGTTACGAGGGCTGTCTCGGAATGGATTAATTTCATATCCTGAGGTACTAATGTGTATATATTATATATATATAATATAATATCTATATATATATATATATATATATATATATATATTATACTATATATATATATATTATAGATATATATATATATATATATATATATATATATATATATATATATATATATATATATATATATGTATATATTGTTGTGAACTGCTTGTTCACTCCTAGAAAATGTAGTTTAACACTGAAAAAAATGGCCTTCAATTGAGGAACAAGAGATAACAACAAAGAAAAGAGAAAAAACTATGGCAGAAGGCTGATATTACTGAGGAAGAAGGAATTTCATAAAAGCTAGACTTTAGTTTTAAATGCACTATATTTACATTAATTTACATAGGTCCAGGAACTAATAAGGTGGTTGATTGTCGATCCACTGGAAACACGTGGCTAGGGGCCACCAGACATGGTGTTCAGAATTTTATGCAAACAGGTTATTGAAAATACATGGCTTACTCCAAGGGTTCCCAAATTCTACCACAATCTGGCAAGGTGTTTGTCTGTGAAGAGATGGTATTCTGGCATAAGGTTTGGGTGGGGGGGGGGGGGGGGGGGGCACACGTTGGCTAGCTTTACACACCACTATTTTTCAATGAAAAGTTTACAGGCCACTCTGGAGGGATGAAAATGACTGGGAATTTACACAGAGAGAGCTATTTCATTGCTTGAATTTATTAGGGGACGTTTACTAGTATCACAAGGAGAGTAATCACAGCATTGAACCAAGACGTGGGGAATGAAAAGCTAAACAAAAGAAGGGGGGAAGTCGCCTTGGAGATGGAAATGAAATACAATTCCCTGGCTGAACTGGAATTTACTCTCACAGTACCTGGAAATCCTGGGCTTAGTAGTCTTCTTATCTGCTGATATTTCTGTGCATTATGGACGTAAAAAAATACTTGGGACTTCCTCAGAGCAGGCAGGTGGAGCAGAGAGGGGTGAAGTGGTGTCTGCAGGGCGAGGTAAGGAGCTTCTGAGTGGTCCGAGCTCTAAGGTTCTTCTGAGCGAACCGCTGGTCCCTGCCTCTTTTAAAATTTCTCCTGGTTAGTTCCACCACGCCCTGTTGGGGGATAAATTCCGAAAGCCAATGGGAGCAGAGATAGCTTTCTAGAGAATGGATGCTTTCAGTTTAAAGGGGCAACGTACATATAGACAAGAAGGAATAAATCTTGTTTTAAGAGACCTTAACTTTCCTTGATTCTGGCTTAAAATCTTGAAATATATATATAATAATATATATATATACATATATATATATAGTATATATATATATATATATTATATATTATATATACTATATATATATATATATAGATATATATATATATATATTATGATATAATATATATATATATATATATATATTATATATATATATATATATATATATATATATATATATATATATATATATATATATATATATATAGTATATATATATATATATATATATATATATATATATATATATATATATATATATATATATATACATATATATATATATAGTATATATATATATATATATATATATATATATATATATATATATATATAATATATATAAATATATATATATATACTATATATATATATATATATATATATAATTAGTATTATATATATATATATATATATATATATAATATATATATATATACATATATATATATATATATATAATATAATATATGTATATATTATATATATACTATATATATATAATATAATTATGTATATATATATATATATATATATATATATATATATATATATATATAATGATTATTATATAATTTATATATATATATATATATTATATATTTATTCTTACGTTTTGGTCAGCCTTGAGGTCCCAAACATGTAAAGCAAAAATATCAAAGGGAAAAATGGAAAATGGAGGGCTTCTGACTTACCTTAGATAACTCTAAAAAGGTTCGAATTGGTTCTGGGAGGTCGCCAGGAAACTAAGCTAATTAGTTTACATTACATTTATTTACAAAGTATATGGACTGGCCTGGGATAAAGGCACGGCATAGAGCCATGTGGGCAGAGCGCTGTAAAATGTCTGGATCACTCCTATCTCTCAAAATATGGAAAAACTGGCCACAATCAAATCTAGTACAATGCTGGTTTATAAAATTTATAATAGGTATCTTGCGGTAAGGAATCTCTTGTGTGCGAGGAGACATGAAACGTGGCTCAGCAAAAACCTGGAAAAGTTCCCAGATTAGACACAATCTAAAATAAGGACTTCTTGCACTATTTTTCAGCTACAAGGGCAGTCACTTTATTGAACACACACACTGGGGAGGAACTCTAGTGTTTAAATGTAATATTCAATGAAGACTTTGTTTGTCTGGGACTATCACAAGAGGTGGCATGTGGCCACGAGGCAGGGAAAGGAACAAAGGGATGTTCATTTGAGAATTAGGAGTTTACTTGACTCAGAGGAAAAAACTGGCAATATGACATACCTGGATGCCTTATATAAGTGGACTTTTGTAGAATATGGCGTCGGCTTTGTCTGAGGTCGAGGGCGCCAGTTAGCCCCTTTTGTAGGCCTATATGCAGGCTGGCTTTGACATCTGTCCTAGGTCACAGACTAGAGTGGACTGAGGCCGTCGTCAGGCACCAAGCTTGGGTGTTGGGGGCAGATTCTCCCCACTGTTAGCAGGCCATCCTGGGAACAGAGCATATCACCAGCGAGAGGTTCACAGGATAAAAGATCTTAAGAGTAATCCTAGGGAGTACCTAGCTAGCTACACATTTCCTTTTGGGATATGTCCCTTAGGCTTACAGGAGTCTTTATTCCTACCCCCCCCCCCCCACCCACCTACCTACGGAAATTCTTGATTTCTGGGCCTGCCTTGTGTTTCCCTCCTGAGGTCAGCTGATTAGGAGAAAAATGGCTGCTCTTCTAGCAATTGAATAATAAAGATAAATGCTGGGTAGACGAGGGGATAAAAAAAGTAATAAAATTTATTTATACATATGAAAATGGATATATATATTAAAATAAATGGGGTTGATAAACTTAGCTCTTGCCAGTTATAGACAGGTGCAAAACAGTGGATTCCTCAAAATGCTGATATCAAAAGCAAGGCGAAATCACGCCGTTCGGGGGATGACGAGATGCGAGCACATTCCAGAGATATGAGGTAAACCACAAGGAAACGTTTCTTAAGGTCATTTCAGGTCACCGGGTTCGTCCACTATGCGATCGTGTACATGGGAATAGACTAGCATATGTACGTTTGTGTGTTCAGTAGCATGCGTTTATCGTATGTCTGTTGGTGGGCCTACATACGTATCATGGTTAGAATAGTGAATGAGATATAATCTCTAGCATATGAATTTATGGGGCAATTAGACGACAAACTGTTGTAGTGGTCACAAGAAACTTTGGCGTATCGGGAGGCCCTTTGATTCGTCGGAAAAGGCAAAGTGAAAGACTGCGAAGTTAAAACCTTTTATGTAGGGACATTGAGTTCAGTCTAGAGAAAGGGGCGTGCGATGAGATGCTCTTTTATTGACGAACTTTAACGTTTTATTGTTTGATAATTATATTCAAATTTTCAGATGGATTCGAAGTCACTATTTAGAAAAATGAATTCTCTAGACCTGTGTTGTCTTTTATTGATAAAGACTATGAATAGCCGGACAGAAAGATATTAGAGGGGGTATTTACTTAAATATGATTTTCGGAAGAGTAATGGTAGTTTAACGATTTTTGGGATGTTCCTTAATTCATTTTATTCCGTTTTCATGTTAGCTATTTTGGGAAATAATAATTATAGGGTTGTAATTCGCCCACAGTTTTAATAATTGATTTTTCAGCTAGCTTCAGAGATGACACTCAAAGGGACTATGAAGGTAGGTTACGTTTCCCATTTAGGAGTTCTCTCCAATTATTCAAACGAGGGTTATTTTAACTCTCGTAATATATACTATATATATATATCTATATATATATATATATATATATATATATATTATATAAATATATATATATATATATATATGTATATATATATATATATATATATATATATATTATACATATATATATATATATATATATATATATATATATATATATATATATATATATAATATATACATATATATATATATATATATATATATATATATATATATGTGTGTGTATATATATATATATATATATATATATATATATATATATATATATATATATATTACACATACATATATATATATATATATAATATATATATATATATATATATATATATATACATATATATATATAATTAATTCCTATTGCATTTATGAATAAAGACGCTAATGCGCATACAGCTATTGAAAAATTACTGCAAAACCGGCTTTCAATTCATATAAAATTATTCATTTTATAGCTTACTTATTCATTCAATCTTTCTTTTCCACCTGTTGCATTTACCGATCACTGAGTTTTCTTATCGTAGAATGGATAAAAGACAAAAGGATTTCTCGCTTTTTTTGTCAGCTCTTCTTACTGCTGGGAAAATCACAGTATTACAAATTTTTTTCCGTCCAGTAATCAGATAATATTTAAGAAAGCAACAGGAAATTTCATAATAATGTAGGATAGCAAGTAAATAAATGAAAAACGGTAAAAGATTGTGTTACCACAACCATTTTATGATAACCCCAATCTTTATTTTATATAAAAAGAAGAGGAAAAATTGGTCAAAAGTTTCAAACGAATTGCATATTTTCTGAAAAGTGTATATTTGTTAACACATACACGTACGCACATACTACTAATATGCAGTTTTTTTTATATAAAACTAAAACCTATGGGATTTTGTATTTAGCTTAGCAAGTCGTAATTCTCACAAGTATAATCAAGCTCTTACTATGTGTTTACTGTTGGCTGCAGCTTTTGCTATAAATTTCGAGGGAAATCAACACTACTCGATCAATTTTTTCATTGGATCCTTTGAAATCTACATTTATCTGGAATCGTATTAATAGTAAATTTGTATACTTTTGTCCTTTTAGTGAAACATTGTTTTTTTCATACATTTTCTGAAGTTTCCTTTCTACCTTTTTTCTTTTTTATTTGTTTGGGGTTCCGCTCCAATATCACAAACTTTGAGAGAAGAAAACTTGAGTATTTTTCCATCCACCCCTTTAAAAATGCCTCCCGGGTGTCAAACTGGTTTTTTCTTACCTCTGGCATTATTTTTCTTACTGTGTTATTTATGTTTTTACTTGATACTCAGATTACTTGCATATTTTTCGTATTTTTGAAAGCTCTCCCCTTCGAAAAAAATATATATTTTTCACCACGAAAAAAAAATTTACTCACGTATAATTTAGCTTTTATTAATTTCATTCACACTCGGTACTATGCCTGATTTTGTATTCTGTATTCGTTTATAAGATCTATTACTGACCCCGACCTAAATGAATCTCAATAAATTTTTACTGCTGAATGAAGATTATGAAATTGCATGATCATCAAGCTTATTGTTTGTTTGTATGGTGTTTCTACGTTGCATGGAACCAGTGGTTATTCAGCAACGGGACCAACGGCTTTACGGGACTTCCGAACTACGTCGAGAGTGAACTTCTATCACCAGAAATACACATCTCTAACACCTCAATGGAAGGCCCGAGAGTCGAACTCGCGGCCAGCGAGGTGGCAGGTCAAGACCATACCGATTATCAAATATATTCCGGGTTAAAGAAAGTACATTTATCTGTATAACATATCTAACATAAACTTCTTCCACATTTTTGCTTTTGTGAGGAACACAATTAAATTTTTTGAAATTCAAGAGAATATCTATCTCAGCCAATATTTATTTCCCTAACATGATTATCGGCCCCGCCTCCGTTATTTAGTTTATCCAATTTCCCTAAATTTAGCATAATGAATTTGACAAATAAACTGCAATGATGTCATATACACATGACCTCTGCGCCATAGGTTCTGTGTGCAATATTAGCTTCAAAAACGGAGACTTCAGGTGGTTCTAACGCAATAAACTGCCGTTCGATCTGTAATGTAAATAACTTACCTGATAGGTATCATATCCATTGCCTTCTGTTTCCAACTGTTATTTTAGAAGTTCTCAAAAATTGAATTATCCGGAAACAACGTTATAAAAGAAAATTCGATCTTTTCACTGTATAATCTTGGATCAATTTTGTCACTTAAATTCTTTCTTTTATTTTGACATAAATTGAACTTTTTTTATGTGATTATTCATTTCATGATAAGCTTCTGAAAAAAATGATTTAAGCAAAGTAAAAACTTTCGACTGAAGATAATTTTTCAGTGGAACTAGCAACTCATATATGATTAATGAGAGTCTTTGTTTCAGTACTTACTAAGAATTTGTGCTGGCGGAGAATGATTATTTTTATACTGCAAAATATGCAATAGCAATACAAAGTTTTAGCAAAAAATATATCCGCACACGCAGAGAGAGAGAGACTGGTGCCAAAACAAAAACTCTTCCAGTTCCTTAAACTTTTTGGTTTAGCTTGTCAGGTTTCAGGAAGACTTTTATTTTCAATTAACTTGGACAATAACAAGCTTGTAGTCCCCACCTACCTTTGGTTTTGAGTTTCATTGTCAACTAGCAAAATGTTGACGCAGGCACATTCACACACAATAATTATTATAAGGCTAAATTAGTAGGATCTTCAGTAAAATCTGTATAAGGAAGCCGTAGTACTAATGGGGAAGGTTATATTAGAGATACAGAGATTATGAAATTAATTAGACTGTTCCTCCAAACTACGATTGTTCCTCAAGGGAATCTGCTAACGAAACATTTGCTTTCGAAGATATCAGTAACCAAAGCAGAAACTAGAGCAAGTGTTCTTTAGAATTCTAGAAAAGAGTTAGAAAGTAAATTGAGCTGTGGAAAAATGGGAGCTTGCTTGATAGAAAAAAAAATCATCCCAATGGGAACATGTTTGAGATATCACATAAATAAAATAAAATTTCTTTTTGTGTCTGAACGATAATTCCCTTTAAGAAGACAATGTAAATTTGATATCTTATTCAGGAAACCATGGATTTTTTTTTCTAAGTTAGACACTAACTGGCCAAAGAATATTGATATGCATAAGACCAGAGGAACAAGTGAACATCTAACCTATTATCGGGGGACTTAGGGTCTGGGCAAATGATATAAGAACTTGATTCTTTATCAAGTCAAAGGGAAATATAACCTAATACTCTGATTTAGCCGAAACGTTATAGTAAAATCATTTCATTTTATAATCATATAATTGTAAAGGCCTAAATAGAACTTGTGTAAATTTTATTTTCATTATTTGTAATGATCAGTATTTCTTACAATTAAATGTTATTTTAAAGTAATAAAAAAACTGTTATAGCATCACTTGTGTAATTGTATTGCTCACTGAATGTAATCAAGCCATTTTGGCTTTAGCGAATCCTTTACATAATTTCCTCATTAAGTGTCAATGTTTCGTTTTCGGATTTCAATTATGCATATATAATAATTCTTAACTATGAGCTTAATAGTATTAAACGGCCATACTAATAAAAATGGAAATATTTGTAATTCGCAGTCGTGGTACCTTATCTAAAATAACATGTACTTGCGCGAGCTTAGTTTGACATTCACCTACAAGCGTCGTCATGTCCAATTTGCTCCACCTCGGAAATGATACCGAAGGGGAATTACATTTGATAATTGGTGCGTCACCCGGCGGCCTCCATCTACCGAACAGCGAGAACCTATACACACACACACACACACACACGCACACACACACACACACACACATATATATATATATATATATATATATATATAAAACTATATATATATATATATATATATATATATATATATATATATATATATATATATATATATATATATATATATATATATACATATATATATATATATACCAAAGGTTCGTGACATGTCCTATATGTAATTTTAGGGAATAATAGGCAGTGCTGCCCTGGAAGTCATTTTAAGAGTCTAACGCCCCTTTCACACGATGCGGAAACCGCGGTGAACACCGGCGGACTCCGCGCGGATGCAACCGCATCGTGTGAACGGGGCCTCATAAACACGTGCAGCTCGAACCGAGCGGAATCCGCTT
>NC_061109.1:35791604-35794104 GCF_015104395.2 Macrobrachium nipponense
ACTCTTAAAATTCATTTTAAAAATACAGGTACAAAATTTGGTCACGACAAATCTTTAGTAATCTTTTACCGTAGTTTTCCTATCTGGGAAAATTCAATATTATTAAAATAAAATCTAAGTTTTATATCTTTCACCCAAATAGAAGATACATGATCTTTTTATCTTCGAACTGTATACTGAGATTGATGGTTCTCACTCATAAGCAAATAGACAGTAATAAGTGAATGAAAAAGATTGAAGTCAAAACATTACAAATTTGGTAAAATGCATTCTTGCAAATACAAAGTTTTGAAATCAAAGTAACTAAACTGAGTGAAATCTTTCTCTTGGGAATTATCATATATTAACCTTCAATGCAAAGGATAAATGGGAAGTGATTGAGGCTGCATTCTGTTGTCTCCCTCTTCAATGTCCATTCTCTGTGATTGTAATTACTTATCTGATGGAAATAAAATCCCTTCAGTTGCGAAGGATATAAATGTGATGGCGAACGAGCTCTTATTATTTCTATAAATATGTCATGGACTCCAGTTGCATCCACTTTTTCGTTTTAACCCTAAGTTAAATCTATTATTATTTCGAATACGAACAAACTAATACCAGCCGCATCGCCGATTCAAACTCCAGATTCCTGTGATTTTAAATCTCAAGAGAGAGGCATGTTCAAGTAGAGTAAGTTTGTGATTATTGCAACATATCAATTAGTATTATTAGTCATTTTAGGGACCGCGGAAGCTAATAATTTAATGGAAATGGTATACTTTGACAGTGTACAAGACATCTCCCGCTAATTTTTGGTAAAATAGTGCATTGTAAAATGGTGCTAGTTTAGGCGTTTACTCTAGACTTGCATATGTTGCCAAGCATCGTCAGCCTACGAATTCAGACATCCTTTATCCCTTCCTGTATCTCCCACCTCCCTCCCTCCCCCGTTCCCTCCTCATCCCTCCCACAACCCACTTTCCTGGTCCCCTGTCTCCGCCGCCCCCCACCTTTCCCGTCTTTGATATTATGCCGAGTATTATTGGATGTTATAAATATGTTCGGTTTTGTACATTCTTCTTAAGTTAGATAAATGGGAGTAGGCTAAAGAGTGTATGACCGTCACCCTATTTACCCAGTATAATGAACCTACTATCACGATCTCGACCTAAATCCTTTACCCCTCATATCGACATGTTTACAATGGGCAGGTAAGATAAGGTAATCAGATTAAATCACACATTTTAACACATCATCCTTGTTATCGCTCTCGATGTTGATAATTACGGGATCGACAAGTTATTGGATGTTACTCGTGGACCAAGAGAAAGAGATCTGTTCACTTCCCCAAAATCCCTCGTGTAGTAGGCAGAGCTTTGTCTACCTGCTTATTGTCAGCAGGCGAATTGCTGTAGTGAGAGGGTACTTCTAAGAAACACGTCATCGCATATGTAGTTCCTCTAGGTGGGAGGCGACTCTACCCAAGCGTGGACCAGTACTCATCCTTGAAAGCGTTCTGAACCGTCTCACTGCATCTTCCCCTCACATCTCCCTTGTTGCGCTAATAGGCCAAAGATACTATTAACAGATAACATTGGGAAAAATGAATCATTACTATGGTTGTTACGTGAAACCTCGCTATCCTTTTCATTATGAACTCTGCAGTTATCTGTTATTATTGAAAAATATCATTTAAAACGTCATTTTATTGTATATTGTTAACTACAGAGAGTTATATGGGGTGATGTGAGAAAAACGGTAGTAAAGAAAGAGTGAAAGAGAAGTAGGGAAGGAGTGAGAGGGAAGGGATGGGGGATAGTGAACGTTCGATTCTGTAGATGAGTCCTGCTGACTTATACGACTTTGCTTTTAAAAGTCAAGATTCACCATTTGACAATGCATTATATTACCAAAAATTAGCGTGAGGTCTTGTAACTGCGTCAAAGTGTACCATTTCGATCAAATAATTAGTTGAAAGACATCCAAGAAAAATGATGACTCGTGCTCCCTGAAATGGATAGTATATACACCATAAGCTCTGTCCATCAGCCACGTAATAGATATCGATCTTTTCCATCTAAGAAACACGTACCATATCTTTTTACAAGACCATCTTCCTTCAATGCACTAAAGGCATCTATGAATATTTTAAGCAATATTTTGTTTTTCATCTTTCGTATCCAACTCATATTTATGGGATCATTTATTATCTGAGAAATATTAAAATGCACTGAATAAAATCTCAGCGTCACAAATAAAGGATGATTTTATCGGCACACTTTTGTGGAAATAACAAAGTGGAAACGTTCTTTCACTTTCATATTGTAAAAAGAAAAATAATACAATTCTGATGGGACTAATGGGAAACATACTGATTATATAAGAAGGACAATAAAATTCAAGATAGTCCTACTAATAATGTAAGTATGGAGGAATATTTAAAGAAATTCCTTTCTGCGACCAAGATATTGCAAGGACTTCCGTACTACAACGAACACATCCTACTAATTTCCTTATT
>NC_061109.1:35801604-35816604 GCF_015104395.2 Macrobrachium nipponense
GGCTGCATTTACACGATTCCTTGTGTGGCTGGCTGTAATTACAACTACCTTGGTCAAACTGGTAAAGAACTAGATTACCGTCTAAAACAACACCGTTACGCAGTTAGAACAGGTCAATCGACGAGTGCTTTATTTGTACACATGAATGATTTTAACCATAGTATAGACTGGAAAAATGCATCCGAAGTGATATTTTGTAACCATATTGTAAATAGAAACATAATTGAATCTGCATTTATTAAGCATTTTAACGATCAACTAATGAATCTGAGTTCAGGTCTTTTTAAATTAGATAGTTACCTTGTTTATAAAATTGTAGGGAAATACAATGTCACTCTTAGCAACAGCCTGTTATACTAACTGCAGTTTCAGTTCTTAAGCACTTTTAAAGTATTCTTACTTGTTTGGTAGTGACAATTTGTAATGATAATTTGCTTGTTAATGGCTTTGATCTTTGTTCTGTGAAATATTCTTGTTTATGTTTCTATTTATTTATTTTACTTTGTACCCCGAAGAAGTGTACGCAATACACGAAAGCGCTTGGTACCTGGTCTTTGATTCTTCACCTTTCATGTGGCTATTTACGTACATATTTGTCACGTGCTGTTTGGTGACTTATTGCATATATATATCATATATATATATATTATATATAATATATATATATTATATATATATATATATATATATATATATGAATAATTATCACATCACCCTGATTCATAAAAAATATTCGAGCTACAAATGTCCTTTAAGGGTAGGCTCCACTTTGGAGGGGTGCGATTGTAAAAATATTTGCCAAAAATACACTAATCAAGACAGGCTAATGAATTTATCAGGCATTATTAGCACTATAATAACGCATATTCTCTGTGAGTTTTATCATCCTACAGGGAAAATAAATGATTTTAAGAAAAAAATGATTTTAAGAAAAAAATGTACTGAAGGTCATTTGGTGATCGGTGAGAAACTACAGTCTTGAATAGAAATTCGGTCTGACAGAATGTTGGTATATCCCCTGGGAGCATGCACATAAATCATTATCAAAATATAACAGTAAATAAGCACGTAACAACAAAAAAAAAGAGAGCAACAACTGAAGCGAAAGCGCAGCCGATAAATATGGAAATCGCAAAATATATAGTATATAGTATCCCTCTAAATTGGTCGATGTCTTTTCTACGTTTTCTACGAGTAGTTTCATCTCAGAAAACCATTTTAGGGGTGTCTAAACAAATTTTTCAAGTTTCTTGTCCTCAGAAAAAATCGCTTTTTCGCTTTTTCTCTGGTTTGGTTTTTTCGGGAAGGGGGGGGGGTTTTCTTTGATTGTCCTACATAATATAATTTTTAGATGTTTTAGGCTATCAAGTGACATAATAACTACAATCTCTCCGAAGGTTTTGTCCCTAAATCGAGGTTTGAATTTTTTATGAATATTTCTTCCTAGCTATAGCCTTATTTTTTGGCAGGGCTTTCGCTGAACTTACCTGAAGTTGTTGCTCTTTTTTTTGTTATTACGTGCTTACTTACTGTTCTATTTTGATAATACTTTATGTGCATGCTCCCAGGGGATATACAAACATTCTGTCAGACCGAATTTCTATTCAAGACTGTAGTTTCTCACCGATCATCAAATAACCTTCAATACAAGGGGCCCTGAATTTCACATTTTTTTTCATAAAATCATTTATTTTCCCTGTAGGATGATAAAACTCACAGAGAATATGCGTTATTATAGTGCAAATAATGCCTGATAAATTCATTAGCCTGTCTTGATTAGTGTATTTTTGGCAAATATTTTTACGATCTCTTACGATCGGCACCCCTCCAAAGTGGAGCCTACCTTAATATCTAATTCGCTCTACCTCGGAACTGATATTTATATGTATACCAAAGGAGAGGTTTTCAGTTGATAATAATTTCATCTCCTCATAGGGTCGAACCACCGTCCAGTGGACAGGGACGAAATCAAGACGACAGTGATGTAACGATAATTCGGGGTGTTTCGATCCCATGAGAGGACGAAATTATTATCATCTAAAAAATTCCCCTTCCGTTTACATATATGAAAATATATCAATTCCGAGGTAGAGCGAACTAGACATTAAAGGATATTTGTAGCTCGAATAAGAAGAAGAAATATATATATATATATATATATATATATATATATATATATATATATATATATATATATATATATATATATATATATATATATACATATATATATATATCATATATATATATATATATATATATATATATATATATATATATATATATTGTTACATTTATTGATCTCCTCGTCTACCCAGCATTTAGTTAAATATTTTGATTGATAAAAAAGCAGCCATTTACCCTAATATCAGCTGATTTCAGGCGGGAAACCAAAGCACGCCAGCCAGAGATAGGGATTTCCTGTTAGAGAAGGGGAATATAGACTCTTGTCAGCTTTAGGGACGTATCCCAAAGGGAAGGATGTAGGTAGCCTGGTACTTATTAGGCCTACGTCCTAAGCTCTTTTTCCTGTGAACCCTCTGCTGGCTGTATGTTCTGTTTCCAGGATTGCCCTGCTCTTGGGGGGTTAAGCTGACCCCCAACACCCAGGAAACACACCTGCCTTCGCCCTCAGTAAGCTCCAGTCGTGACCTCGGACGGATGTCCCGGCCACCAGCCTTCCATTGTAGGCCTAACGAGGCGTTACTGGCGCGCCCAGAGCACCAGACCTGAGACAAAGCCGACGCCGCATTTCTACAAAGGTCCACTGATCATGGCATCCAGGTACCTCTTGTGAAACAGCATATTGCCAGTTCCTTACCTCCTAGTGTCTATTTATTCCCCATTTTCACAATTCAAACTTCTAATTCAAAGGAATATCCCTTTGTTCCTCTCACTGCCTTATGGTCGCATGCTTCCCTTGTGTGATCATCCCAGACAAATGAAGTCATTGCATACCTCATTTAAACACTAGAGTTCCTTTTCCTCAGTGTTAGAGAAACTGAATAATCGTAACTTGTGCAAGAAGTCCTTTTTTTTTATCTTGTCTAATCTGGGATCTTTTCCAGATTCCCTGAGTCACGTGTCCAAGTCTTCGCTCCCTCAAGTGTTGCATTACCGCAAGATTTTGAAAACCAGCTTTTACGTGAATCTCATTTTAAGCCAACTATCATCCCCTTGTGAGAGAAATATTAGTCCCCGGGTGGACCAGTTGATTTACTCTTTCTTCAGGCCAGTAGACGGCCTCTTGTAAATAAATATGTGTAAAGTAATTAGCTGAGTTTTCTGGCGACCTTATCCTCTAGAGTAAATTAATACTATAACTCCCTTTAAGGTAAGTTCAAGTAATTTATTCTGCATTTTTCCCTCAACTCTTTTTGTTTATTTATTTGAACCACTTAAGGCCAGGTTAAGAACGTAACAATATATATATATATATATATATATATATATATATATATATATATATATATATGTGTGTGTGTGTGTGTGTGTGTGTATGCATGTATGTGTGTATATGTGTGTGTGTGTGTGCATGTGTATCTATGTACGCAGCTGCGTGTATGTTTAGACGCGTGCCGTATCGTATTCTAGTTTCCGCTAGAATTCATTCCCGTGTGTATCCATCCATATGTCCATGTATATATACATCAATAAACCGTTGAGAGAAAGAGAGAGAGAGAGAGAGAGAGAGAGAGAGAGAGAGAGAGAGAGAGAGAGAGAGAGAGAGAGATTAAGTTTTCAGGTCCCATCATATGCTGAGAAAATAAAAGAGTAATAACAATATCTTTCAAACTAATGAAGTAATATAATTTGTGTGCGTTCCTTCTTTTGAAGTTGCAGACCTGGAAATTAAAATTTGAAAATTGAATCCTTTGACGGTCTAAAAGGAATGATGATTGAATATTCTTTCATCTTAAACTCAATTGGAAAAAAGAAATATGCAAAGTAGGTTGAGAATACGAAGAGCATTTTTTATGGTGAAAATCATTGCTAATCCAATTTTATCTCACATATTTTTTATTTAGTTTTCTTTTAAAATTCTAAGAAATAAAGCAAGATGATTGAGAATAAATATCTAATTCAAGATATTTTGTTGAAAAAATTAAATAAAGCAAAGTAATACAGAAAAAAAATGTAAATGGTTATGAACAGGAAATAATTAAAAAAATCCCACCTAATGAACGAGAAATAAGGTTACCAAAGGTAAAATAAAATGTATTAAAGAGTATTAAGTTCTTCACAAGATAATAAGCGTTTTATTTCTACAAACTTTACATCATAAAATAGTAGCAACTTATATCCTTAGATATCCCTAATTTTAAAAAAATTTGTTTACCAAAGATGACTTCACAAATTTAAGTGTTGCATTTACAATGTAATATATATATATATGTGTGTGTGTGTGTGTGTGTGTGTCTGTGTGTCTGTGTGTGTGTGTGTGTGTATGTGTGTGTGTGTGTGTGTATGTAATAGCTCTCAAGGGGCATCCGGGAAAAGACAGTACGTAAGTAAGAACATTTTATTTTGTCGTGGCGTTTCGCAATTTCTCACTGCATCTTTAAGTCTGCAATTTACACATAAATAAAAATAACTTAAAATGTTATTAGGAAATAGAAAATAATAGAATAATTTGAGATCTACTGTGAGGACGGATATGACCTATCTAAATAATAATTTTCTTGTGGAAGCTAAATAAGATTTTAACTGGAAAACTATTGTTTTTGAAAAAATTGTTAGAAGAAGCCAATTTCCTCCTGAAAGGTGCTCCAAGAAGATGTCAAGGAAAAAGCCCTGTGGAGGAGGGTGGATACAGCATTTCATTTGAAATTAAATTAACAAAATATAAAGTTAATCCCTATACCTATAAAAATACTTTCCTGAAAATACTGGTATGAAACCCAACAACATCTCTGGAAGCTTGTAGGAAGGGTAGTATTTTATGCCTCTCTTTCTCTTCTGTGAAATTAATATTTGGATGTTGGGTATTGACGAAATTAAGGAACGAGTCATGATTAAAATCAGACTTAATAAGGCAAACGTTTCATCCACGTAACGTTCATGACACTGGTTTAAAAAGGACTCCTCCAAGGAGTTCATAAAAATATTGGTATAAGTGGGGCCAAGTGGACTTCCCATTGCCATCCCTTCTACTTGGTTAAAGGACCTATCGTTAAAAATGAAGGTTGTGTCCCGTACAGTGGGTTCTAGTAATTGCTTAAAAAGTGGTCTGCTAAAACTGTTAAAACAGCAGAAACCCAGACCCAAAGATAAAAAGAACTCTTCTTTCTTTGACAACGCACGTTTGGAGAAGTTTAAAACAGATTTGATCTTGCTATTAAAAGAAGGAATCAAAACATCAAGTGGAAGTAACTTCTATTGTGTCTGCACTCAACGTTCTGTACAAAAGAAATTAAGGGTTTGTTAAAAAGGTGAGTGAAATCAATCTGATCAATGAATGACAGACCATTTTATTTATGTAGTAGATTTATAGGGAGCAACTAGAATATTGAAATTCTTAATGTTATTATATCTAAAATTAATCTCCATTCCAAGTAATCTATTAGTGGTCTCATGGCAAAATTCTGAGCTATTCAACGACGATTTGTATAGTTTAAAACCTATGAATTTGGGAGTAATCTTCAATATTGTTAACTTAATATGATTACTTCTTTTATATATATATATATATATATATATATATATATATATATATATATATATATATATATATGTACATATATATATATATATATATATATATATATATATATATATATATATATATATATATATATATATATGACCTGATCTCGGTCATTTGTGGGTTCGGGATATGAAGGAAAAAGAGGAGAGAAATAAGTTTGCGTGCATGCGATGTAGGACATGCAAAAATAATAATCGGGGGAATGTTCAACACATATTACGTTAGCTATGCTAGTGCACAACGGTACGGCAGATTAGACTCATATTGACACTCATGGCGGTACACGTCTTTGTGTGGTAGCCGACGGCGACGCAGGGCACGGTCACTCCTCTTGACCGAGTCTGTGTTTTATGGGACCTGCTAACGAACTGTACTGTATTTGACTGGTGGTGTGTCCTGTTCCAAATACCCCTTTTACACAGCATCATTATGAAATAAACTGATTGGTTATTCTGGCTCCTTAGACACAAGGGCCAATCAAGAAAGTATATAGAGATGCGTGGCATTATTTTGAATTGCCCAAGCCACGCCAACTTGTAACGTCTTTTGCGATTGACTTGTGTTGTCGCACATACACAGTATAATTTATAGTGGTTTCACGGGACTTCAGAATATCACGGAGACGGCATACTCAAAAGTTTACTGAATCAGCTCACACACACACACACACACACGCACGCACGCACATGTATATATATAAATATGATCAAATGCAAATATACTGGTTAGAAATGAAATACTTATAAAAATTTTAAATACAAAAATTTATTATTAAATTCAAAATTTATAAGTAAAATTCACAATATCAGGGAAAATTACTGTTACTTGAAAACAAAGTAAAGTTTATTTAATTCTTGAACAAATTAAGTTAAATTAAAATTCAAAATTAATTTATTACCAAATTCAAAGAAAATTAATTCAATTAAAAGTCAAAAGTGTTAGGCAATAATTGAAAATTTGAAATTAATTCACAAATGCTAAACAATAATAAAACTTGAAAAAAATTCTAAGTAAATACAAATTAATTCATAAATGTTAAATTTAATTAAATGTGCAATGATTAAACAATGAAAATAATTAAGTCAATTAAATTGTGAATGCAAATATAAATATACAATAAAAAGGCACACTTCAATAAGAAAATGAACAAGTGCACAAACAATGGAACAAACACAAAACACAAAAATACGCAATGTGTAAAAGTGTAAATCTTTTTCACTCAAAACATTGTAACCATCAGTTTTTACCAAACCTTCACAACCATCTGTTATTAGTTAATCACTGTTCCTAACCGTTATTAGTTATTAGTTGCAACTAATAAAAATATAACACGCTTTACCTTGGTATACCAACTTCTTTCTTTCTTGCTGCAGCTTGTTTCACTTTACAAAAACCAGGCGCCGTTACGAAACAATGTTTGTTCAGATTCCACAAAAACACCAAATAACACTAAATAAACTCTAAGAAATATCAAATATGAAATTCTAAGTTACGAGTGACCAATTTACGTTACGTTACTTTAAGATCAAAAGTGCTATGCGATGGAGAGAGAGAGAGAGAGAGAGAGAGAGAGAGAGAGAGACTGAAGCAAAAAGGCTTATCTCATACGATGACAGATTCCCAAAACATAAATGAAGATTTGAGCTCGCTTATCAAACGCGTAGACAGAATTAGGAAAGCAAACGGATCTCACAGACCCTCTAATCTCAAAGTGTTGATATAATAGGGAAACAACTCGTAGTTTTGAACGGACAAAGAAAATCTCTCTCTTTCTACATTCTATGTTATATATATATATATATATATATATTATTATATATATATATTATATATATATATATATATATATATATATATATATATATATATATATATATATTCTTTTACATTATGTAATGCGAAATCTGAACACACATTTAAAACATCCTATCTCTAAGCTATCTTAGAATCTGAAAAAATGTTGCACAATTCTACATGACATTTCAAAGAGGGGAAACATGCATTTTGAAAGTAGCAATATATAATATACCTCCCCCCAGAAGATTCTTTATCACGGTGTTGAATCCAATGATTCGCAACGAGATAAATAATCAGCAACTACCGTACATTGTTTTTGCCACTAATGTGCTGCACTCTTAAGTTATACTGTTGCAGGCACAAAGACCACCTGGTCAGTCTTTGATTATGGTTTTTCATTCTCTGGATAAATGATAGTGGATTGTGATCAGACAACACTAAAATTTCTTCATTCCTAGGTCTATTCACATACACTTCAAATTTTTTCAATGCGGTGATTAAGGCTAAAGTTTCCTTCTCAATTGTCGAGTATACTTTCAGATGCTTTTTCAGTTTTGAAGACATGAAGCACACAGGATGGTAGATATTATTTTCATCTTCTTGAAGTAGAACAGCTCTAACGTCACAGTCTGACGCATTAACTTGTATCACAAATTTCTTGTCGAAGTCTGGAGCTTAAAGTACTGGTCTTGAAGTTAAAATGGTTTTTACCTTCTCAAAGGATTGTTGACACTCTGGAGTCCAAACAAACTTAGCTTTGGGACTAGTCAAGTCTATGAAGGGAGCAACTACGGCTGAGAAATTTGGGCAGAAACAACGATAAAATCCAGCCATGCCCAAAAATCTCTGTAGCTGTTTCCTGGTAGTAGGTGGGGTAACCTTACGGATACCTTCTACATTAGCAATTACTGGAGCAAGAAGGCCTTTCCCAACTTCAAACCTAAGATACTGTACAGTTGCCTTTCCAAACTCACTCTTCTCTAGGCTGACTGTTAATCCTGCTTCTTGTAGTTTCTTGAAAACTTTCCTCAGAATCTTCAGATGTTCTTCCCACGTAAATCACGATGTCATCCAGGTATACACCTACTCCTGATATTGATCCTAGCAGTTGATCCATCACTCGTTGAAATGTTGCCGGTGCATTCATCAGACCAAATGGCAGAACAGTATACTGATACAGTCCAAATGGAGTAATAAAAGCTGACAGCAACTTCGCATTCTCATCTAAGGGAATTTGATAATATCCTTTCAACAAGTCTATCTTGGAAACAAACTTGGCTTGCCCAATATTATCAAGTAACTGATGTATAAGAGGCAAAGGATAATTATCAGCTACACTGATAGAATTCAGTTTCCTATAATCAGTACACATCCTAAATGAACCATCTGGTTTCTTCACTAACACACATGGAGAACTGAAGTGACTTGAACTGGGTTCTGCTAATCCATGTTGCAGCAAATGCTCAACTTCCTCTTCAAAACATCTCGATGATGCGGTGATAAGCGATAGGCTCTTTTCTTGAAAGGTCTTCCATCTTCTTGAATCTTGATTCCATGCTTGGTCAGATCAGTACGTCTAGGCACATCTGAAATAATTTCTGGAAAACTTCTAATTATTTCACTTAAGTCTTCACCTTGTTCAGCACTCAGATGTTTCAGTTTATCCTCCAAATTTTCCAAAATTGAAGAATTATTAATCTTGCTTGCAGTTACCAGTTCATAGCCATCATCGTCTTCTGTAGATAAAGTTGTTTGTGTTATTGACACAGTTTCAGGTTTAGTTTCTGAGAAATAAGGTTTCAAGGGGTTCACATGTATCTCCTTTGTCTTCTTCTTCTTTCTGGTGTTTCAATCACATAAGTTCTATCACTTAACTTCTGAATTATCTTTTAAGGACCTTGAAATTTATAAGTGAGGGGAAATCTCTTGACAGATAAGAACACTAACACTTGTTGACCAACACTAAAACTTCTTAGCTTAGTCTAAGCATCAAATCTCCTTTTCATTTTCTCTTGACTCATTTTCAAGTTTTCTAAAGAGAATTTTCTAATCTCTTTCAACCTTTTCCTTAAGTTCTTCACATACTCTCCTTGGCTTTCCTCTTCATTTTCTTCCCAATTTTCTGCAAGTATCTTCAACGGTCCTCTCACTTCTCTTCCAAAAATCATCTCATTAGGTGAACATCCCATACTTTCTTGATAAGCACTCCTCCTAACTTCAAACAACATTAATGGTAAACCAACATCCCATTCTCTTCCTGACTCAGAACAATACTTTGTCAGCATACTTTTCAATGTCTGGTGGAACCTTACCAAGGCACCTTGAGTCTCTGGATGATAGGCAGTGGATAACTGTTGTTTCACTCGTAACAAATTCAGCACATCTTGGAATAACTTTGAAGTAAAGTTTGTTCCTCTGTCACTTTGTACTATCTCTGGTATACCAAACTTTGAGAAAAACTTCACAAGTTTTTCAGCAACTATCTTGGCAGATATATTTCTAACTGGGATTGCCTCTGGATATCTTGTCACAGGGCACATTAATGTTAACAAATACTCATTTCCTTTCTTTGTCTTCGGCAGCGGTCCAACCATATCTATAATCACTTTGCTAATGGGATCTCCTTAAACTTCTATAGGTTGTAGGGGAGCTTTCTTGATGGTTTCATTCGGTTTTCCAGCTATCTGGCAGGTATGACACTCACAACAAAAACCCGCTAACATCTTTGTGAAGTCCAGGCCAAAAAAAATATTTCATGATCTTCTCCACCGTCTTCCTGATTCCCATATGTCCAGACTTATGAGCTACTGCAACCACTTGCTTTCTCAATGGATATGGAATCAAAATTTGATGATATTCGCCCCATACAGCATCTCCTGGTATATATGTAGGTCTATACTTCCTCATCAGCAAACCTTCCTTCAGATAGTAACAGGTGGGAGTGTGTTGCATCTCTTCTCAATCAACTACTCTGAAGAACAAATCAGTTAATGATGCATCCTTCTGCAAGACCATCAGCTTCTCTCTTGTCACTTGACCAACTTCAAGGGTTAAATTCTCAATATCTGCTAACTCAGCTACTGTAGTTTCACTACTGTCTTCAGGAACACTTAAACTACTCAGAGTCTCTTCAGGAACATCAGGTTCTTCTTCATCGTCATCGTCTTCTTCATCTTCTTGGGAAATCTCTTCTTGGTCAGCAGTATGGGAAACTTCACTTCCCTGGAATAATTCTTCTAAGCACAAAGATCCTTCACTTGATCCTTCTTGGGTGTGTAAATCCTCAGTTTCTTCACTTACAGTCGTAGTCCTCTTCATACTTCTGGTAGTTACACAACTAGGAAACAGGTGGGGGTTATTCTTCTCCAACTCTACTGTAGGACTAATCCTCAATGGTTTGTCTGTCACTACAGGATAAGGAATAAATGGCACACCACCAACTTCATTCCCCAACAGAACATGTACACCTTCCACAGCCAGTGAGCCCTTTACAGCAAAATCAACATTCCCTGTCACAGAATTCACATGACAGGTGTAAGCGGCATATAGGAGTTACTTCCTCTCCTCCTATACCCTTCAAAATAACTGAATCTCCTGTGAGACTCTTCTCCAACTGAGGTTGAGAACCACGCACTACCACACTATGGTTACTCCCTGTATCACGTAATATCTTGACTGGTACCTGCACACTTCCTTCTTGAGTTGACAGCATACCCTCATAGATATATGGCTTAAAAGCCTCCACACTGCTAAGCCACTCACTGCGTGAGGTAACATTTCCACTGGTTGCTAAACATTCAGCTTGTTTAGTTTCATTCTTCTCTGGAGTCTGATTCTTTCCCACACTGCTCTTCGTAGTTTGTTTCACCTGGTCACCTTTTACAACTTGACCAACTGGCTTTGACTGCTGTTGATTCCGGTAACACTCTTGACTGTAGTGTCCTACTCTTCCACACTTGAAACAGACAACATTAGGTTTCTGTAACTGTCTTGAAAAACTGGATGAGGATTTCACATTAGTTTGCTGAGTTGTATTACCTTGTGTACTCTTGGTAGTATCACTTGTAGGTTTCCCATTAAATTTGTTACTGTTATTTGGATAAGACTTAAAACCTGGGCGTTGTTGACTCTGGTACTTGACATTGTAATTACGTTTACTACTGATTATATTGTAATCTTCACTCAGTGTAGCAGCTTTGTCAAGTTTTTTCACCTCTCTCTCTCTTAAATAGGATCTTATATGTTCAAGAATTCCCTCAAGATACTGTTCAAGAACAAGTAACTCTTCTAACTCATCAAAAATCTTTACTTTAGCAGCTTCTACCCAACGTTTGAAACACCTTCTCACTTTGTAAGCATAATCTACTAATGTTCCCTTTTCATCTTTTCTTAAATTTCTGAGTCTTTCATTGTAGTACTCTGGGGTCATCTGGTAAACTTGTAGCACACTGTGTTTAAGTACCTTGTAGTCTTTACACTGATCAGCTGTTAAGGCTAGATAAGCACTTCTCCCTTTACCAATTAAGACACTTTGTAGCAAAACTGACCATTTATCCTCTGGCCATCCCATACCTGAAGCCACTTTCTCAAAGTGATCAAAAAACTCATCTGGAGCTTCTTCAGTAAACTTAGGGATTAACTTCTGTACTCTCGCTACATCAAATACAGGGTCTTGATTACCTTGGTTAAGGTTAGACGGTGTTACAGGTAATGTGGATCTAGCTTTTATTAGTTCCATTTCCCTTTCATGTCTTGCGATTTCTCTTTCCTCTTTTATCCTTTCTCCTTCCTTTTCTGCTGCTTTTTCTTCTTCTATTTCTCTTTTTTCTTGTTTCTCCCTTTCTATTCTTTCTCTTTCAGCAAGCATTTTTAGCTTAATCAAATTCTCTTCTGCTTCAATGCGTCTAAGCTCTAACTCTGCATCACTTTTCTCTTTCTTTTCTGCTTGCTTATTTATGAGATCAGCATGTGCTACGTTCAACAACTCTTGAGCCAATTCTAACTCATCTTCATCAGTTATTCTGCCAGAGTTTATCAATGATTCCATAGCAATACATCTTATTTGTGCCTTTACCATACTAGTAGACACATAACCACCACATGCCACTGCTAAAGCGCTCCACTGTTCCTTAGTCAGAGTGGTTTCAGATAAAACTTGGATGGAAGGGGCTGCTAAAAATTCCTGAACCTTGAAGTTATCAACTTACAATTCAATACAATAAATGCAAAACAAAAACTATATGGTCACTCTCCTAACAAAATATATCCCTAACACCACCAGTATATACTAGAGTGATAATGAAATCTGCTTTCCCGGGTCTCTGGGCACCATTAATACAATGTTACGAAGTGCCAAGTATCTGATTACCATTCATCAATTATTACCTCACCAAAAGCCAGACACCTGAACCCTCATCACATGTATTAAACGACTGAATACTCTAAAGGCAACAGTGATCCCTTAACACTTACCAGTATTGCAGAAAATCAGACCTAGTTCATCAAAAAAGGTGTGAGGTAATCTTGTAAGTAATTAAATTAATCAAAGGGCATCACTCCATCAACAACTTTAAAAGTCTAAGTATTTTCCTGATTTCAGAAGTCTAAGTACTTCCCTGATTTCGAAAGTTTAAGTACTTCCCTAGTTCTAAGTCACTTCAAGTAAATTGAAGGAAAGCAAATCAATTACCACTCTATGTTTCTACCTAACATAAAAATAATCAAATGCAAATATACCGGTTAGAAATGAAATACTTATAAAAAATTTATTATTAAATTCAAAATTTATAAGTAAAATTCACAATATCAGGGAAAATTACTGTTACTTGAAAACAAAGTAAAGTTTAATTAATTCTTGAATCAAATTAAGTAAAATTAAATCAAAATTAATTTATCACAAAATTCAAGAAAATTAATTCAATTAAAAGTCAAAAGTGTTAAGCAAAAATTTGAAATTAATTCACAAGTGCTAAACAATAATAAAACTTGAAAAGAATTCTAAGTAAATGCAAATTAATTCACAAATGTTAAATTTAATTAAATGTGCAATGATTAAACAATGAAAATAATTAAGTCAATTAAATTGTGAATGCAAATGAAAATATACAATAAAAAGGCACACTTCAATAAGAAAATGAACAAGTGCACAAACAATGGAACAAACACAAAACACAAAAATACGCAATGCGTAAAAGTGTAAATCTTTTTCACTCAGAACATTGTAACCATCAGTTTTTACCAAACCTTCACAACCATCTGTTATTAGTTAATGACGGTTCCTAACCATTATTAGTTATTAGTTGCAACTAATATAAATATAACACACTTTACCTTGGTATAGCAACTTCTTTCTTTCTTGCTGCAGCTTGTTTCACTTTACAAAAACCAGATGCCGTTACGAAACAATGTTTGTTCAGATTACACAAAAACACTAAATAACACTTAATAAACTCTAAGAAATATAAAATATGAAATTCTAAGTTACGAGTGACCAATTTACATTACGTTACTTTAAGATCAAAAGTGCTATGCAATGGAGAGAAAGAGAGAGAGAGAGAGAGAGAGAGAGAGAGATCTGATCGCCTAGCGGTTCTAAGATGTAATGAAATCTTCTTCCCTTGTGAAAACTGGACTGAGGAGATGACACAAAACGTTTTTGGTACTAATGCTTCCTGAAGCTTCGAAATTTTACGTAATCTCACACAAAAATGGGTAACCTCCAGGTGGCTTTGATCAAAGACATACACATATGAGTCCAGTCTGTTAAAAAAAACACATGTATTCGTCTCGATCGACTGAAGCAAAAAGGCTTATCTCATACGATGACAGATTCCCAAAACATAAATGAAGATTTGAGCTAGCTTATCAAACGCGTAGACAGAATTAGGAAAGCAAACGGATCTCACAGACCCTCTAATCTCAAAGTATTGACATAATAGGGAAACAACTCATAGTTTCGAACGGACAAAGAAAATCTCTCTCTTTTTACATTCTATGTTATATATATATTATATATATATATATATATATATATATATATATATATATATATATATATATATATATATATATATATATTCTTTTACATTATGTAATGCGAAATCTGAACACACACTTAAAACATCCTATCTCTAAGCTATCTTAGAATCTGAAAAAATGTTGCACAATTCTACATGACATTTCAAAGAGGGGAAACATGCATTTTGAAAGTAGCAATATATAATATACCTCCCCCCAGAAGATTCTTTATCACGGTGTTGAATCCAACGATTCGCAACGAGATATTGTTTTTGCCACTAATGTGCTGCACCCTTAAGTTATACTGTTGCAGGCACAAAGACCACCTGGTCAGTCTTTGATTATGGTTTTTCATTCTCTGGATAAATGATAGTGGATTGTGATCAGACAACACTAAAATTTCTTCATTCCTAGGTCTATTCACATACACTTCAAATTTTTTCAATGCGGTGATTAAGGCTAAAGTTTCCTTCTCAATT
>NC_061109.1:35821604-35824104 GCF_015104395.2 Macrobrachium nipponense
GGGAAGAAGGACTGGTAAACGTAGATGAAGACCTAGAAATATACAGACAGGAGAATGAAAAACAGAACAGAGGAATGGCTAAAGACCAATGAACGAACAGTACATGAGACAGCCATCAACAAAACATGGCAATGCCTACAGAGGGGAGAACTCAAGAAGGAAGCAGGAGGAATGCTAACAGCAGCATAAGATCAGGCCCTAAGAACCAGATATGTCTATAAAACATAAGATGAAATAACACCCCACCCATATGGAAGAAGTGCAATAGAAAAAAAACAAGACCATAAACCACATAGCAAGTGAATGTCCAGCACTTGGACGGAGCCAGTACAAAAAGAATCACAATTCAGTAGCAAAGGCTCTCCACTGAATCCTAGGCAAGAAACACCAGCTACCTTGCAGTAATAAGTGGTATAAACAACAACCTGAGGGAGTTATAGAAAACGATAGGGCAAAGATCCCCTGGGACTATGTTATCAGAACAGATAGGGAGATACATGCCAATAGACCAGACTTAACACCGATTTACAAAATCAAGAGGAGAGTATCATTAACTGATGTTTCAGTACCTATCATGGAATATCAGAGTGGATAAGAAAGAAAGAGAAAAAAATTATAAGTATCAAGACCTGAAAATATAAAATAGGAACGCTAGGGACGATCCTAAGACCTCTGAAAAGGAACCTGGAAAAACTAGCTGCTGAAGTAGCTCCAGGACTCATGCAGAAAAGCGTACTACTAGAAACAGAGAGAGGATGCAAACCGGAACCCCACTATAAACACTACCCAGTCGAATAGGATGACTGAGCTAAATATATATATATATATATATATATATATATATATATATATATATATATATATATATAAAGAGAAATAAAGATACTTAAATAAATTTAAAATAAATAAATAAAAATAAAATAAATAAATAAATAAATAAATAAAAATATTATAATGATAGTAAAACCTATGCTTTTGGGAAGAAGCATATATTCCCATTGCAATCAGTGCTGCTCGTGAAGCTTAAGTCAGGGAACAATGCATTACAGCAAAATGAATCTTATTTGTTTTTCTGTTCAAATCTTTATATTTATTTTTCCTATGGATCTCTCACCTAATCCTTTCCCTGCTTGGCCTTGCTTAGGATCTATTTATTGTTTTGATGATTTCTTGATATTCATTTTTCCTCCTAAAAATCCCCACGTATCTGCATCCCGACTGGTACCTGAGAGGAGCGGATTATTGATTATTTTCTTTTCTGACTGCAGTCCTTCATCAAGTGTATATCATTATTAACCATCGTTCCCAAAAATGTTGCTTCGTCAAAACAAGTGGTAATGTGATAAACTCACTGATAGTTAACAACAATCTTATTTTAAGATTCCTTATTAAGTCCGGTTTTATAAAATTATAATTTTATATCTACATTGTAGCAATCGAATCTCTTGTGCTCCCTTGTGGAATTTTGATTTTTAAGTTCATTGCAAATCACAGAAGCTAATATTAATTATCTTTTGTCCAACCTTCGACTTATTTATTCGCAATTATGAAACTACGTACAATTGTAAAATTAAACATTAGGCCGTTTCATTGATGATTTTTTTCGCCACAAATACAAAGGTATTTTCACAAAAATACAATATATATTTGCAGACGTATCACTCGGCCCTACAGCAGTACCTATTATTGAAATATAGGCGTGAAATATTATTCATGTGTTCCGAATTACGATGTTATAGTATGTAACCACTGCGTACAAAATATCAAGAACATTTACCCTGAATTCCTGGTAACATAACCTATTTACAATGGCTTAAAAATTAAGTTAAAACGAATTTTTGTCTTGGTTTTACGACGCTGTAAAGTTTACGACGGTACTAAACAAGAGAGAGATGGACTTGTTCAATTTCACAAACTAACGTTCGGTAGGATAGACCTAACGTTCGAGTGAAGGCGAGCAGCAGCGTTCTAAAACGAGAGGGAAGAAAACATACGGTTCATGAAACACTGCTGGAAAGGAACATTTATAGTGCTGCTCCCAGAAGTTTACGTTCATCAGGTACAAATAGCGTTCAAATTGAGACTTCAGCGCACATTCTTCCTGAGAGGCAGTTTGTAGGTAATCGGTGGCAAAGTCACGAATGTTCGCCTGATTATTGTACAAATTATCGCCACCGAAGTCTTGAAAATGAATATTACCATTACTAATTGAAGAGTAACAATGTAGCGTAATTAGAGACTTAGGCGATGCGCAAATGAAGAGTGATGAATATGTGGAGGAAACTCGAGTTTACAACTCCCAGATACCAGGACAAGTTTATGACTCACTAATACCCTTTTACTGCCATGAGGTGTTTCGTTGTAATCTCTAGGAAAGAAAGATTTGCCAATTAATATTTGGTACATTTCAAACCCCGCCCCCGTGCACACCGACCCCGTCCAATGACCCCCCCCAACACAAGCCCCCGAAAACCACCACCCCCAAAATTAAAAAAAAATT
>NC_061109.1:35829104-35831604 GCF_015104395.2 Macrobrachium nipponense
CAGGAGCATCACTATTCATCTCAGCAACCTCAAAAACTATCGATTAGATACTAATATCTATTGTTTTCAGCTATTTTTACATGTCCCCGCCTTTTCACACCTTCTCATACACCTTCCTATTGGGGTTTAACATGGACTTGGTGGACACCAGGAATGTCATTATTCATCTCAGTGACCTGGAAAACTGTAGATTAGGCAATTATAACCCGCTTCCCAACCTCTTCTCACCTCTCCCTCCCTATCAGGGCTGACCATGGACTTTGAAGACATTGGGAGAGTCTCTATTCATCTCAGTGACCTTGAAAATATAGATAAACACTAATATTTGTCATTTTATAATATTTTTAAATGTCACCCCCTTCCCACCCTCTTCTCACCCACAGCTTCCTAATGGGATTGAACTTGGACTTTAAGGGCCTCATGAGCATCACTATTCATCTCAATGGCCTCGAAAACCAAAAATATCTGTCGTTTTAGGTATTTTTCTTGACATGACCTTCCCACCTTGTTCTCACCCTTCCCTCCCTATTAGGAGTGACTTTGATCTTGAAGGGTGTCAGGAGTGTCAATATTTATCTCAACAACCTCGAAAACTATTGCTCAGATACTGTTAACAGCTATTTTTAGGTTATTTTTACATGTCATGCCCTCACCATCCCCTTTCACCCTCGCTTCCTATCAGGGATGAACTTGGACTGTGACCTCAAAAACTATATATTAGACACTAATATCTGTTGTTTTCTAGGATATACCTGTAGCCCGCAGTTAATTGACACTGAGATTAAAACTGTTTATGTTATTGCCTTGAAGCTTAAATACCCAAGGACTTTTGTAAATGTAGCGAGGAAAAGAGCTAGGAAAACATTTTATTTAACTAATTACAAACTTGAATGTAGTAAGCATAACATTCTCAAATTACTTTACTGAAATTTTTCTTAGAAATTCCTACAATTTTTAAGCTTTTTAGCATAAATGTTGTTTTCAGTAGCATTAATGTTAATAGATGAGTAACAAAAAAATCTCCTAAAGATGCTTCTGGCTGCATATATGAACTTCCTGGTAAGATGAGTGATAAAATTCATTATGGACAAACTGGAAAATCACTATCACAAAAATCAAACAGCACCAATATTCGGTGAAGACTGATGAAAAATTAAATGCATTATTCGTAAATATCGGAGATTTAGATCATCTTATTAATTGGAATCAGGGATTGCTTGATTGATTGTGAGTTATCTGACGTCACAACTACCTTGGTCACCGATGCCAATGGAGTCAGGGAAGTTCCTTATGCTGTGTAGACAGAGTTAAAAGGAATATCATTGAATCTTGTTTCTTCAAGCAAAATAATGGAAGCGTACTAAATTTAAGTCTTGGTTTGTTTAAACTTGGTGCCTTCGTAATTAAAAAAGTTGTAGATAAATATAAGCAACAAAATTAATACATTCAGCTTTCTACAAGTTCTTTAGCTTTGTATGGCTAAGCTTCCATTTCTCATATGTTTAAATGTATGGATTTAGTTTGTGAGTACATGATATCAGATTATTCTGAAATATCTCTTTAATTTTTACTCCTATGACAATTAACCAACTAGTATTCTTGATCGTTTTGGTTACCTTGTAACATTCTTTCCAACTGTATTTCATTTCTCTCCACAATGCCTGAATCAAGACGAAAGTGATTAGTATTGACTTTCTGCCTATTATTTTCCGGTGGTATTTGCCTATATAATCAAGTCTCGTGCAACTATGGTGATTTTTAGTATATATATATATATATATATAATATATATATATATATAATATATATCGTGTGTGTGTGTGTGTGTGATTGTAATAGCCGTAATGTCCCTCTTGCAATTCATATGTATTCTGGCAAGTATGTGGTACAAAAAAATTACCAGTAGATTCTACACACGCACGTGGCACACACACAACACACACATATATGATATATATTATATATATATATATTATATATATATATATATATATATATATAATTTTCAAGCCATTGACGAAGGACTGATACATAGTAATTAGAAGTCACAAATTTTATATATATATATATATTATAATATATATATATAATATAATATATATATATATATATATATATATATATATGATATATATATATACTATAAAGACCGGTTACTGACGAAACAGACACACACTAGTTTGCAGATCCACCCACCAGGCGGGTGTCGGAGGCAGGAGGTGGCTTTCAAAACTCATTTGGCTAAAATTCACAATTTACTCTCCAAGGGACACCACCGATAAAAAAACGCACCCATCGTAAGAGTACTACAAATCCGCACATAATCGAGGTCAGGTCGTCAAGGTCACCGTCGTCGTGATCATGGTATCCGCGGGTTCGTTTTCCCGCTACCGGACCATTATGGTTTTCTTCAAAAAAAAAAAAACTTCTTTGAAGTTAGATATCAAGGCAATTACAATTTCATATCATATATATATATAATATATAGTATATATATATA
>NC_061109.1:35839104-35854104 GCF_015104395.2 Macrobrachium nipponense
AGCTCTAACTTTTATCATTAGTTACTTGTGTGGAACTTTGTCAGAGGCCTTTTGGAAATCTAAGAACAGTAAATCTCTTGTTCTACTACTGTCGTAAATACCAAGCATGTTATGAAAAAACTATAAGAGGTTTGATAGGCAGGATCTGTTTTGTCTGAAACCGTATTGGCTGTTTAACAAGTTGTTTCTTTCAATGTGTGTGTGTATGTGTGTGTGTGTGTGTGTGTGTGTGGTGTGTGTGTGTGTGTGTGGAGAGAGAGAGAGAGAGAGAGAGAGAGAGAGAGAGAGAGAGAGAGAGTAATTCTGAGGACTGGTACATTGTTTCAACACCTGTAGCTTATAAAGAAGTGCCAGGTGAAGTATCTTTGGCAAATATAAGCATTAAATACATGCATAAAAAATCATATAATTTAGTTTTTTTAGTGTTGCTATCAATATTTTACTTGCGTGCAGTGTTTACACACTATAAAAATTTAATTATAGCTTTGTGATTTACATAATAATCTATCCATGGGGGAGCCACTTGACCATGTCTCCCCCACACCTTAAATCCTCCACTGTTAAGTCAGGAGAGGTTGGAGTGGATATGTGTTTTCTCTGAATGCTGGGAAGATACTGGTCAGTTTCTAGCCCTGTGACTGGCTCATCACTAGCCAATCGGGAGCGTCGTAACGGACGGGGCTGAATAGCAAAAGCACGGGTGCTGTGAATTAATTTTAGCACCCAGGTTGGTTTTGTAAAACAGTATTCATTAAACTTCTTTATCAAAGTACCCAATCTTTTCAGGAGAACGTTTATTTTCCAGAAAACAGAAAGAGCCATAAGCCAATAGCGTGATTTTTTTTTTTTCATGAAAAACATAATTTCTAAATTTGCCAAGTCCACAATTACACAAAATCTGCAATTCATGGGATATAAACGTACAAAGCTAAGACAGATCGAGCGGTAAACACCAATAAATCACATTGTATATCTTATCCGTATCTAGCATTTGTTATAAATCATGCTTACTTCCGAGAGTTTCTTTAGAATTTTTTTTTTTAGTCTTTTAGAGTTAAATTCTTGCTGTAATTTTATTTGTTCTGTTGCTTCTGGATAATGTAATCCATTCTGATGACCGAAATATATTTTTCCTTAGACCTTCATTAGGAAAAATAACTGTAATTATGGTTAGGTCATTGCAGCATGTTTACTTACTTTTTCTCTCTCTATCTCTTTTTGAAAAAATCCATTTTCTATACTCAGTACATTTCTAAATTAAAGATTTCAATCTCTTATTGACAGGATAACTCAGTTAGTTATTACGATAACTTTTTCGTCTATTATTTTATTTGCTAATAGAATAAACAGATAATTCGACTCTAATGCAGACACAGTTAACGGTAGGTTGCAGCTTAAGAATTGCGGTCATGTTACCAATTCTGAAAATAGACACTCACAAATGCATGATTTTGACCAACTCCTTTACAACTGCCTTAATCTTTTTGTTACTCATATTCTTTTGGCTTTGAGATATTTCGTCTTGTCCTCTGTAGAGAAATATTTAGAAACCTTTTATAAAGTTATATACAAAAATAAAAAAAATTAAGTTTAGATCTAAAATCCTTTATTGTGTTCGAAAAGATCCTCCGCGACAGCTGCTAATTGTTGTGAGCAATGAGTAAAAAAAAAAGTAACTATTGTCAACATTTGTTTCAATTTAACATATGCGTTCTCTATGCTGTCCTTATATCCATTTAAGGTAGACAAAATAATACATTTGTGTGTGCATTCTTCGGTAAACTTGAACACTTGTGTATCTTTCCAGGAGATCTCTATAATTACACGCTGTTCTGCGGATCAGTATCTGACGTAACCTATCAAGATACAAAAGGGGCCACTGCTAAGGAAAGTGGATGCTGGGAAGAATCAGTATCTACCTTCACCAAGAAGGTTTGTGTGTGCAAAGACCATGACCTTTGCAATGGCTCGCCAGTCTCTTCAGGCATGATAGCGTCCGTTCTCCTTATCATTAACCTGTTCATTTTGGCAAGATTATTTCAGTGTTGAAACTTTTCATCAGTGTTGGTTCTTCTTTAGTTGGGAAAGGCTGATTCTTAATTTTGAGTGATATTTAGACATGTGTTGAATATTTAAGGAATTTATTTTATTAAATTGCCATGACATATACGGCCATTTATCTCAAACATCGGTAGCACAATCCTTCAATTAGCCCTTTTTTTAAAGTTGCACCCTTACCATTTTTCATCAGTGATAACCTAAATGATTTAATTGGAATTACTACTTTGCTCGTCTGATGATAATATTTCAGTATACCTTCTGAAGAATGGCCCCACAAACTTGCAAAGTTCGAATAACTTGATTAATTTCAGGTCTATTTCTTCCAATCTTACCTTCAACAGAATACCCGTTTAGGAATTTTATTGTTACAAATGTATAAAATGTTATTTCATGTAAATAAAGAATAATTCTTTAAGCCGTTGTTCCTCACTAAACTTTGTCTATAAGAAGTACTGACAATGATTTGATCGGCATATAATAATAATAATAATAATAATAATAATAATAATAATAATAATAATAATAATAATAATAATAATAATAATAATAATAATAATACAGGTTTTATTGAAAATAATGGGTATTGCAGTCACGTTTATTTTGTACAGAAGTTTCTCTATTCTTCTTATTACTGACTTTTTCTCTGTACTCCAAGTGGCTATTAAAACTCCTAATGGGGGATTCATGTCAAAAACATGGTATTTGTCAAATTGAATATATAAAAAATTACAGTACAGATTGGATCTTAAGCCTAACCGACAACAGATACTAAATGACTCATTCTGAATTCCTTTTGCTCAGGGGCGTCTGCTCTCTCTCTCTCTCTCTCTCTCTCTCTCTCTCGTCTTCTTCTTCTTCTTCTTCTATCTCTTCTCTCTCTCTCTCTCTCTCTCTCTCTCTCTCTCTCTCTTCTCCTCCTCTCTTCTTCTTCTTCTTCTTCTTCTTCTTCTTCTTCTTCTTCCAACGTTTCGTCCTTAAACCCAGCAGGACATCGTCGGGCAGGTGTTGTGGGACTGAAATTCTTGCAAGAGTCCTACAGTGTATATAGTCTGTTGCACAGCATGTGGTCCTCAGCGATGATCTCTGATTAGCTAACTGGTTCAGCTGCTGATCCCCTGTTGGCGGATGCCTCACGATCAGAGGTGGGTCCTACACAGATGCTGCCAATAACTGTGGAAACTGCTGTCTTTCAGGTGGACTTTTTAGTCAAAGGCTTGGCCCACCGCCAATAACTTTGGTTGATGACAGCAAGGGAATGCGGTTGTAAAAACACTTGGCCAAACAATAAACCATGCCTCATGTTTTAAGGAATATGAGTGCGGCTAGGGCGTCCCCTGTAAGCAACATGTGTCAGAATCCCACTACTGGCATGATAAATGGGCGAGGGGTACCACAGGGTTCACGAATGCAGGCAAAGAAGTTTGTGAAAGAGTTGAAGATCAGAGCAGGTATATGGAACGTTGGTACTCTAGCAGGAAAACTGAGAGAGCCAATGGATGTGATGAAGAGGAGGAGGATAGATTTCTTGTGTGTGCAATGGTTTAGGTGGAGAGGGAGTGGAACTAGAGAGATAGGAAATGGGTATAAGCTCTATTACAGCGGGTCACGAGAGGGAGGAAATGGATTTGGAATTATAGTAAGTAACAACTTGAATGAAAAAGTTGTAGAAGTAAGGAAAGTAAATGATAGGCTTTTAAGATTCCAGTAATAATAGGGGATAAGAGAGTAAATATAATATCAGCATACACTCCTCAGATGGGGTTCCAAGAGCAAGAGGCTGCCATTAGAACAGTGAAAGAGGAGGAGAAACTAATAATAGGAGCTGATATGAATGGCAGGGTTGGAAAGAGGAGAGATGAGTATGAGGAGGTACACAAAGGCCAGGGTTTGGAATTATAAATGAATATGGGAATTATTTATTGGAGATGGCTCAGAGTTTTGAATTGCCCTGAATGAACACATGGTTTCAAAAGTTAGATAAGTGCTTGATAACTTATGAGAGTGAAGGAGGGAAAAGCCAAATAGATTACATACTGGTTAGAGGAGCCGACATAAGGAATGTGACAAACTGTAAAGTGATCTTGGGAGAAGCGTGTGTTAAACAGAATAGGTTGGTTGTGGTAAATTATAAAATAAGAGGTAGGAAACCCAAAAAGAGAAAGGGAAGATCTAGAATTAAGATTTGGGACGTTAAAGGAGAAAAGGGGGAGCAATTCAGGACTGGGAGAGAGATGGCTGGAAAGGGGGAACATAGAATTTGGACATGTTAACAGAGTGGAAAATATCTGGGCAGACATGAGAGAAATATGTGGAGGAAGTAGAGGAACTGGTAGGAAGAACCAGTGGATATGGAGTGTCGAGAGGAGAAAAGTGGTGGTGGAATGGAGAGGTGCAAGAATCAATTAAAAGAAAATAAAAAGAATTTAAGGACTAGAAAGTAAGGCATCCACAGGGTGCAGAGAAAAGGTACAGAGAAGAGGAAAGAGAGGCAAGAAGAAGGGTAGGTATCACTATTGGAAGGGCGGCAGAGGAGTTGAATGACTAGGAATAAGAGAAGGAGAAAAGGATATCTATAAGATTCCAAACTTGAGAAAAGGCAGAGATAGGATGTGGATAAATTGGGTGTCATCAAGGATAATGATGGAAATATATTGTATAGGAATAAAGAAATTAAGAAGAGATGGCAAGAGTATTTTGAACAACTGCTAAATACTGAAAATGAGAGAGAGAGTGGAGGGACCAGTGATGGAGATATAGGATACAGAAGTGAGGAGAGCATTAAGGAAAATGAAGAATGGAAAAGCACCAGGTCCATCGGAGTTCCAAATTGAAATTATCAAATTAATAGGTATAGAGGGGGAGAAATGGATGCTGGAAATACCAAGGGACTGGGAGGATAATCTAATGGTTTATATATACACGCAGAAGGGAGATGTTATGAATTGCTGTAACTACAGGGGAATTAAACTAACAGAGCATGGCTTGAAAGTTTTAGAGAGCATACTGGATGAGAAATTAAGAAAGATTGTAAAGATCGAGAAACACCAGAATAAAATTCATGGGAGGGAGAGGGACGGTGGATGCCATCTTCATAGTAAGAAAGCTACAGGAAAAAAAGTTGAAGGGAAACCAGGAGCTCTATTGTGCATTTACAGATCTAGAGAAAGCATATGATAGAATCCAAAGAGAAGTGATGTTTTGGGGTTTGAGGGAAAGAACAGTCCCAGAAAAGTTGGTTAAGGATACATAAAAGAATGAACACATGGTTACTAACAGCAGTTGGGGAAATAAAAAATTTGAAGTTAGTGTTGAATTACACCATAGGTCAATTTGAAGCCCATTTTTGTTTGTGCTGATCGTGGATGTAAGTGAAGAGATCAGGAATGAAGAGCTGTGGGAGTTGTTGTACACCGATGATCTGATAATTACTGCTGAAAAATAAGAGGACCTACAGACAATGGTTGGAGAGTAGCAGGAGTCTTTAGAGAGGGGTGGCATAAAGATGAATGTGAATGAATAAAACAGAGGTTTTGCTGAGCAGTAGGGAAGATAGAGACAGAATAGTAATACACGAAAGAAGAGGCTTGATTATAAAACAGGCAGAAAAGTTTAAATACTTAAGATCTACTTTAAGACAAGAGGGAGTATGTGAGGCTGAAGTTGTCAGTAGGATAAAAGCTGCATGGGGGAAGTGGAGAGAGGTGCTGGAGTAGTATGCGATAAGGAAATGTCAATTATGCTAAAAGTCAAGATTTATAACACAGAAAAGAGGAAGTAAAGCTTGAGAGAACAGAGATGAGAATGCTGAGGTGGATTGTGGGAATATCGCTGCTTGAGAGATTGGAAAATGATAAAATAAGAAGGGCAGGCTTAGTGAAGATTACGGAGGTGATACAAAAGTCACAACTGAGATGGCATGGGCATGCGTTGAGGATGGATGACGAGGAGAGAGTGAAGAGGGCGTAAGAAGAACCTCTTAGAGGAAGAAGATTGAGAGGGAGACAGAGAATTAGATGGTGACATAAAGTGAAGGCAAATATGGAGAGAAGAACATTGGTGGGGAATGATGCCTTTCATAGAAGGCAGTGGAGAAGGCTCATCAGGCAACCGACCCTTAATGTAGGGATAACATTGGGAAAGAAGAAAACATTATGCCTAGTTTAGTCTGGTGTTTCTTGTTTTGGGATGTCTTGCTCGCTGGTTGTATCTGGTGTGGTATTATTTAGTAATACTATGTCGTCTTAGTATTCAAAGAGGGAAGTTGCGAACCCCGAGAGGTCTGCTCCAAGTTCGATATATAATAAACAAAGAGATTTCAACACCAACAGTTGAAACTGGGGATACGAATATAGAAAGATACACAAACAAAACAAAGGTTTATTTACAAGCTTACTAACAAAGATAAATGCAGAATAGTTTCTCCTATTTACATAACAAAAGTAAAATCTACACTGCATGAACTGGGGAAACAGAGAGGTAATGAAAATACTTGCTGGCAAGTTTTTCAGCTGTCAGAAATCAATGCTCGAAGCGATGACTTCACAAAATAACTTCAGACGTCTTCTTAACTTCGTATTGCAGAAAACAATGTCTATCCTTGATACTCGAAGGGCAGGAACTCCTCAAAATATTGATCAGATCTTATCCTTCGTCTGCTCCTTCTTCCCGTATCTCTCTCTGAGATCTCTGCTCTGATCTCTGCTCTCTGCTGGCCTCTAACTGATGATCTCTCTGATCCCTCAGGGCACATATATATACGGCGAACTGGGGCGGGGCTGAAGGGGGTGGAGCATAACAGCAAACGTCACAGGAACTTTTAGAAGGATCTAGACAGACAAAATGTTGCATCATAACAAGCTGTGTTCCTCATGAATGTCGATGCCTGTTGAGTTCCATATCACACTTGATGATTCTAGAACAATCATGAAAACAGGCACCTCCAACACGTGCGCGAATATCTCCTTGCTGCAGAACTTCTCAAAGATGCGTTTTCCTTTCCTTTAACTTTGCTATAAAGCGATTCCCCCAAAAAGAAAAAAAAAATTAAATCAACTGTTTTATTTTTTTTATAGAGAAACAAGAATTAAACAGCAGGGGAACAATTCTGCATAAAGCTTTAATCCAATTAACACGCACACATCCCCATTCATTCACTTGTGCCAAAACAGAAAACGGTCATTGGGCTACTCATTCTGAACAATCTCTAGAGAGGCTATCAGCCTTATATGAACTATCTTCAGGTTATAGTATTGTAATTCTAGACTCCAACGCATGAGATGTTTATTCTTATTCTTAAACCTCTCCAAATAAACCAATGGATTATGATCAGTATACACAGTTAAAACAGAACTCTACGTGCGTAAATCTCAAAGTGTTGCAAGGCTGTAACTAAACCAAACAATTATTTTTCAATAGTGGAATAGTTCTGTTGTGCTTTATTCAGTTTCTTTGAATAATAGGCAACTTGAAGTTTCATCCCATTCACTTCTTGTAACAAAACCCATCCTACGCCAACATCAGGCATCGATCGCTAAATTAAATTCCTTACCAAAATCAGGTAATAATAGAACTGGCTCGTGAATCATTATAGCCTTCAACTTGTTGAAGGCTTCCACACATGCGACATCAAATATAAACCTGCGCCCTTTCTTAAACAGATTAGTTATGGGAGCGCTTATTTCTGAGAAATTTGGTACGAATCTACAGAAATACAAAACCATTCCGAGAAATCTCATGGCCTGTTTTTTAGTTGTTGGGATTAGGAAATTCACGATAGCTTCTATGTTCCGATCCTTTGGACAGACTTTACCAAGACCTACCTTATGTCCTGGATAAGTATTAGAGGCTTTCCCAAAATCGCATTCCTAAGATTAAGAACGAGATTCACTTTGGTAAGAGTCTCCAAGACTCTTGCCAAAGTCCTTACATGATCCTCCCAAGTCCCTTAAAATATCACAAGATCATCGAAGTACACGACAGTTGTTGATGCGATTTAATACTTTATTCATTAACCTTTGGAAGGTACTGGCTGCGTTCTTCAAGCCAAAAGCCATAACTTTGGGTTCAAAACTACCAAATGGCATTATAAAGGCAGATATTTTCTGGGCTCGTTCACTTAAAGGTACTTGCCAATAACCTGTAGCCAAATCAAGCTTTGAGATGAACTTGGAATTTCAGATTCTATCTAAGCAATCATCAATCCTGGGTAAGGGAAAATTACTTTGCTTAGTTACACTGTTTACCTTCCGGAAATCAATGCACAATCTGTCTGATCCATCTTCCTTTTTCACCAGAACTACCGGGGAACTCCATTCACTCTCGCTAGGTACTATCAGAAATCAGTTATATAGCATGTAACTAATTTCCTTCCTCGCAGATTCTGCCTTTTCTGGGCTCAGACGATATGGACTTTGCCTAATGGGTTTCGTGTCCTGCAACTCAATATCATGTTCCAAAACACTGGTTAGTCCTAGTCTGTTACTAATAGTTTCAGGATAATTCACTAAAACGTTACATATTTCCCTCACCTTTTCCTCTTCTAAACCCTGATTAAAAACGTCAAAATTCTTAAGCACCTTGGAGTTTTTCTCAAAACTAATTTCTTTCTGGGACACTGTTACTACAGGCACGGGGAGTTCGTTATATTTCTTGAGCAAGTTTACATGCAGCCACTTTGCTCTACGCTTACCCATATCTATTAAATAATTTAGATTCCCCCTCTTCTCTAAAATTGAAAAGGGACCTTTGAACTTATAAGATAAAGAGGGACTTCTTTCTGGACTAGTGCTAAAACTTTATCTCCTACACAGAACCTTCTCTCCTTCGCTTGAAGATCGTGTTTCTGTTTAGTCTCCCCTTGACTTTCACTCTTGTTTTCTTTCACTAGTTGCCAAGCATCTCTTAAATTGTTTTTATGATACTCCAGATTAATTATGTAGTCCTCACTATCTTCATTATTCATTTAGTTACATTTTAACATTTCCAAAGGACCTTTAGCGGTGTGACCGAAAACCAGCTCGAAAGGACTAAATCCTGTAGTGTCATTCGGTGCCAACCTTAAAGCTAACAGAACAAAGGGTAACTTTTCTTCCCAGTCGTGTTCGAAGTTCTTACACAATCTCCGTAAATAACGCTTTAACGTTTGATGAAACCGCTCCACAATGCCTTGTGATTCGGAATGATAAGGTGTGGAAGTTACAAGCTTAATGCCTAACTCTTTCATTCTGTCCTTGAAATATTCTGATACAAAATTACTACCATTATCACTCTGTATAGTACGAGGCAGACCAAACATAGAAAAATAATCTAACAATTGTTTAACTACGGTCCTTGCGTTACAGATTCTTACGGGTATCCCCTCGGGATAGCGAGTTAGTCTATCAATGATTGTCAACAGATATATATTCCCTCCCTTACTTCTAGGCAATGGTCCGATTATATCGATAACTACATTCTCAAAAGGTTCACCTACTGAAGGAATGTTACACAACGGAGCTCTGGGAATTATTTGATTTGGTTTCCCAGCAATTTGGCATTGATGACAGCTTAAAACATACCTCTTTACGCCACTCTTCATTTTAGGCCAAATGTACGCCCAACTAATACACCTGAAAGTTTTATTTACTCCCAAATGTCCTTGCTCATCATGTGCTAACTTCAAAACTAGCTCATGAAGCTTCCTAGGAACCACTAATTGTTCGGTGATTTCCTCTTTACTACCTGACTTGGGCTGAACGTAACGACACAAAACTTCGTCCTTTAAACAAAAAGTTTCCTTACACACATTATCGAGATCATCATCCAGCTCACACTCAAAAATTCGGGTTAGTGTCTCATCCTCTCTCTGAAACTTGACTAGCTCATCCTTATTCAAAAGGTTAGTGCTTAATTCATCACCGTAACTAGTACTTGATTCCACGACATCGACTACGTTACTCTCGACAGCTATACCTTCCCTTGGCTATCGCTGTCAACGATAGCGTCCGGTCTCTCAGTCACACTCACTCCAAGATCAACCTCGCCACCTCTATCACACTCGTTCGAATCCATGAACTCACTCTCGTTCGAATCCACGAACTCACACTCATTCAAATCCATGAACAAATTATGACCGTAGTCTGTGTCTGTATCTAAACCCGACCTAGTTACTACCATTTCGGGCACAATAATGTCAACGTCATCAATGGGCAAACTGTCAACAACTGCAAGTTTCACTTCTGACACTACCTGACTTTCTAGGTTCAACTTCAACAAAGGACAAAGAACACAAGTGTTAGGAAATTCACCTAACATGACTTTTTCTTCCATATTGATTTCTACCCTGTTTGGCACACTCTCTCCTAATCAGTGAGACAGCAGCTCCTGTGTCCCGAAGCAAGACTACTTTCCTCGAACCTACTCCTCCAAGAGAGGAAACTACACCTTCTGACCAAAATTCACCAAAATATTTCCTAGTTTCTCTCATCACATCATTCCTACTTGACGAAAGGTTAACTAGAGACACTGGTTTCTTAACGTTCTTCCTTTCTACTGCACAATTTCTCGCTAAAAGCCCTTTCCCATTACATTGGAAACAAGTTAATTCTGAGCCACTAGATACCACTTTACTCTTACAAAACTTAGATGTATGACCAGGTTTTCCGCATGTATGACAGGAATAGTCACTTTTACTCGCATTGCTATTACTAGAACTGAAACCTTTACTGTTTTGCACTCTACCAGACGAAGGATCTTTCGTTTCTTACTGACACTAAGATTATGATTTAGACTATATTCGCCTCGGGTACCAGCCTGTACGCTCTAAGAACAGTTTCTTTCATGATATCATAATCATCACATTCCTCCTTAGAAATACAACTATAAACGGTAAGCGACCTACCACTCAAAACTGAATGTAAATATAGAGTCCACATTTCTTTCCATTAACCTCTCAAAACACATGAAATATTTCGTTACATCTTCCTCATCAAACTTTGGTACTAATTTAAGCACTGCACTCATACCTAAGCTATCAGCTTTGCCTGTCTGACTGTTACGAGTACTTTGTCTTAACCGAGCAATTTCCAACTCATGCATACATTCTTTCTCTGTTTCTTCCTGCACATGCTGCATTTTCATTACCAACAGTTTAAACTGGGGATATGAATATAGAAAGATACACAAACAGAACAATGGTTTATTTACAAGCTTACTAATAAAGATAAATGCAGAATGGTTTCTCCTATTTACATAACAAAAGTAAAATCTTACACTGCATGAACTGGGGAAACAGTGAGGTAATGAAAATAATTGCTGGAAAGTTTTTCAGCTGTTGGAAATCAATGCTTTAAGTGATGGCTTAACAAAAGGAGAACTGTAATTTCAGACGTCTTCTTGACTCCGTATGGCAGAAAACCATGTCTATTCTCAATACTTGAAGGGCAGGAACTCCTCGAAACCTCTTATAGAACGTTTCTTCTCTGAAGGCTTGTTCAACGTCGAAATGCCTCAGTCGTCCACTCCCGGACGACGACTTGACCACATGCCGATCAAACTCTCGAGCTCCTTTTTCCTCTCTTATCCTTTGTCTGTTCCTTTTTCTCTTACCTCTCTCTGAGGATCTCTGCTCTGATCTCTGCTCTCTGCTAACTGATGATTTCTCTGCTAACTGATGATTTCTCTGATCCCTCAGGGAGCATATGTATATAAATATAGTATATATATATATATATATTATATAGATATATATATATATATAGATATATATAGATAGATATATATATATAGTATCTATATATATATATCTATATATATATATATATATCGATATATATATATATAGATATATATATATATATATATATATATATATATATATATATATATATATATATATAGATATATATATATATAGTATATATATATATATATATATATATATATATATATAGATTATAGATATAGATATATGATATATAGATATATATATATATATCTATCTATATATATATATATATATTATATACTATATATATATATATATATATATATATATATATATATATATATATATATGATATATATAGATATAGTATATATCGATATATATAGATATATATATATATATATATATATCTATAGATATATATATATATATATATATATATATATATATATATATATATATAGATATATATATATATATAAATATATATATATATATATATATATATATATATATATATGATATATATATCTATATATATATATATATATATATATATATATATATATATATATATATATATATATATATATATATATATATATATATATATATATATATATATATATATATATATATATATATATCTATATATATATATATATATATATATATATATATATATATATATATATATATATATATATACTATATATATATATATAGATATATATATATATATATATATATATATATATATATATATATATATATATATATATAGATATATATATATCATACATATATATATATATATTACGGCGAACTGGGGCGGGGCTGAAGGGGGTAGAGCATAACAGGAACTTTTAAAAGGATCTAGACAAATGTTGCATCATAATAAGCTGTGTTCCTCATGAATGCCGATACCTGTTGAGTTCTATATCACACTTGATGATTCTAGAACAATCATGAAAACAGGCACCTCCAACACGTGTGCGAATGCCTCCTTGCTGCAGAACTTCTCGAAGAAGATGCGTTTTCCTTTCCTTTAACTTTGCTATATAGCGATTACCATGACAAGGGATTCTTGTCAAGGACGAGGATGGCTTCCAGGAAGCATAGTCTTTTTGGGTTTGGGGCATTGCCAGTGATGGTGGTGGTGTTGATAACGCTGTCGTGGGATGTGGTGCAATTGTGACAGGTGAGGGCATGGTTCTTGATAGTGCCCTCTTGTACATGACATGAAATCCTCATTGCAAGCCGCATAGTAGTCATGCCAATATATGTTCTAGGACAGCCGCAGATTGGCCATTTATATTGGTATACCACACTGGAATGCTTCAGGGGTCTCCTGTCAAGGGTGAGGGGTTGCTCTGCATTACCAAGTCATGAGTTCTTCTATTCTTGCAATATAATACAAGCTCTTCACTTTTTCTTTCCTCAATGGCAATGACATTTTCGATCATGATCTTCTTAATGGCATTCTCCTCCTCCTGGTACTTCAAGTGCTTAAAGGCCTTGTAGTATAATGTGATGGTGTCTTCTTCTTTTTCAGGTATGTCTTCATTTTTATACCATTTCTCAAGAGCTTTCTTGATCTCATGGTTAATAAGCTTATTAGAGAAGCCATTGTTTATTAGTACTTGGTAAGCTCTTTCTAATTCTTGATACGTGTCCTGCCAGGTGGGGCAGTGGGACAGGGCTCATCATACGTAAACCCTGGCTGTGGTCTTCTGTCTTTAAGAGGAGTGCATCAAGACAGGGGAGCCTGTCATCAGTGCTGAATTCTATTGTATAATTCAGCATACTGCACTGCTGGAACATGCAATGAAAGGCTTCAACCTCATCCTTGGTGTCTGCTTGAATGTAGGTGTCATAAGACTCCTGATGGGGATCCCATTGCTACGCTGTCTTTCTGCCAGTACATATATCCTTGTTGGGTGGAGAAAGGGGCCCTCTTTGTACAGATGTCCAAAAGAGCTTCAAATGATGACTCTGGGATGTTGACAGGAGGAGTCGACTCATCCCTATAGACATGGTCAAGGATAAAGAGATTCCACACGGAGAGAAGCCATAACCCCAGTGCCAAGGAAATATCTACACAGGATGTAGGGGATCAGAATATGGTTTAGGCGTTTGCCAAGGCATAAGATGTCTGGCTGATGATCGGGTGGAGGGGGTTGCCATCTTTATAATTCTTTATGTTACCATATAGTAGGCAACCTAATTCGAAGTCTTGTAGGATGGAGGCCAGATGCACGGCAATAGTAGCAGCGCTGACTGCACTAATGATATTATTTGCATCCCGCTTGATATCATCAGTTGGGTTGCAGGAAAGTCATTCAAACTTGGAGGAGTCTGACAGGATATCATTAAGTTTCTTATGATATTCGTCAGTCTCTATGAGGACAAACACAGCGGTCTTGTCTGCCCACCGGATGACGATGCCCTTTTCCCCCTTCAATTCCTTGACTGCCTGAATAGCAAAAGCGAGAGCACCACAGCATCAAGAATTAGACAGGGCTTACCAAGTACTAGTGAACAATGGGTATACTCTAATAAGCTCATTAACCATGAGATCAAGAAAGCTCTTGAGAAATGGCATAAGAATTAAGAAGTACATGAAGAAGAAAAAGACATCATTACCTTATACTACTAGTCCTTTAAGCACTCAAAGTACCGGCAGGAGGATAACGCCATTAAGAAGATCGTAATTGAAAATGTCACCCCTACCAAGAAAAGAAAAACATAGAGCTTGTAGAATAAATAAAACAACTCAAGTGCATAGACGGTTTTTACCGCCCGTGGAAACAATGGCAGAATCTCACTTCAGAAATTCGGAAATACGAGTGTGTCGAAACACTTTTGTTAATGCTACTTCCTTCGAAATTAGGCTTCATCACTGGCTCTCCCGGAGACAAAGCGAGATTTCGTATTCAAGGATTCGTCACTTTTGGAGGTGGCGCGATCTGCCGAAGAATGTGAACTCAGCTCGCACAGAGGTTCATTCGTGACCATGAGATGGAGATCGTGTGTTTTTGTGTATCGGCGGAAGTGGAGGTGTGATACACATCTGATCTGGTTTTGATCACATCTCATGGGTGGGACCACTAGCCGTACATACATAAATGAGTGCGTGGTGTCTGTTCCGCTATGTGATATGAAAGATGAAGGATAGTTGGGCACTTGGAGGCCGCGGTCGGTTAAGTATAGTCACATTCACGCCCAAATGTAAC
>NC_061109.1:35861604-35864503 GCF_015104395.2 Macrobrachium nipponense
TAATGAGGGTTCCCATGCTGTGGAGGTGAGAGTGTGAAGTAGGGAGTGCAGGGGGCGTAGCACTCTTTTGTGCCAGAGTGGCACTCTGGGGTGCCATGGCCAGTTGATGTGCTGTCTCTGCAGCTTCTCTTCTCTCCTGGGTTTCTCTTTCTTTCTCCCTTTCAGCTGCTTGGAATTCTCTCTCGGCTGCTTGAAAAACTCTTTCAGCTGCTTGCATTCTCTCCTGTGCCTCTTCTCTCAGTAACTTCTTTTTTTTCTTGTGCTTCTCTTTCCCTCTCCTTTCAGCTGCATGGAATGCTTTTTCTGCAGCTTCTTTCATTTTATTGTTCACCCAACTTATCAACTTTGCGCCCTCCGGCCCCATGGCTTTTCCAGTATCGGTGAAGGCCCTGACCTCCTCCAGTGTTGTGTTACTGGCCATATTCTCAGAGGTAAGATGTTAGTAGTCTAGCCTGAGAATAATAGTATGGAAGGTAGTCACAAAACTGCAAATGTCGCCAGGGGTTTACGGAATACTGAATGATATAACAGGAGAATAACAAAGATCCCTATGGCAGGAATATCTGCAGAAGCAGACGAGATCACAGCCAAAAGGCTGGAAATGTCCTCCACATAGTGCAGACATCTCACACGGGTGACATGGGAAATAACAGTAAAACAAATTGTAAATTCCTCGCAACTAGCGTGGGGATGGCAGTCTGACAGTATGAATGAAATCCACTCTGGTGCGGAATACTCACACAGGCGACGTGGAAATGCTAGTCAAACCATTTATAAATGCTTCATGCGAGGGGCGTGGGAACTGGTAGTCTAATAGACTATAAATGAAATCCACACCGGTGCGGAAAACTCACGTGGGCGACGTGGAAAAGCAAAATGCGGTTGTAAATCAAGTTAGATTCCAGTAAATAACAGTGCAAGTAAGCAGTAACGGTCATGTAAATTAATACTATGTATGGGGGGAAAAATCATTGCCGATACTTTAGTGAAATTGCCGTAAAATATCTGTTATTTACAGTTACTAACGGCGCATAGTGTGGCAGAAAACTTAGCACTAATAATTAGCAAAAATCGTCGGATAAATCTCAGCGCGAATACCGAGTTGTAATGGGATCTGTAAACGCCAGTTCAATTGGGTTGTATAAATTAATATAAAAAAAGGATTTTTGTCACGTATTCATGGAAAACTCAATGTGAAAAGACGTGGTAAATACAGTTGATAAAATACAAATGTATATATGGTATTTTTTATCGTTTCGAGGACGAAGGCGAAAGAGGGATAAAAAAATTATTTTTACCAATGCAAATCTCTGCTCTGTCCCACCCTTCAACACTAGTTGTCAGTGCTCTGCAGTATTATTTTACACTAACGCCGTAAACAAATAAAGGGAAGAGGAAGAACCAAAATAAAAATTCTTTCACCACTGCGTAACTATCAGTCTCATAGATACCCTTATTTTCCCCCTCGTGAAATTAAGAAATACGAATTCTAACTCACAAAAGTAAATTCATGCAGATTTTGCCTTTCACACGGGCCAGTAAGACGGAGGGGAATGTGATGGGGGAGATTGGATTGGCACCTGGCCTTCATCCAAGGCCGTGTTTAGGGGACTTTAGTGATAGGCCAGAAAGACTAACATGTGCCCATAAGTAGTTGCCCTTTGTGTGGCAAAGGCAATAAGTACCTGCCCTTATTATTTCTCTCTACACAGAATCAAAGCACTGACCGCTGATTTCCTTTGTCGATTATTTTAACATTAAATTAATTTACGCTAACGTTTTTCTTTTTTCGTTTAACTTATTTACTCTTCTTTTCTTTTCCTTTTTTTTTTTTTATAAAAGGGGACAATGCGATAAGATTCGATTAGACACTTGGCCAGGGATTTCTCCAGGACCAATCCTTACACGTACAAGGATTTTAATTTTTCTATCCTGCCTAACATACGAGAGAGAGAGAGAGAGAGAGAAGAGAGAGAGAGAGAGAGAGAGAGAGGAATGAAACAATGCTACCATATTTCATAGATCATTTCGCTTTGGAACTGGAATTTACATAAAACTCTGGACTTTATTTTAAATGAACTATATTTACATGTAAATTACGTGTAGGTCCAGAAATTAAAGGAAGGTGGTTGATTGCAGGTCCACCAGAAACACATGGCTGGGAAATGACCAAGACACAGATATGAATTGTGCAAAGTGGGTTATTTAAATGCAAGCATCATATCCAAGGGTTCCCAATTTCCCTCTCACAACCAGGCACAGTATTTGTCTACAAAAAAATTGCATTCTAGCATCAGTACCTAAGGCGATGGACACAGGAAAATGTTACGTATTACTTGCTCTTAGCATTGCATATCAAAGCTCACTCAAGGGGGACTTAGAATGACTGGGAGCTTATACAGAAAGGAATAATATGTTGCTTGATTAACTAGAGGGATGTTTAATATCACTACTAACACCACAAGGGGAGTCAATCACAGCATTGCACCAAAATTGGGGAGTGAGAAGCTGAGCCAAGAAAGAAACGGGAGGGGGGGGGGGGGCGGTTGTCACCTTGGAAGAATGAAATGAAATACAGACAAAAGGCAAAAACAATTCACTGACTGCACTAGAAATTACTCTCACACTACCTGGAAATCCGTGGTCTTGTTACATCTCATCTGCTGGTCGATTTGTGCAGTATGGATGGTAAAAGAACACGTGTGGGATCCCCAAAGGAGTAGGGGAGCAAAAAAAGGGGGAAGTGGTGTTCTGCCAGTGAGAGGCATCTAATTTCTAAGAATGAGCTGTTGTGGCACCATCCTTTTAAAATCTTGGCCTAGAGGTGCTCCATCCTCATTCAGGATACCTGTGGAGATGGTATTAGAGAGAAAAGTTCAGATGGGCAACTCGAGAATAC
>NC_061109.1:35865003-35870003 GCF_015104395.2 Macrobrachium nipponense
GAATATAGAATTTAGGCCACAGGCCAAGCACAGGGATGTATGAGGTCATTGAGCGCTAAAACGGAAATTGCCAGTAAAAGGTTTGCAAGGTGTAACAGGAGGAAGACCTCGCAGTTGCAAAGAAAATCAATTATTAGGAGAGCGTGAGAAGTAAGATGGAAGATGGAAACAAGAGAATATAAACGAAAGGGGCAGAGGGCACATTGCAAAGAAACCTAAGTAATGCTTATAGTGTACCGCATGAGGTGCACTGACGGCACAACACCACTACGGGAGTCAAAATATAGAGCCAACGAGTGGAATTTTCTTTGGCGTAGAGCACATAAATGGAAACTAGGCGTATAACATTATATCCGTTGTTATCAGCGCTGGAGGTAAAGGCCTCTTGCTCTGCATCGAGCATGAATATTTAAATGTATGAAGATGCAATCTATTCCCATGCTTTGAGGCCCAAACATACGCCGAATAAAAAGGACATCAAAGTAGAGTACATATTTCTGTGAGCTATGTTTCCCTAAGTATTGATAATGGAATGAAACAGAAAAGTAAAGATGGGTCTTTCAAAAATGGTATTATAAATATGTGAATAGGGAGGATGCTAAACAATGATATAAAAATTAATTAATATCATCAAATATGTAATAAAAAAAAGATAGCTCTCATATTACAAAATATCAATTTTTCAGTGCCTCAAACAAAACGATATATTAAGATAAGACATAACAGATTATCATGCGATGATAGATAAATAGATAATTAAAAAAACCTATTCTCCTACGGTTTTGTAAGTTAAGTTGGTTATAAAAGAATATTCCTTGTTTCCAGTGATAAAATATGTATATTTGCAACATATGGAAATTATTGAATTAAGCTGTATTTGCATATCGTTCTGATAACTATTTCTGATTTTTCATATTTTGTGTTTTTAAAGCACAGATTTTGTTAAATTGCCTAGATCAGGGGTCTCCAAACTTTTCAATGTAAGGACCACATTATATATGTCCCACATTTATGCGGGCCAAAGGAAAAAAAATCAGTGTCAGTAATTTAATTTCCTCAAATATTACAGTATAAACATGGAAAATTAAAACATATCTTGTTGGGAAAAATCAGGGTAAACTAAATAGATTTCTGCCTTTAGTTTTATGCAACCAAATTAGTGTGACGAATGATACTGACGTTTTGACTTCAAAATTTCATTGAAATCACTTTCCAGATTAGATGAGCCAATTGTAAGAATTGATTTCAAATGATCATCAGACAAATTTGCTTGATAGTTAGATTTCACATACTTCATTTTGGAAAATGTTTGTTCACACAGTATGTTGTACCAAAAATGGACACAAAACTACAAGAAAACTTTATCAAATTTGGAAACTGATCTGGCTGCAGGCATTTATAAAACTCAATCAGATTTCCTTCGCTATACTTATATTTCAGTCTGTCATCTGCCTGGAGATCAATAATTTCCATTTGAAATTGAGTTGGAAGATTTTCAGCATTGCAGTCAAATGGATTATGAAAGAGCCTGATTTAATTTTCTTTGGCATCAAGGTCAGCAAATCGCTCCTGAAACTGTTTTTTCAAATCTGAAATTATTTCATTTGCAAATGAAGAAGGAAATTCAACTTTACTTTCTGCATTAAATTTTTCACAACATGGAAAATGAGCAAAATTCTTAACTTTCAACTGGCCTTCAAGTAGCGCAAGTTTTGTTCTGAATGCCTTGACATGAACAAAGTAGTCACTGACCAAATTTGTTTTGCCTTGCAACTTCAGATTCAATTGATTCATATGACCTGTCATATCTGCTAAAAATGCCGTGCCAGATGAAATTATGTGGCGGGACGGATGTGGCCGCGGCCATAGTATGGAGAGCCCTGGCCTAGATGAAGAAGCAGTTATTTTTATGCATATGATCAAGTTCACTGTCCCTTTCCACATGCTGTAATGAAACATTCCAGTACTGCAAGACTATCAGACATTTATACTTTGATATTTGGCACATAACTCTTGTGCTTTAAATTACAAGGACACTTATCTCCTTTTTAGTTTTTTGTAAAAGAAAACTTTTTATATGACTATTTATCTGCTCTTCCGCTCTTTTTCTTCCCGCCCTCAGACCTTAACAATTACTGTGGTTAGAGGGCTGCACATTGGTATGTTGGTCAAACTGTGAATAGAGACTTTTATTATCTATCAAAATTTTTTACATAGACCAGGCCTAGTCTTGGACAGTATACTCCTGTTTTAAGCTGTAACGTTCTGTGAAAAACGTTGTTATTACAGCAGAAAAATAGTTTTTTACCTGTTTATGATTCTTTCGAGATTAATGAATCACAATGGATTTAAAAGTATCCCATTATAGGCGAATCTACATCAGAAACCCCCAAAAATTATTTCTAGCTTTAAAAGAAATATATTTTTTTTTCTTAAGTTTTACTAACAAAATGAAATATGAATAACAGGGAGGTCGTGCGTCTTCCCTCTATTCAAGACATCTTATGCCAACATATATGCCAGAAAACAGTGAATGAACTTGAAAGCCATTGACCGTCACTTTGAAGGTATAGGGTAAAGCTAGACAACTTTCTTTGAATTTCCTGTTGTTAAATTATTTATATAAATATCAACAAATCAGTCAAGCGAAATGAGAGCGGACAGCCATTCACAGCTCTCGACTGCAAGCTTTTTCTCCTGCATTTGAATTTACAAAAATAATTTACATTTTCCCCAGTCCCTTGATAAAAAGAAAATTTAAAAAAAACGTGTTGGTACTGGCTCAAAGCACAGTACGATACGATAACTGCTTTAAGGATAAAATGTTCGATATCATCTATCGTGTACTCTCTCTGTCTGTCTCTCCGTTTCCGAGAATATATGCATCATAATGACAATGCACTTTCTCTTGCTTGTGTAGAAGTTTCTCTTCTAAGAAACTCTAGAATTCTCATTTCGGAGGTAAAAAAGGATCCTTGAGTAAGAAATCACTCTCCTAGGAAATCTAGGCCATAGATGTGTTCTGTAACTAGCCACAGAGGATGGAGGTGTTGCGTTTCGGAAAAACTGTCAACAAAAGCAAATTTTTAGTTATGATATTCAGATTAATAACTTTCTGAACTACATTAAACTTAATACAAGCAAGAAAGAGGCAGTACACGTGATGTCATTCCCAATAGCATGAACAAAAAAATAATAAAACATCAGTGTAACCATTTATTTCAAAAGAAGCACTGAGTATGTGGATCTGAAAGGCCTTAATTAACCTAATTCTAATAAGAGCTCAATAAAAGATGATCTCATAGTGAATTTAGAACGAATTAACTTGTCAATCACGTACTGAGATAGGTTTCTTTCCATTGAAAACGTGTTTATTTTATTTAATAATTGTTAACCTAGTGAATGAGTAAATACTTCACCAAGCATTTTATGATTAAACCTGTTGAATTATTTGCTGAATTATTTATTTGTTCTTTTATGAAAACTAACATATATCTACTACAACTATTCAGAGAGCAAATGGACAGAAGCAGAAAAGTTGAAAAATAAGTAATTGCCGTTAAACTTTTTAAGGAAACGTACAATCTACGTTACCTTATGGAAATATAGTGAGTTGAAATAAAACACAGGAAATCAACGACCAAAGCGATAAAAAAAAGTTATAAAGAAAGATAAAAAGATATTTAAAAAGCCACTAAAGAACTAGAGGTATAAAGAGTAGAGGAAAATTTATCCCCTTGCATAAAAAAGTACGCCGACTTTGAACCTAGCCATTAAGGTTTTTTTTTTATAGTGCCTTAGTGTTTGGCCTGTTAATCATAATTCTTATATTATTCCGTAAATCTCAGCAGATTACTTAGGATTAATTTAGCAGGAATATTGATAAAAATGTTCCTTTATTAGCATATTAAAATCTAATGACAAATTAATCTTCCTGTATGTATGGTAACTGAGAAGTCATGTCTTTCAAATATTTACCTCACTACATCTTAGTTAGATTATAGTTCAAGGAAAATCTTAAACTAATTATAGAAATTAGTTTATGGTAAAACAGTTGTCAAAGATTACACTTACCTTTCATTTAAACATTGAAGCTCAGTGAAAGTTTGAATGATGAACCCTCTGAGTTCAGAAAACACCATTTGATGACAAACGCACTATGAGACAAATTTAGATTTCAAGTACGGATGAAAGAAATCTTTTCCCAGAAAACTAAAACAGTATCATCATGTAATCTCTGAACTGGCTTAAAGCAATACCTCTTGCTCTGAAACTCAGATTACAATAATGCATGACTGTAACTTCCAAAAATATCAGAAGTATGATACAAATGCTGCCGTTATCATCTCATCTAATCAAAAGATGCTGACAACCAAATTTCACTGCTTCCGAAAAACACGGCCAGTTTAATAGGATATATTGGAAAATTTATGATCCCTCTTCAAAACTAAATTGCATGATATATTTACTTACAATTAAAAATGAATACTCTCTCATCACCTCCAATGTATTTGTTTATTTCACAAAAGGGTAGTAGCCTCATTTTCCATATATCATTGCTAATTTCTTTTATGGTTTTTAAATATTATTTGCTACAATTTTGTTGTTATGGTTTCACCATAATTTCCTATTCACTAACCCCAAAAGTTTTATCCTTACCTAAAACTGAAAAACGTATTAGTGCATTAAATTAGAAGTGAATCTGTAAATTTCCGGGTAGAATTCTATATGTCTAATCTCAATCCACCTACTCCATCATGATTTAATGATTCCGGTTGTTCCTCAATTTAAATATTATATATATATATATATATATATATATATATATATATATATATATATATATATATATGATGGAGTAGGTGTATGATATTAGACATAAAGAATTCTAACCAGAAATTACAGATTCGCTTCAAATTTAATGCACCTAATACGTGTTTTTTTTAGTTTTAGGTAAGGATAAAAGTTCTGGAGTTCGTGAATAGGAAATTATCTATATA
>NC_061109.1:35872503-35902224 GCF_015104395.2 Macrobrachium nipponense
TATGCAGTAGGTTAAAATAAAAGGATACCAAGCCAAGGTAGCCTTTCAGATATGATAGCGTTTTAGTGTTTTTGCTTTTCATTAACGAATGCCTTAATATAGTAGATACTGTAGATAATTACAAAAATGGCAATAAATATCCGGGAAAAGTCAATCTGATTCCTCGCTGAAACTGATGAGTCTCATGTAGATAATATTTTCCTTCTACTGGAAGGAGTTTAATAATGTTCAGTTAGCCTGACCATGAACCATCTGCACCCAAATAAAATTAGTCATTTGATATAGTTTTCAATTAAGAGAAACACCATTGTTTCCATGTCAAACAAAAAAGGAGGAATAGATTGCCCTGAATGTATTCGCTTGGATAATGGATTGCGATAATTTGAACTTTCTTATGACAATTTAAACTTTTATATAGGGAATTTAATGCCAAAAGGCCTGACAAAGAACGCTATCATAAGCAGTTCCACATTCCATTTACAACTTATTTTCATGACCTACAACATATATCCTTCCTTATACTTAGCTCATCAGGTTATCCACGAGGATGTTAATAGCCTTTGAATCTAAATCTCTATTGTCTCACACTCTTTTGCCCTTAACTAATTACCATTTTATCTGTATATTCTAACACTCGCTTCTGACTTATATAAAGGTACTTAAATTGCTCATTACAAATAACAGTGCAGAAATCGTCTTACATGAATATTTGTACTTTCTTTTTATGCCATTGTAATCATACATACATATATATATATATATATATATATATATATATATATATATATATATATATATATATATATATATATATATATAAATTGAGGAACAACCGGAGTCATTAAATCATGATGTAGTAAGTGGATTGAGATTAGGCTTAGAAAACTAACCAGAAATTTAGATTCACTTCTAATTTAATGCAACTAATACGTTTTTCAGTTTTAGGTAAGGATAAAACTTTTGGGGTTAGTGAATAGGGAATTATGGAGAAACCATAACAACAAAATTATAACAAATAATATTTAAAAACCATAATAGAAAATAGGAATGTTATATGGAAAATGAGGCTACAACCCTTTTGTAAACAAACAGATACATTGGAGGTGACGACAGAGTATTCATTTTTAATTGTAAGTAAATATATCATGCAATTTAGTTTTGAAGAGAGATCATAAATTTTCCAATATATCCTATTAAACTGGCCGTGTTTTTCGGAAGCAGTGAAATTTGGTTGTCAGCATCTTTTGATTAGATGAGATGATAACGGCAGCATTTGTATCATACTTCTGATATTTTTGGAAGTTACAGTCATGCATTATTGCAATCTGAGTTTCAGAGCAAGAGGTATTGCTTTAAGCCAGTTCAGAGATTACATGATGATACTGTTTTAGTTTTCTGGGAAAAGGTTTCTTTCATCCGTACTTGAAATCTAAATTTGTCTCATAGTGCGTTTGCCAGCAAATGGCGTTTTCTGAACTCAAAGGGTTCATCATTCAAACTCTCACTGAGCTTCAATGTTTAAATGAAAGATAAGTGTAATCTTTGACAAGTGTTTTACCATAAACTAATTTCTATAATTAGTTTAAGATTTTCCTCGAACTATAATCTAACTAAGGTGTAGTGAGGTAAATATTTGAAAGACATGACTTCCCAGTTAACTTTCATACAGCAAGATTACTTTGTCATCAGATTTTAATCTGCTAATAAAGGAACATTTTTATCAATATTCCTGCCAAATTAATCTGAAGTAATCTGCTGAGATTAACGGAATAATATAAGAATTACGATTAACAGGCCAAACACTAAGGCACTATCAAAAAAAAACCCTTAATGGCTAGGTTCAAAGTCGGCGTACTTTTATATGCAAGGGGATAAATTTTCCTCTACTCTCTATACCTCTAGTTCTTTAGTGGCTTTTTAAATATCTTTTTATCTTTCTTTATAACGTTTTTTATCGCTTTGGTCGTTGATTTCCTGTGTTTTATTTCAACTCACTATATTTCCATAAGGTAACGTAGATTGTAGTTTCCTTAAAAAGTTTAACGGCAATTACTTATTTTTCAACTTTTCTGCTTCTGTCCCTTTGCTCTATGAAATGTTGTAGTAGATATATGTTAGTTGTCATAAAAGAACAAACAAATAATTTAGCAAATAATTCAACAGGTTTAATCACAAAATGCTTGGTGAAGTATTTACTCATTCACTAGGTTAACAATTATTAAATAAGATAAACAGGTCTTCAATCGAAAGAAACGTATCTCAGTACGTGATTGGCAAGTTAATTCGTTCTAAATTCACTATGAGATCATCTTTTATTGAGCTCTTATTAGAATTAGGTTAACTAATGCCTTTCAGATCCACATACTCGGTGCTTCTTTTGAAATAAATGGTTACACTGATGTTTTATTATTTTTTTGTTCGTGGTATTGGGAATGACATCACATGTGCAGCCTTTTTCTTGCTTGTATTAAGTTTAATGTAGTTCAGAAAGTTATTAATCTGGATATCATAACTAAATATTTGCTTGTGTTGACAGTTTTCCTCAAACGTAACCCCTCCATCCTCTGTTGCTAGTTATAGAACACAACTATGGCCCAGATTTCCTAGGAAAGTGTTTTTTACTCAAGGATCCTTTTTTACTTCCGAAATGAGAATTCTATAGTTTCTTAGAAGAGCAACTGAGGAATTAATGAAAATGAGGACGGTTTTATCTTCCTTTTATTTTAGATTCTCCCATCACGGTAACGGAAAAACTTTCCTCATCAAACTGCACCGTTTTTCATCAACTTTTACACAAGCAGGTGAAAGTTCGTTGGCATAAGGCATATATTCTCAGAAACGGAGAGACAGACAGAGAGAGTACACGATAGATGATATCGAACATTTTATTCTTAAAGCATAGTTATCGTATCGTACTGTTTGCTTTGAGCCAGTACTAACACGTTTTTTTTTTAATTTACTTTTTATCGAGGGAATGGCGGAAATGTAAATTATTTTTGTAAATTCAAATGCAGGAGAAAAAGCTTGCAGTCAAGAGCTGTGAATGGCGTTCCGCTCTCATCTTACTTGACTGATTTGTTGTATATAAATATATAGATATATATATATATATATATATATATATATATATGATATATATATAAAAATCATTTAATAACAGGAAATAAAATAAAATTTCTAGCTCTACCCTATACCTTCAAAGTGACGGCCAATGGCTTTCAAGTTCATTCACTGTTTTCTGGCATATATGTTGTCATAAGATGTCTTGAGTAGAGGGAAGACGCACGACCTCCATGTTATCTATATTTCATTTTGTTAGTAAAACGTAAGAAAATAATTTTTTCAAAGCCAAAAATAATTTTTTGGGTTTCTGATGTAGATTCGCCCATAATGGGATACTTTTAAATGCATTGTGATTCATTAACCTCGAAAGAATCATAAACAGATAAAAAAACTCTTTTTCTGCCCCTAATAACAACGTTTTTCACAGAACGTTACCAGCTTAAAACAGGAGTACACTGCCCGAGACTAGGCCTTGTCAATGTAAAGAATGTTGATAGATAAGGTTCATTAAGGAGGTACTATATAGCAGAAGTCTCTGTTCACTATTTGACTAACATACCAATGTGCAGCCCTCTAACCACAGTAATTGTTAAGGTCTGAGGGCGGGAAGAAAAAGAGCGGAAGAGCAGATAAATAGTCATATAAAAAGTTTTCTTTTACAAAAAACTAAAAAGGAAATAAGTGTCCTTGTAATTTAAAGCACAAGTGTAACGTGCCAAATATCAAAGTATAAATGTCTGATAGTCTTGCAGTACTGGAATGTTTCATTACAGCATGTGGAAAGGGACAGTGAACTTATCATATGCATAAAAACTGCTTCTTCATCTAGGTAATTTAACAAAATCAGTGCTTTAAAAAAACAAAATATGAAAAATCAGAAATAGTTATCAGAACGATATGCAAATACAGCTTAATTCAATCATTTTCATATTTTGCAAGTATACATATTTTATCACTGGAAATAAAGAATATTCTTTTATAACCAACTTAACTTATAAAACTGTAGGAGAATGGGTTTTTTAACTATCTATTTATCTATCATCCCATGATAATCTGTTATGACTTATCTGAATGTACCTTTTTGTTTGAGGCAATGAAAAATTGATTTTGTTTTGTAATATGACAGCTGTCTTTTTTTTTTGCATATTTGATTATATTGATAAATTTTTAAATTTTTATTGTTTAGCATCCCTCCCTATTCACATAATTATAATACCATTTTTGAAAGACCCATCTTTACTTTTCTGTTTCATTCCATTATCAATACTTAGGGAAACATAGCTCACAGAAATATGTACTCTACTTTGATGTCCTTTTTTATTCGGCGTATGTTCGGACCTCAAAGCATGGGAATAGATTGCATCTTCATACATTTAAATATTCATGCTCGATGCAGAGCAAGAGGCCTTTACCTCCAGCGCTGATAACAACGGATATAATGTTATACGCCTAGTTTCCATTTATGTGCTCTACGCCAAAGAAAATTCCACTCGTTGGCTCTATATTTTGACTCCCGTAGTGGTGTTGTGCCGTCAGTGCACCTCATGCGGTACACTATAAGCATTACTTAGGTTTCTTTGCAATGTGCCCTCTGCCCCTTTCGTTTATATTCTCTTGTTTCCATCTTCCATCTTACTTCTCACGCTCTCCTAATAATTGATTTTCTTTGCAACTGCGAGGTCTTTCTCCTGTTACACCTTTCAAACCTTTTACTGGCAATTTCCGTTTCAGCGCTCAATGACCTCATACGTCCCAGTGCTTGGCCTGTGGCCTAAATTCTATATTCAATTTAGTTCTATATTTTGACATTTACAAATATAAGATAAGAATGGACACGTCCGAGCTGATAGAGTTCACTTAAGCTTCTACGAGCATTTATTAACTGTTACAACCCTCGGTGTTCTTATGCAAGTTCTTAAATTATAAAGATGTTGTCAGTAATAACTGTAACTCAGTGCTAAAGGCCAGCGGAAACATACACCCAAGAAAACTTAATATTTAATGCATAACTAATACAAAATTTAAATCAACCTAGTTGAATTTTACAAATACCATAAAGATTTAATAACAAGGAAGGACAAATACCAGTCCTGAGAATCACACTGGATTCCCTAAAACTAAGAAGCTAAACCCTATCAAAGAAAGAGAAAGTAACAATTATTAATAGATAAGTTATTTGGATCCAACAATTTTGCTGGCCAGACCAAAAGCTACCCTAATGCTAAGTCAAAGGAAGAAGGAAGCTAGAGTAAGTTAGACAAGAAAATAATTATTTTCCCTACCTAAACCCAGAAAGCTAAACACGCGAAAACCTTGTCTAGAAGAAGACTCATTGGGTAACCTTATATTGTCCCGGTTCAAATATGGAAAAATACATACATATATATATATATATATATATATATATATATATATATATATATATATATATATATAATTATATATATATATAAACACAGCATAGTCTTTCTCACGTGAGTGAAGGCATCCAAAGAGAAACAATAACAAGGCTGTGATCCAAACTCCAAATCAGCAAACCGGGCTGGTCATGAACACCAGTGCGATCCTGAACGAAAATCAGTCATATTTTAGCCCTAACTGGCCTCAGGCTCCCTAAAGACCACCTCACGAGCTAGCAAGCTCCCAAGTCCACAGCAGCTGGATGGAGATGTAGAATTGGCAGATAAATCCCCGTCAGTCCCGGGAGAAACCAACGGCACCAGTTACCTGAGAATATATCCTCATCAGGTAAAGGCATGAATGACTCAAGTCGCAGGTGATAGGAGCACCCGTGAGTCTCGTATCGAAGTACCCGAGCTGCAGGTCGAGGCAGGAGACACCCCAGTCGCATGTGACTAGAGAACCTGCAGACAAACAGACCAAGGCGAGGGTTCAAAGTGTAATCCAAAAAATCGTTGTCCAAATGAACCGCCAAATAATCGTCATCCAATGTCCAGATCAGTATGCTGCTCAAGAGATAATATCAATGGAGTGCTTTAGCCCGAGCACCAACATCCAGACATCACCAAGACGCGTTCATGAACACTCGCATAAAATAGAAAAAACATTGTTAAAACTATAGTTCGATAATATAAACAAACGGGGAGGAGGCGCATAATCATACCTAATAATATTAAATTAAGCACTTTACGTTAAGCACTTGGAATGACCAGACGACGGGCACTTAAACTTAAAAAATAATATAAACAAATACTAAGACAAAACACAAAAAGATTCTTAAAAAGTAGTTATTAAACCTAGAACAACAAGGGTGATCTAAATTTACAAAAGGTAAATAAAAAATAATCCAGTGTTTTCTAATACCCTCCTCCCCCAAAAAAACAAAAAGAATTATTCCAATGGAATGAATTTTTTTTTTTAAATTTTTTTGTAACTATACAAAACATGAATCCTGTAAAAAGAAAAGGATTAACACATCACTCTAAAGCCAACGCTAAACATATACATAAATAGGACAAAGTAAAGCATCAGTCTGAAACCTGAAATTAGATTTCTAATTAACATCACTACAAAACACGAATATCAAAAACTTAATTGTCACACAAATAAAGAAAACTTACCAGCCTAACCAACAGATAAAACCAAATCAAAATAAACCAAAGGTCAAACTAGTACACAATATAGTTATCACAAGAGACACTGACTGTTTCCAATTCAGCCCATAACACTGAATTTACACATAACAAACACTACCACATTGGCCTACCTGTTATGACCATCCGCGTTTTGGTCACTACAGGTTATCCGTTGGGGCAAAAGAAAATGAACAGACGAAAACATTAAATGCCTCACTAAGAAAGCCTAGGAACTAATAAACCAAACTCCAAGCTAAACACACACTCATAGTCATCCTCACATCTCTTTAAAATTCACACAAACCAATTGGAGAAACGAGAAGGGCAAGAAGAGGAGAGCCAAGTCGTGATCAAATCTATATCCGTGAAAGGGCATTGGGAATTTGATTCTTTGATCCCTTAACGTGTTTTATCAGAAGCGTAAAATTCTCTAGTTGGCTCCTTTCATTCGCTTGATGGAAACCAGAGGGTTGTGGTCCATCCAAATTTCTATTGGAAAAGAAAAATTGGTTACATACGGCTTAAAATGCACAAGAGTATGGACCAAGGCAAGGGCATCCTTTTCAATAGTGGAATATTTTTCTCAGCGGCCAGTAACATTCGACTATAATGATTAGATACTAGCACCAACTTAAGTCTAATAAATGCTTCCTCGCACTAAGAAGATCACACAAACTTTTGCCCTTTCTCTAGCAATTTGGTAAGAAGTTGATCAAGGTCTGAGAAATTTCTCATAAATCTACAATAATAACCAGTCATACCCAGTACTCACCAAACTTCTCTGACATTGCATGGCCTCTTTAAATTTATGATAGTCTCAAGGTTGGCTTGTTTAGGTGCCACCTGATCCATACCCAGCTCGTGACCCAAATAGCACACTTTTGCTTTCCCAAACTCATACTTGGCCAGATTCACAACAAGAAAGACGGCCCTTAACACTTCAAACACTTTCGTCAATCGTAACATATGTGTCTGCCAGTTACTGCTGTGAACTACCAAATCATATCTGTAGATTTATGTATCTCCCAAACCAAAAATAACCCGGTTCATAAGTCGTTGGAAAGTACATGCAGCGTTTTTTCATCCCAAAGGGCATTACCTTACACTTGTAAAGCCCAATGAGAGCGACAAATGCAGAAATTTTTCGTGCTCAATCTGACAGGGAAACCTGCCAATACCCTTTCAATAAATCCAATTTCGTAATAAACTTAGCAGCCCCTATCAAATCGAGACAGTCATCTATCCGAGGCAAAGGAAAAGAGTCATTCTTAGTGTGTGTGTTAACCTTGTGGTAGTCTACACATACTGGAAACTTCCACGTCAGACTTTTTAATGAGAATCATCGGGGAGCTCCATGGACTAACAGAAGGTTGGATGAGATTCGTGCTCCAGCATATATTTAATCTCGTTATCAACTCTATCCCTTTTCACAGGATTCAGCCAATAAGGACTGTTTGACTGGAGAAGCACTTCCCACGTCTACATCATGCTCAAGAAAACTAGTTCGACCTGGAGAATTCTGAAATAAATGTGGAAAAGAAGAAATTAAGTTAATTATATCCCTCCTTTGAGCAATCTCCAGATGCTCCAGCCCTTCCTTCAAAACCTGCAAATTTTGGATATTATCAAAAAGAGCAACAGAAGACACCTGACAAATTAAATCCTCTAAATCCTCTGAAGGAAATTCCAAAACCTCAGCCACAGGCTCATAAACAATAGCAAGAGGATCATGTCTATTTGAAGTATACTGTTTTAACCTATTTATATGGAATATCCTGCACTTTTGTTTGGTCAAAGTTACCTCTGTTTCATAATTCACCTCAGAATAACTTCCCCAACACCCTCCATGGACCCTTATATCTTGATTCAAGGAAATTGTCCGAGTCAGTACCTAAGACTAAAATTAATTCTCTAGGCTCAAACGACCATGCTTTAGTTTTTCAATCAAAATTTAATTTCATAGCAGCCTGAGAACTAGCCAAATTTTTTCTTGGGCAATCTTCCAGGCTCTGGATACTTTTTTCTCAAGTCCACCACAAACTCTCCCACGTTTGCATCCTTTCTTTGAACAGTCTCAAGCATCTCCATGAAAAATCTGCAAAGGCCCACGTACTTTGTGCCCAATCACCATTTGGAAGGGAGCTACACCAGTGGAAGAAATCGGGTGATTTCTTAGAGCAAAGAGAAGCCCTTTATCCCATTCCTCCCCTTGTTCACAACAATACTTTTTCAAAAATAGATTTAAGGGTCTGGTGAACCTTTCTACCACCCCTGACTCTCCGGATGATAAGGTACACTGATCTTGTTCTAAATAGCAAGTTCAGCATGCTTTCCTTAAATACCTATTAGTAAAATGTCTACCACAATCGGATTGAACAGCATGAGGGAGACCATACCTGAAAAGAATTCATTAATTTATCATATGGAACCTTAGTTTATCCTTCTCATCAGGAAGTCCTTAGGGAATCGAGATGCTCTATCCATAAATTGCCCAGGAGATGGGTAAATCCTGACTTAGTTTTAGGCAAAGGCCCAACCACATCGATAACTAATTCTACAAAAGGCTCACCTATCGCAGGGGGAATTGGATTTAAGGGGGCTTTAGGAATAATTTGGTTGGGTTTCCCCATTACTTGACAACCGCACATTCGTTAATAAATTGTTTCGCAGACTAATCTAATCCTGGCCACCAAACACACTGCCAACTTTCGAAAAGTTTTGCATACACCGAAGTGGCCGAAAAAGAATCATCATGTGCAAGACTCAAGACAGACCTATGAAATTGAGACAGGACAACAATTTGTTTAGTATGAAAAGTCTTCTGTATAATAAACCATTAATCACACAAAACCTGGGTTTAGTCAAATCAGTGGTGTCACCTAAATCAAAATTAAATTCCTTTTTCTGAGCTTCAATAAATGATGACCTGTCCCAATCCGGTCTCAAAACATTGCTAACTACTCTCCTACTACTGTCTAAAGACCCTGGCCTCTCTACATCTACTTAGAAACTACTTAAGATTAAATCATCGTCATTATCGATTAAATTTATAGCTGTTGCTGCTGCACGGGTTATTACTAAAATCAGACGAGTGTGCATGGACAATATTAGGAACAACTCCTGTCCTTTACTATTTAACATATCGTTACCCAAAATGCCGTCAATGCTGGAGATGGGGAGACTCAACAACTGCCAACTCTGTCACATTCTCATAACCAGGTAAAGTAACCTGACCTCCACTAACAAAGCCTAAACAACAGTGTTCGGAAATCCTCCCAGAACAACAAAATTCGCTGATTCAACTAGATCTCTCAAAGATTCTTTCAAAACCAAAGACTGAGCTGACCCTGTGTCCCTCAAAAATTTCACACCAATCGTTTTAGAAGTAGATATTGATTTACCAGGCCAAATATACTTATCATAAAGTAGTCATGACTCCTTTCTACCAGAATACTAACTACTGCTACTACTATCATTACTAGTGCTAGCTATCAGACACTTTTCAATGTTGGGGTTTCTAATAACAGGCTTAGGAGTAGATATTAATGACACAGGCATATTATTATTCCTTTGGAGGTACCTTCTTCTAGCATCACACTGTGCCTGATATGTCCCTGCTTATTACACCAGAAACAGGTCCCTTGCCTCTATTATTCATATTACCTGGGCCAGAACCAAACCTGTTATCTTTGAAAAAGACACATGTGTCCTGTCCACTAGACTTTTCCCTGGTCACTATCGGGCTTATGATTTCTATCTGATGGATTACCTTGCCCACGAGTATTAACAAAAGTCCCTGACCTCCTCTGAAAATTAACTGGCCTCTCAGATTAAAAATTAGCCTTACCCGTCGGCAATTTGGGTAGCCGCCTTACCTAAATTAATGGTTTTTACCTCTTCCAGATATATTCTCAACTCTTTACTGCATGCCTTCTTGAATTCTTCAAGAAGCATAAGTTCCCTCAAAGAGGAGAAAGAGACCACCTACTGGCTTTTTAACCAATCATCAATCTGTTCCTCCTCAAGCCTAGCAAATTCAACATAAGTAAAGGAGGCCTGCTTCGTAAAATTTGTGAACTTAAGGGGATACGCCTCAGGGACCAAATCATATGCCTTGAGGACTAATGCCATAACCTTATGATAGTCACAGGCTATACCTTCTTCCAAGGCATTATATACTTTAACCCTTAAACGCCGAAGCGGTAAAAAAAACAAAAAAAAAAAAATGTCTCCCGTGTGCCGGAGGTGTTTCAGAGTGAGCGCCGAAGCGGAAAAATAATTTTTTTCAAAAAATTCACAGCGCGCTTAGTTTTCAAGATTAAGAGTTTATTTTTCGCTCCATTTTTTGTCATTGGCTGAAGTTTAGTATGCAACCATCAGAAATGAAAAAAATTATCATTATCATATATAAATAATGCGATATATGATAGCGCAAAAACGAAATTTCATATATAATTGTATTCAAATCGCGCTGTGCGCAAAACGGTTAAAGGTAACGAGTTACTTCTTTTTTCATTGTAATTTACACTAAATTGCAATCATTTTGGTATATAACACATTGTAAAACGATAAAAGCAACACAGAGAAAATATTATCACAAAATAATGCATGAATTCGTAACGCACGGACGTAAACAGATATTTTTTTCAAAAATTCACCATAAATCTAAATATTGTCCTAGAGAGTTCCAATTTCTTTCAAAATGAAGACAAATGATTGAATATTACTATACTGTAAGAATATTAGCTTACAAATGCAGTTTTCGACCATATCTGACTAGGTAAAGTTGACCGAATGTCGAATTTTTTATATATATATTATTTTATATGCAATTATTTCGGAAATAAGAAAAGCTACAACCTTCAATATTTTTCGTTTTTATTCTAAATGAAATTCGCACATTTTCATATATAAAACTCTATGAAATGCCTAATATGAAACCGGAGCAAATATTCCGAGAATGGAACGTACGCATTTCTGAGATTTGTGGCTGAGATCCGCGTGCTGAGAGAAGGAAAGATTTTTTTTTAAATTCACCATAAATCTAAATATTGTGCTAGAGACTTCGAATTTGTTTCAAGATGAAGATAAATGACTGAATATTACTAGACTGTAAAAGTTTTAGCTTACAATTGCGTTTTTCGACCATTTCGGTAGAGTCAAAGTTGACTGAACGTGGTTTTTTTCTATTTATCGTGATTTATATGCAAATATTTCAAAAATGAGAAAAGCTACAACCTTCAATTATTTTTTATTGAATTCTACATTAAATTGCGCACATTTTCTATATAAAACTTTATGTAACGGCTAATTTAAAATGGTGCAAACATTACCACAATCGCACGTATGATTTTTTCGGAAGAGTTACGCGCGGACGTAAAGAAAATGTAATTTTTTTCATAAATTCACCATAATCGAAATAGTGTGCTAGAGACTTTCAATTTGTTGCAAACGGAAGGTAAATGCTTGAATATTACTATAATATAAGCGGTTTAGCTTACAATTGCGTTTTTCGACCATTTCGGTAGAGTCAAAGTTGACCGAAGGTTGAAAATTTGTCACTTATCATTTTTAATATGAAAATATTTCAAAATTGATAAAAGCTACAACCATGGGTTGTTTTTAGTTGTATTGTGCATGAAATTGCGCACATTTTCATATATAAAACTTTATGTAACGGCTAAGTTAAAATGGTGCCAAACATTACCACAATCGCATGTATGATTTTTTCGGAAGAGTTACCGCGCGGACGTAAGGAAAAAAAAAGTTTTTTCATAAATTCACCATAAATCGAAATATTGTGCTAGAGACTTCCAATTAGTTGCAAAATTAAGTTAAATGATTGAATATTACTAAAATATTAGAGTTTTAGCTTACAATTGCGTTTTTCGACCATTTCGATAGAGTCAAAGTTGACCGAAGGTTGAAATTTTGGCACTTATCGTTATTTATATGAAAATATCTCAAAACTGATAAAAGCTACAATCATGAGTATTTTTTTGTTGTATTTTTCATAAAATGCGCATTTTCATATATAATACTTCATGTAACGGCTGATTTAAAATGGTACAAAAATTATGTCAAAGTGACGAAATAATTTCCGAGATGTGTCACAGATACTTTTTAGTGCGGCAAGAAAGAAATTCGCGCTTGCGCGCCTGCGTAACGATTGTAAACAAAACAACACCTTGATCCGTGAACTCCCAGCATCCCCCAAGGCGCGTGATTCAAGAGTTTTTCGGCTGGTAGGCCTAAAAGTATTTTTCCGCGAATTTTTAAAAAAACTTGTATGTCGACGTAAAATACGTCCAGTCGGCACCGAGAGACAAAAAATAAAAGTCGACGAAAATACGTCCAGTCGGCGTTTAAGGGTTAATTGTCTTGTCCACCAACCTACATTGAATCAGTACAGTCCACATTTCTGGGAGCCAAGACAACTGGGTGGCAACACGTTCAAATGCCTTGAAAAATTCTGGGATATTCAACTCATCGAAGACCGGAACTAACTTTGAGGTTGCACCCCTATTAGGTTTGATCTAGTTACATCAATTCTATCCATTTACAAATTTAATAAAATTCACCGTCCCCTTTGGACTCTGCCAAAAGATGAACAGGAACCAGAGGATCTTCAGGCGCAGGCTTTTCTACAGATTTGAAAGGATTTGTGGAAACATTTAGTTTCTGAGGGAAATTGGCCTGGCCCTTATAAATAGTTCCTGTCTGCGGAGGATCCTCAAACAAAGTTAGACCAAAACACTGAGTACACCTGAGAACAATCCTGTCATTGTCCCCAAATTGTCACAACCCTCGGGGTTGTTACACAAGTTCTTAAAATATAAAGATGTTGTCAGTAATAAATGTAACTCAGAGCTAAAGGTCAGCGGAAACATACACCCAAGAAAACTTAACAATATTTAATGTCTAACAAATACAAAATTTAAATCAACCTTGTTGGACGTGACAAATACCATAATAACATAATAACAAGGAAGGACAAATACCATTCCTTAGAATCACACAGTATTCCCTAAAAATAAGAAGCTAAACCCTATCAAAAAAGAGAAAATAATAATTATTATTAGATAACTTATTTGGATCCAACAATTTTGCTGGCCAGACCAAAAACTGCCCTAATGCTAAGTCAAAGGAAGAAGGAAGGCAGAGTAAGTAAAACCAGAAAATGATTATCATCCCTACCTAAAACCACAAAGCTAAACACGCAAAAACTTTCTCTAGAAGAAGACTCATTGGGTAACCTCATATAGTCCTGGTTCAAATATGGCAAAATACATACATACATACATATATATATATATATATATAATATATATATATATATATATATATATATATATATATATATATATATATATATATATATATATATATATATATATATATATATATATATATATATATATATATATATATATATATATATATATATATATATATATATATATATATATACATATATATATACATATGTATAACTGAATCACGAAAGTTAGGAACGTGATAAATCCATAAATAAAGATAAATGCCACGAAGGATAAATAAACGAAGGAGTCTGCAAGATCTTTCGACTTTAAAAGTCCTTTACTGAGCAGCTACTGTAGCTGCTCAGTAAGGGACTGTTAAAGTCGAAAGATCTTGCAGACTCCTTCGTTATTTTTCCTTCGTGGCATTATCTTTATTTTAATTATATAGCGGTGAGAGGATTTCTACTGCTCTCTGATGGGAAAGTCTAGAGTGTCCTGTAAAGGCAACATCCATACCCCGACTGGAATTGACTTCTGCAGTGGTGTCCATAAATCTCGCACAACACATTATGAAAGAGCTGCAGATTACAGTGGACCCAAACATTCTATCACACAGATTCTACAACAGTTCTTCACTACATTTTTATGATAGAGAGAGGTTTCCTATATTTGTTGCAAATAGAGTGAAAGTAATTAAGGATTTCTCTGAAATACACAGTGGAGATATTTCGGAGTAAAGAGAATCCTGCTGATAGTGCATGAGAGGTTTCACAAGTCAGCAAATGCTGAGCAGTAACATTTGGTTTAATGGCCCATATTTTCGTAGAGGACCAGAGGAGATGAAAAAATAAAAAGACATGCCCCAAGATGATGTTGAATTGGAAGGATCTACAAGTTTTTGCAGTGCATCCAGAAGATGAGGAGGGGAAATGCTGTTGATAAGTCTCTTAAGTATTATTTTCCATGGCATCTGTGGGGAAGGGCTGTTGCTGTGTATCACTGTATTTTTTTCATACTGAAAAATCTAAGAGACAAACTAGACTTAATGGTTCAATTACAGCAGATGAATTAGATGCTGCTGGAAAAGCAGTCATCAGATATATCCAGAAGAAATCTTTTAGTAAGGAAGTGACACTCTTACAAAAGGGCAAAGGGTCAAGGGGCCGAGGACTTTGTAGTAGCAATAGGATTTATAAACTAGATCCCTTCATTGATCCTCAAGACAGGCTTCTTCACGTTAATGGACGGCTCTCCAAAGCAGAAATTTCAGCTGACGAGAAACATCCAATGATATTACCTAAAAAGAGTCATATTGCCACTTTGATTATTCGTTACACACATGAAAAATTAGCTCATGCAGGACGCAACCATGTGCTGGCAAAACTTAGAGAACTTTACTGGATTAAACGTACCAATGCAAGTGTCCGCCTGGTTCTACAACGATTTGTCATTTGCAGAAAAATGAGAAACCCTGTTCTAAACCAGAAGATGGGTGATTTACCATTGGAAAGAGTAATTCCAGCTGCTCCATTTACACACACAGGTGTTAACTCTTTGGGCCACAGGAAGTCAAAGAAGGAAGGCAAATACGGAAGAAGTGCGGTGTATTATTTACTTCCTTGTCTACAAGAGCAATTCATATAGAGACAGCCAATTCCTTAGACACATCGTCCTTCATAAATGCTTTAAGAAGGTTTGTTGCTCGAAGAGGAAATGTAAAGAAGATTTGGTGTGACAATGGGACAAACTTTCATGGAGCCGAGAAGGAGTTGAGGAAGTCACTGCAAGAGATGAATGATGATCAAGTCAGAGCTTTCCTCTCAAAAGAAAGCATCAGCTGGACCTTCAATCCCCCTACAGCTAATCATATGGGAGGTGTGTGGGAACGTCAGATTAGAACTGTGAGAAAGGTCTTGACTCCTCTCTTCAAAGAACATGCTGGACGACTGGATGATGAGAATTACCGCACTCTTCTCACAGAAGTTGAGGCTATAGTGAATGACTGTCCTTTGACCACAGTCAGTGACAGCCCAGATGACTTACAACCACTCAGTCCAGAACAGCTTCTCACACAGAAATCAAGTGTTGTGATGCCACCACCTGGTGTTTTTTAAGACAGAAGTGGAACAAGGAAAAGCAGCACCTTCAAGTTGGTGATATTGTCCTTGTAAAAGATGATAATCAGTTAAGGAGTAACTGGATGATGGGTCGTGTTATCAGCACTGAAAAGGACAGAACCGGTTTTGTATGAAGTGTAGTTTTAAAGACACAAACATCAGAGCTCCATCGACCCATTCATAAGCTTGTTCTTCTCCTTGCAGAAGAAGAACAATGATTATAATAGTTATCTTTTATTAGGATCAAAGGATTTGAGAGTATATTACATTTATTATAGATGTTATTTATATCACCTGCATTTATAGATATGATTGATTTTGATAAACAAATAATTTGTTTATAGGGCCGAGAATGTAAATGTAGCTTTTTATAGAAACCAATTGTGTATATAATCATTTAATAAGGTTTGTTTTTCAACTTGGTGATTAAGGTTAAATTTTATTATAGATATTTTGCCTGTTTTACATGTAAACATTGTTCAGTCTATTTTGGATTGTTACTGCTGTAATTTGTTTGTTAGTTAATTGTTGTTGAGTAGTTCTTGAAAAGATTGTTTATCCTGGTAGTTATCAGTGTTGGAATTACACTGTAACCGTTATAAGTTTCTGGAAATAGGATCAAGGTTTTTTGATGACTGACAGAGTAGAAGTAGTCTTCAAAGTGTAAAGAACATTTCTTTGGAAATTCGTTTCGCTTGTATTGGATGTAGCTTAGAGTAACACAGATGTAAGTTTATTTCTTTACTGAAATTTGTATATATTCTATTTCATGCTTGTGGTGTTTTGTAATTATATCAGAACTATTATCAATTCTTTGTTTATTATGGAATTTCTATTCAACAGTTTTAGTAAGTTTGTATATTTTGTTGTTTTCAGTTTCTTGAACCTCGTCGCCTTGTACTACTAGCATGATACTCATCATTGGTTCTATGGTCTTGGAGTACTGACCAACTATAACCCTTTACAGTAATGGTCAACTTAAGTTGTAGTGCCTAGTGTTAAGTGATTTAAAGCTTTAAGTTGGTTTAAGTGTTTTGTGATATCAACTTTAACTTTATATAAAATTTTTAATAAAGTGTGACGTGAGTAACAGTATCTGAAGAAAACGGCAGCTACACCCACCAATTTATCTAAGAGATTTTTCTTCTATAACTAAATCAGTTGATTTACATCCATGTTCATCACCATCAATCTCATTAACTACACTACATCATTTTCCAGCTCACACCCAACATCCAAGTCTTTGAAACAGTTACTAAACAATGTAAGTTCGACTGCTAGATCCCTTTCACAAAAAGTATTAGCTTTATTATTTATTTTCATCAGGCCATCACTTGTAGATAGACAGTCTAAATTATCAGTAGTTACGTTGCTTTCTCCGATAGTAGATCAACATCTTTTCCTAAGAGTAATCTCTTTAACTGAATTCCACAGTGAGAGCATTAGGGTGCTCATATGGCCCATGCACGTGTCGTATGTTCCAATTATCTTGATTTAATTTTCTAGTCAAATGTATTCTACCACGAAAGACTACGAAGCATATTGTGCACGCCTAGTGAAAAGAAGATAAGACTACACCTGTCTGAGACATATAGCCCTTTACGCTGTGAATCTTTTACTTTCATTGTTAACATTACTTCCGCTATTCTATGCCGAACATTTATTTGGTCACATATAAGTTGACACTAAATGCATTGCGTAACTGTCTGTCCTGAAACTTACGAGAAGAATTCACTAGGTCTAACCACTGATCCATCATGTTGATGAACTCAGAAGTTTCCTTCCAGTACCTATTCACCAACAGTCCCTTTTCTCCAAGATATGAAATTGAACTAGAGCATATATTTCATAAAAGTTGGGTTACTAATTTACCTTGCTGTCATTGATGACCGATACTACAAAAATGCATTTCACTAAGTTTGTATGCTAAACCATACTCGGTCTTTGTCGCTGTTAACATTTCCCTGATACAGGCATCAATTATGAAACTACCATCCTTCAGGTAAACCCATAATCAACAAGATTATTCCTTATTTGTTCAACAAAAAAAAGGCAAAGTAATGCACATTAGCATAAATACACAGTTCAAACAGTTCAACAAAACATACAAAAAGTGTTGTATATTGCTATAAATACATAACAATTGCTTAAACACAACACCTCCCTCCAATAAAGCCTGTAACTAAACCTTAAACACATACCACACACACACACACACAAACACCACGATAATGCATTATAGTTTAATCACCTTGAGGCATAAGGAGAGATGGAATTGCATCATCCTTTAATGTTCGTTGTCGCTTAAGAGTATCGATTCTAAGGAATTTGGATTCCATGTCATCTTTGTAGTCGGTGTTAGCAAAATGCACAGAGCATACCGCTGCATTATCAGCGTTTGTGCTATAGTGCGACAACAGCAATGAATCCATCGTTGTTTTAAGTTCTTTTGTCCTTGGAAAACGAAAGTAATGTACTTCTGATCCTAATGTCTTTCTTCTTGTATTATAGCACCCATATACTGAACACTTATTTGGAATATCTGCAGAATTGAAGTATGCCTAGTGTAAAAGATTATAATGGAAAGGTGTACACACGAGGGTGACTTGGGTCAGGTTGGTGAACAAGACCGCAAATCAGTGCAGCTGACGTCATCACTCACTCCCGCTGCGTGCTCCACTTGTGCGCCGTCTGACCTGTCTAATTTGGGGTCCTGAGTTCGATGATATAAACCAAATGGGAGGAGGCGCTTATTCACACCGAGTAACGTTAAATTAAGCTCTTTATGTTAAGCACTTGAGATAAATAGAAAACGGGCACTTAAACTTCAAAAATAATAGAATCAAATACTCAGACAAAACACAGGCTATTTTGCCACAAAAGGATTCTTAAAAAGTAGTTATCAAACCTAGAAAAACAAGGCTGATCTAAATTTACTAAAGGCAAATTAAAATAATCTAGTCTTTTCTAATATTTACCACTATTTATTTTAAATTGTGGATTATATCTGCATCTTTTGAATATTTATTGAGGTTGGCATAAATTCTGAGGAACATCTTTTTTCTGTGAAACATTTGATGTTGAATATTATTGCTTTTTCTGTAGAATTGTCCTCTTGTCAATGGCATTTTATTTTTTTCCTGCAATTTAATTAAAATAGTCAAATCAAAACAAAGCTTCATGAATCCCTCTCGTAATTTAGCTTGCATATTTGATACTACGGCTTAAATTTATCTTAAAGGAAAGCTATAATTCCCGTACATAAAAATGAATTAAAAGCGTCTCAGTGGCGTGATCGGCATGGTCTTGCCCTGCCTCCTCGCTGGCCGCGAGTTCGATTCTCGGGCATTCCATGAGGGATTAGAGATGTGTGTTTTCTGGTGATAGAAGTTCACTCTCGACGTGGTTCGGAAGGTGTCCCGTTGCTGAATAACCACTGGTTGCATGCAACGTAAAAACACCATACAAACAAAACAAAACAAAAGAATTAAACTAAACAACTTAGGTAATTAGGCGGAAAATGGATAAAGCATCCTCTTAACAAAATTTGCACGAAAGAAGATAGTTATAATTTTGAAATAAAAAAAGTAAATATCTTTTCTATGACTCATCATAAACTGCGATAAAGTCCGGAGTAGTATGTATGTAGTAGTATATTGCTATATACAAGAAACTTTCGCCAGCTGAAGAGGTCAGCTGCTCAAGTTGGCGAAAGCTTGTCTGTTTATAGCAATATACCACGTACATATTACTGCGGATTTTTTTCCATTCAAGATCACTAGAAAGATGAATATCAAGCAAAATGTTATTTGATTTATGATCGAATTAAAAAGTGTTCATTACACTAAAGAATTCTGCATTATATTTAAGGGGATAGGGATGTTATTATTTCATGTTATATTTCTCATATCATGATTTTTCCATATAACATCAATGTTTCGTTAAAGTGAGCATTATTCTCACTCAAAACATAATTTTACAAGTATTCAGGGTTAGGTTTACTTTCTATACAAGAAAATTATTGCGCCGGATTTGTGTCCGTCCGCCTCAGATCTTGAAAACTACTGAGGATAGATGGGTGCAAACTTGAATGTCTATCATTTATCCTTAAATCATCAAATATACCAAACTCCAGACCCCTAGCCTGAATAACTGTTATTTCATTAATGATTAAGTTAAAGTTAGCCATAATCGTACTTCTGGCAGTGTTCTAAGTGCGAACAGCATAGGCCACCGCAGGACCGTGGCTGAGGCCACCACTGGACAGAAAACTTGATTACGCATTTTTCCCTTGTTTTTTATGGATTTTAATTTTTATCAAAACACATTCTCAAAATAGCTTTATTTTCTTTTATTTTTATTTTTTTAATCAAGGTAGATTGAAAACATATTTGTGATATGGACTCATAGAGAGATTTTGAGCAAGAGTTAAGAAAAACATCTTTTAATTTTAAAATGAGTTCCGGTAATAATGTAAAAGAATTATATGAATGCGAGAAAATTTCCAAGCATTGGTTGTAACCCAAGTTCAAGCTGATTAGGACTAAAGCTCGATGATGTCTTGACTTTTCATCTTAGGACCAGCAATTTTATCAACTTTCTAATCCTAATAAAGTCGGTAAGCCACACCTATGTAGCCTAGAAAAATTATTTTACCTTGAGTTTCCTACTTTTCACACCTACATACGTACATATATAACTTTCACCTCTACAAAGAGATCAGATAAATACCTTTATCGTCTTGATTTGTAAATATTCCACACAAACATAGACCAGTTAAATACTTTTATTACCTAATTTGTGACTGTTCCAAACCTACGGAGACTACATAGATACTTTTATCACCTTGATTTATAACTATTCTACGTATACACATCATCAGTAAACTTAGTGATTAACTTCTGCACTCTTACTACATCAAATACAGTGTATTGATTACCTTGGGTAGGGTTAGACGGTGTCACAGGTAATTTGGATCTAGCTCTTATCAATTCCACCTCCCTTTCAAAACCTTCTTTCTTCCTTGCACTTTCTTTTTCTTCTTCTGCTGCTGTCTCTTCTTCTCCTTCTCTTCTTTTTTGTTTCGCCCTATCTTCTCTTTCTCTTTCAGCCTATATTCTCTCTCTTTCAGCTTGCAGTCTCTTTCAGCCTGCATTTTCAGCTTAATCAAACCTTTTTTTGCTTCTATGTCTAACCTCTAATTCTACATCATTTTTCTCTTTCTTTTGCTCTTGCTTATTTATAAGATCAGCTTGTGCTACATTAAACAACTCTCTAGCTAATTCTAACTCATCTTCATCAGTTATTCTACCAGAGTCTATTAATTCAGTCATTGCTTTATATCTTATTTGTGCCTTTACTAAACTACTAGCCACATGACCACCGCATGCTACTGCTAAAGCACTCCACTGTGCACTAGTCAGAGTGGATTCTGATAACTCTTGGATGGAAGGAGCTGCTAAAAATTCGTGATCATCGAACTGAGCCATTTTCTCAAAGTTACCCAATTAATAATCCAATACAATAACTTGCACAAAAAAATTTAGTTACTCTCCAAACAAAATATATCCCTGACACCAACAGTATAAACCATAAACCACAGTGATAATGTGATCAGTTTTCCCAGGTCTCTGAGCACTAATTAAATCTGTGATGAAGCACCTAAATATCTGGTTACAACACTTACTGATCAAAAATAGTTACCTCACAACAGCCAAACAACTAAACTTTCATCACAGATAAAATATGACTGATTATTCTAAAGTTAACATGATCCCTTAAACAGCTTATTAATCATGCAAGTTCAGTAAAATAGGTGTGAGGTAATCATATTGAAGATTGAATTAATTAAAGGTCATTACTCCAACAACACTTTAAAAGTCTCAGAATTTCCCTGGTTCTAACTCACTTCAATAAAATTGAAGGAAAACCGCACATTACTATTCTAATTTCTACTAAATAAAATCTTATCACTGGTGGTCAATAAAAAAAACAATGAAACACTCGCCTCATTTTCCCAATTAAATTACGTACAAGTCAACAATTTTCTTTTGACAAATTGAGAGAGATTAGAGCTAATTTATCAGTAATGTCAAACAGTTTCACAACAAATAGAATTTATGATAACTGAAATGAATTGAAGAATCTTTGTCAGGACACTATGGCGTTCTAGAATGTTCTTACGAAACATTGCACAATCAACCCGTGGGTTTCTGAAAATTATGTTTCAAGACAAAATCATGTGCATCATACGGTGGCTATTTACAAAATAAATAAATAAATAAATAAATAATAAATAAATATAAATAAATATAAATAAAAAATTAAATCTTGGGCTTCGCGGCGATGACTGATACGTCTGCTTTTACGGACAAGACTCTTTCTTCACACCACGTTCTCTCTTAACTTTAAATTATGCTTTGTGAATTCTGAACATATTACAGACACTTTACATAGCATACGATTACTGAGGGGAAATTATGCTTTGCGAAGGCATCAACATAATTTTTATATATATATATATATATAATATATATATATATATATATATATATATATATATATATATATATAAACTTATGGTGATGCCTTCGCAAAGCATATATATACGCATATATAGTAGTATATATATACGTATATACATATGTAAATGGGGGGATTTCCCCCCCCCCCCATTATTCATAAGGTAAGCGTGACCACAAAACGGAAGGCAAAACACACACAACATTACACACACAGCTTCTCTCTCTCTCTCTCTCCAAGGAATCTCTCTCTCTCTCTCTCTCTCCACCTCTTTCTCTCCATACTAACAGGTAATGAAAATGAGAGAGTTGCATCATAACATTAACGTTTATTAACAAAGAACAAATAAATAAATCAATCAAGTAATCCAGTCTTACAGACTAACTCAAAAAAAACCCGTAAATGTAACATGTCTGGTCACCCAAAAAAGTCTACACCCCTCTGGGAATTCTTTGTCCCACGGCATTCCAGATCCGTCTGTTTTCAAAAGATACAGAACACATCCCGGTAAGTACACACAAGATTGACAGACAGAGGTTCAAATATCGGATAACATCACAAAAATGTCAAACAGATAACAAGCCACTCTTTGGCTAAAGCACTTCAACACTTACCCAAACAACCGGACACTTAAACACTGTTAATAAAAACTCACCCGGCGAATGCCACGGCATCTTGCCTGTGACTTGAACGCCTCTTGTCAAAATCCTCCCATAGGCTTGGGTATGACACTTTTAACAGAAAAGAGGCGCACACGCACATACTAACACACAGTTCGATAGCGCCTCACGGTTCTAGCTGCATCCAGTTTCACAAAGGCACTTTGAGAAGAGTTCATAAACTGTCGTGCATTGATTTGTCGAACTAAGCACTTTTATCTCACGCCATCCCCAGAAACTCATCATTGATCAGCTACTCTCAGGTCGCCGCTCCTGCACTGTTCTCCACATTCCATAGGTCACTAAGAACACATGGACAATATATTATTAATCAAAACCCCTAGGCCTTACAGACGCTCGGCCACCTAATATGCTAGCCCACGCCTAGCAAAATTGCTTATAACACAAAACACTGGCCGGCTTAAAATAAAATATACGAAATAACTGCACGTCTCTGGCATTATAAAATAAAAAAGTCTTATCACGCTTTATCTCCCAATAACACAAGACGCATTTTCTCTCATATTTTCTGCATTAGGATTCTTGAATATCCCTCTTTGCTTGTCTGCAAGTAGCTGCACAGACAGTAGACTGTAGCTAACTTTAGGAAGACGGAATGCCTCCCTCATTGTAGAAGACTTCTCACGGATTCTGTAGATCCCCAAAAACACGCTGTAGAATTCTTGCGATCACCCACGTGGAAATTCTTGTAATCACCCTGGGCAACATGGCAGCAACCCCTCTTCACGGCTGGTGGACGTCCTGCTGGTGTCGGGAAACGACTTTTTTTGGTGTTAGTATGTCAGTCAAGTCACTGGTCAATCTAAGAAAATTTAACCCCAGACATACTACTTCTATCAAACATGATCTCAAAAAGTCAGAAATACTAACTGAACATCTCCCAATTAACTCCCTCAATATGACTACTAAATCATAAGTCATTATCACAACTCTCAAAGAAAAAAAACATCAAGTTCTCCAACTCAATTCTCCAAACTCGCACATCAGCACACACACAACTCAGAAATCACAGCACTCCACGGATGTCTGCACTCACATTTCAAACTCATATGTGCTCACACGAGAAAAAAGAAAAGACAAAAATCGCAATGAGCCCAAGGAAAAAAAAAAAAATCTCGTAACACACCCAGACCCAAAAAATGTTCTCTCAAGTTCTGATATTTAAACAACCCACAAAATCAGTAAAAGTCTCGAACTTTTAACAGCAAAAACCCCTTTACTGCTCAATAATTAATCACAATGAGACTTAATGTCCAACTCCCTTTACTTAAGTAACAACCCTCGAAAAATTACATCTCCCGGTAAAATCAAATCTCCGTCCCCAAAAAAGAAATGCACTTAAGCTCAATCCCCCAAATTAAATACTCTCATAGGAAAGGAAGAAAAAAAAATAAAAAAAAAAGATAATCACAAGATTTCCCCAATCACAAAATACATAATACATGTATAATATGCATAACTCCTGCGTTTTTCCCAAGAAATGCTCCATGTAAAATTATGGAATTTGCCAGAAAGCAAACTCTTACCCATGCGCTTTCGTGAAATGCTATTGTCAACATTTCCAAGATATTGCGAAAATTCTGATCTGTCATCATCAGAGGAAAAAAGTCAGCACACGGATCCCATCATCACATCGCTTGTCAGCAGAAAAATCGCCTGCGGACGTATGCTCTAACATCAGCATAAGAATTGTCTAGTCAGACACATAAGTTTGGAAACTCATGATTCTCTAGAAAAAAAAGGTCTAACTGACACATTTCACAGAATTAACTCCAGGATATGACTAATGTGTTCAAAAATTTGTCTCGAAGACTTATTCTCTCAACATGACTCTGCCCAAATTATATGTATATGCCTCCAAGAATAACACACTTGTGAACATAACAAATGCACACATCTCCATAGGACTCGTAATGCAGTAATTGCCATTCACCTCTAAATAGTCACAAAACCAAAAAAAGAGAAAAAAGAACCACAGAAATCTTCTCGAAAAAAACTCCCATAACCACAAAAAAAAAAAAAAAAAAAAAAAAAAAGGGTCACCCGCCAAAGATTAATTCAACTCCATTATGAGACACCATATTAATAATAACACCACTCCGGTTATAAAAATATTTCCTCCATTTGGTTAATAACCAACCCCCTATTATTCTCTCTTATTTCTCCACTAGCCACATGTCAAGCTAAAAAAAACCACCATCAAGGAATAGAGTGAATAATCACCTCTATTTCGGCAAATACAAAATATTTACCTCTATTTCCTCAATAACTCCATGTGGAACAAAACAAGGCTCCAAAAAATATATCTCCAAAAAAATGTGCTCTCAAGGCAGCTAACTCACACACTCACAAATATTGCCCCATAATCTCCAAATATGTGTCTCCATTTGCAACAAAGATGGCTGCAAAATAATTGAACTAAACATTGATCTCATCACATTAGCAAATATCAAAAATGGCCAAAAATACATCTCCCAATATATTATCTCTCAAATTATAACTCCCAAAATAATATATACCTACTCCAATTATAACTTCCAAAAATAATATATCTTCAATTATAACTCCAATTTCTCAGAGAATAACTCAATGTTATAGTCAAAAAACTATAAAAACTCTCTCCATTTAGCATAAAAAAAGGGCAAAAAACTCGGCAAATAAAACTGTCTAGAAAATTCTAGAAAAATCACTAATGTGCCACAACTCATTATAACAGAACTCCAAATTCACAGTGTCTTAGCCAAGACTTCTCCATATGCACTACGACATAAGCCACTAGAAAACTTAACCAAGTTTCCTATCTCTCACAAAGTTGTCACAAATACGACAAGGGTATTGTGCAAGAAAACTCACAATTTCTGGAAACACAAATATCCAGAGAAAAAAAATGTAGTGCCATTACGTATGCATTCAAAACATGCAAAAAATTCTCCCATATATTTCTCTATAGCATCAAATAGCTGAAACACAAACACGTTCCCGAACAATGACTCTAAGTCATGAACTGAGATATTAAAAAAATATTCACACTAACTGGGGAGAAAAAATAAACTCAAATTCACCCACGGTAAAGAAAAACTTGTGTCAGCAATGGCTAACTTCCAAAAAAAAAAAAGAAAAGAAAAATCAACAGCCTTGTTCACTATCTCCCGTAACTCACCAGATGTCAAGCAATTATCTGCTGAACTCATAAAAAAAAGGAAAAAAAACTAAAATAACAATTTAACAATTTTCCACAATCCCACAAAGCTTTGTCGTTCGAAAACTATCGCTAAGCCAAAACCCCTTTTATTTTCTAACTGGCCACCCATCTCTACATTGGCGTTCCTAGGCATAGAAAAGAAAAAACTTTTATACCCCTCTTAAGCTCCTGCCACCACTGTAAATGGGGGGATTTCCCCCCCCCCCCCCCCCCCCCCCCCCATATTCATAAGGTAAGCGTGACACGAAACGGAAGGCCAACCACCACACAACATTACACACACAGCTTCTTCTCTCTCTCTCTCTCCCCAAGGAATCTCTCTCTCTCTCTCTCTCCACCTCTTTCTCTCCATACTACAGGTAATGAAAATGAGAGAGTTGCATCATAACATTAACGTTTATTAACAAAGAACAAATAAATCAATCAATCAAGTAATCCAGTCTTACAGACTAACTCAAAAAAAACCGTAAATGTAACATGTCTGGTCACCCAAAAAAGTCTACACCCCTCTGGGAATTCTTTGTCCCCCGGCATTCCAGATCCGTCTGTTTCAAAGATACAGAACACAATCCCGGTAAGTACACACACAAGATTGACAGACAGAGGTTCAAATATCGGATAACATCACAAAAATGTCAAACAGATAACAAGCCACTCTTTGGCTAAAGCACTTCAACACTTACCCAAACAACCGGACACTTAAACACTGTTAATAAAAAACTCCCGGCGAATGCCACGGCATCTTGCCTGTGACTTGAAGCCCTCTTGTCAAAATCCTCCCATAGGCTTGGGTATGACACTTTTAACAGAAAGAGGCGCACACGCACATACAAACACACAGTTCGATAGCGCCTCACGGTTCTAGCTGCATCCAGTTTCACAAAGGCACTTTGAGAAGAGTTCATAAACTGTCGTGCATTGACTTGTCGAACTAAGCACTTTTATCTCACGCCATCCCCAGAAACTCATTGATCAGCTACTCTCAGGTCGCCGCTCCTGCACTGTTCTCCACATTCCATAGGTCAATGAGAACACATGGACAATATATTATTAATCAAAAACCCTAGGCCTTACACACACACACACATATATATATATATATATTATATATATATATATATATATATATATTATATATATATATATATATATATGTGTGTGTGTGTGTGTGTGTGTGTGTGTGTGTGTGTGTGTGTGTTAACTTCCTCCAACCCGATGAGAAAAAGAGTTCTTTTAATGTAAGAAACGATTTCCGGAAACCTCTGGGTTCATGAAGCTGCGGTGTTTAGCGGCGGTGAGGAAGCATGGGGTTGAATCTCCGTAGACATATTCAACTCAAAAGGGATCTGAGCGCTTTCGTCGTCAAACACCAGTGATTTTAGAAAATCTTATTTCGTGGAGTGCAATTTTTAGAAGAAAAATTGAAGGAAGACTATGTGCAATGTGCTTAATACTTTTCAGAGTATAATGCTTAATATGCAATGAAAATATTTCATTAAAAAATAATTTCCAAAATCTAAATGCAATACTTAATAGAAATATAATTGTAAATATGTTTTTCATGACAAAGGTAACTTATCCTAGTTTGTGTCAGGCACAACAGCCACGAAGTGTATCTAATACATTATTACTATTCATTGTCAGATGAGGTAATAATATCACTCGAATCATTGTTGGAAAAGGCTTAACCTTTTGACCAAAAGGAGCAGTCCCTTTCCAATAGACCTAATCAAAAAGAGGATTAGATGTTTGCTGGAAACCCATGTTACGATTTTTTGGGTGAAATTAAAAAGAACAGAATGCACAAATTTTGAGCTTTTCACTATTAAATTAAAAAAATCAACATGACCGCCAGATTTTTTTCTACCATTTGAAGTGCTGTTTCAAAGACTTGTTAAACTTGATGTTGTTAAGAATATGGGTAATTTGCAACAGAAAATGTCGGCTTTGATACAAAAAACATATGCTAATCAAAAAACAACTAGGACACCCTTTTTTTAGAAAAAAAATTACTTAAATATACTCTTGCCCTTGAAAAAACGTGAAGACATAGTTATCTGCAAACCTGATAAGGGTAAAGGTGTAGTTATCCTTAACAAAAATGATTATATTGAAAAAAACTCAAACTTATTTCTAACAATCCATGCAGAATAGGTTCATTTTTTAGCTTTAAAGATCGCCTGCAGGCCTTCATGAGATCGAACGTTGTTTACAAATTCACATGCTCTGGATGTCCGGGCTCTTACGTTGGATCAACTCGTAGGTTACTGCAGGTGAGATATTGCAGTCACATGGGTTTAAAATTTTCGTACAGGTCAGAGAATTAAGCAACCAGAATTCTCAAATATTAAAAATCTTTCAGCAATATGTAATACAGAAGTCTTGAAACAGCACTTCTCCATTATTGGTCATACGAGGGACCCAGACACACTTAACTACCTTAGAGTCCTTACTCATTAAAAGGTTGGTTCCTTCATTGAACAGTAACTCTACGGCTTCACCTTTGTATATGGCATAGCTGTCGTCTTATTTGGAACGCCAAAGTTTGCCATTCCTTCTCTGTCTCTTACCCTAGATGGTTTGCGTTTTTAGTTCTCTCTCTTGGTTCTTTTGCATTGTTTGAAATATTTAACGTTTAACTTTTACAGTATTTTAATGATGTAATATTTTTTTAGTATTTATTGTGTATTCCTTTTATAATGTAATTGTTTTTATTTTCACAGACTGATGATGCACCGTGTTTTTTGTGTGCGAAACGTTTCTTAAATAAACTGATATTCTACTAAGATGTATCACGAAACCCTCTGAAATACTATGATATTGATGACTGGAGATTCCATATAATATATATATATATATATATATATATATATATATATATATATATATATATATATATATATATATATATATCTATATATATATATATATATATATATATATATATATATAGTATATATATATATATATAATATATATATATATATATATATATATATATATATATATATATATATATATATATATATATATATATATATAATATATATATATATATATATATATATATATATATATATTATATATATATATATATATATATATATATATATATTATATATATACATATAGACGTATATGTATATATAATATATATATATATATCTATATCTATATATATATCATTTACTATATATATATATATATATTTCAGGATTTTAAGACAGAACCAAAAAAAAGGTAATTCCCTTCTCTAAAGGCAGAGTTTGTATTCTCGAG